>NC_141536.1:39103748-39417498 GCF_021556685.1 Rattus norvegicus
TAAAGTGGAATCTCAGGGTCATTTTTATTTGCATTTCATTGATCACTAAAGACTTTGAACATTTCTTTAAGTGCTTCTCAGCACTTTGAGATTCCTCTGTTGTGAAATAGACCCTTTTTTTTTGATTGGGTTGTTTGGTTTTTTGAATATTAGGTCTATATCAGATGTGGAGTTAGTGAAGATTTTTTTCCCAATCTGTAGGGTGCCAATTTGACTTATTGACTGTGTCCTCTGCCTTATAGAAGCTTTCCAGTTTCATGAGGTCCCATTTACCAATTCTTAATCTTAGAGCATGAGCCATTGGCGTTATGTTTAGGAAATTTCTGCTTGTGCCAATGAGTTCAAGACTCTTTCCCACTTTCTCTTTTATTAGATTCAGTGCATCTGGTTTTATGTTGAGGTCCTCGATCCACTTGGACTTGAGCTTTGTGCATGGTGTCAAATATCGGTCTATTTTCATTTTTCTACATACAGATATACATTTATTGAAGATGCTTTTTTTCCATTGTATAGTTTTGGCTTCTTTGTCAAAGATCAAGTGCACATATGTGTGTGCTTTTATCTCTGGGTCTTTGATTCTATTCCATTGATCAACTTGTCTCCGTACCAATACCATGCAGTTTTTGTCACCATTGCTCTTTTGTAGAGACTAAGGTCAGGAATCGTGATTCCCCAGTCATCCTTTTATTGTTAAGAATTGTTTTCACTATTCTGGTTTTTTTGCCTTTCTAGATGAATTTGAGAGTTATTCTTTCCATGTCTTTGACAAATTAGAATTTTGATGGGAATTTCATAGAATCTCTGGATTTCCTTTGCTAGGATGCCCATTTTTACTATGTTAATTCTGCCAATACATGAGCATGGGAGATCTCTCCATTTTCTACAATCTTTTTCAATTTCTTTCTTGAGAGACTAGAAGTTCTTATCATAAAGATCTTTCACTTGTTTGGTTAGAGTTACCCCAAGATATTTTATATTATCTGTGGTTATTGAGGAAGGAAGTTGTTTCCTAATTTGTTCCTCAGCCTGTTTATCATTTCTATAAAGGAATGCTATTGATTTATTTGAGTTAATTTTATATTTGCCAATTTGCTGAAGCTGTTTATCGGCTGGAGAAGTTCTCTGGTAGAATTTTAGGGGTGATTTTTGTATATTATCATATCTGCAAATAGTGATACCTTTATTTCTTCTTTGCCAATTTGTAACCCCTTGATCTCTTTTTGTTGTCTTATTGTTCAACCTAGCACTTCAAGTACTATACTGAATAGATATGGGGGGAGTGGGCATCCTGTCTTGTCCCAGATTTTAGTGGGATTGCTTCAAGCATGTCTCCATTTAATTTGATAATGGCTATTGGTTTGTAGTACATTGCTCTTATTATATCTAGGTATGGGCCATGGATTCTTGATCTCTCCAATACTTTTAACATGAAGGGGTGTTGTATTTTGTTAAATGCTTTCTCTGCATTTAAGGAAAAGTTCATGTGATTTTTCTTTGAGTTTGCTTATATGGTGAATTACATTAATGGATTTTCGTATATTGAACCAACCTTGCATCCCTGGGATGAAGCCTACTTGATTGTGGTGAAAGATGATTTTGATGTGTTCTTGGATTCTGCTTGCAAGAATTTTATTGAGTATATTTGCATCGACATTAACAACTGAGATTGGTCTGAAGTTCTCTTTTTTGGTATGGTCCTTGTGCGGTTTAGGTTTCAGAGTAATTGTGACTTCATAGAATGAATTAGGTAGTGTTCCTTCTGTTTCTATTTTATGGCATAGTTTGAGGAGTATTGGCATCAGGTCTTCTTTGAAGGTCTGGTAGAATTCTGAACTAAATCCATCAGGCGCTGGACTTTAGTTTGGTTGGGAGGTTTTTAATGACTTCTTATATTTCCTTATGGAATATGGGCCTATTTAGAAAGTTTACCTGTTCTTGATTTAGCTTTGGTATGTGCTATTTATCTGGAAAGCCATCCACTTCATCTAGATTTTCCAGTTTTGTTGAGTGTAGGCTTTTGTAGTATGATCTGATGATTTTTTGAATTTCCTCCTTTTCTGTTGATATGTCTCCCTTTTCATTGTTAATTTGGATTCTGCCCCTGGGCCCTTTAGTTAGTTAGTTTGGCTAGGGGTTGATCTGTCTTGTTGATGTTTCTTCTTTCTGCTATAACACGATAGCACAATCCAGGACATTTATAATGAACAGAAAGTTGGTTTACGTATCTGGATACTGTAAAGTTTAATATTGAGAGGCCATCAAGCTGTGAGAGTCTTATAATCCCATGGAAGAACTAAGGAAGCAGGAAGGAGAAAAAAGAGGAAATCAAAATTGCCTTTTAAGGCAACTATTACCAGGATGATAATTTCACTGCAGAAGTAATTCTAAAAATCCGTTCTTGAAGACACAGCTTTCTATCCTGATTACTCCTTCTAAGAAAATCCCTTCATCTTAATATTGGCACGTTGACAATTAAATTTCACCCTGTTTTTGAGAGAAATAAACATGAAAATCCTAGTAGTTAACGTTTACCAATATAGTTGCTTGAGTATGTTCACAACTTGGCCATCTTTGTACTGAAATCAAGGATCCATGCCAGAGAGCTTCCTGAAATACACTAGTAACTGTGCTGAGAAATCCAGATTTATTCAGAGAGATATCGCTGTTAACCTCTGGAAGACTCTCGGTGGTGATTACTCTCCAGTTATCTATAGTGTTCCTAGTTAGTCACTGCTTTCTGATTTCGAATGAAGTAAATGACAAACACACACACACACACACACACACACACACACACACAAAAGGCATACATGCACCCACATACACAACAACAGCAACAACAACAACAACTAAAAAATAAAATCCGGGTTCCTTGGTAGATAATAGTGGATATATTATACTCTGATATATTACAGTAAGTTAGGTTTATGTAGGGTTTTATCTATGTCCACTCTGCCACTGGGTACGGCTGCTTACAGAAACCAAATGCAGGGAGTCACAGTCTGAGTCATGGGAAAACCAGAGCTGGTTCATGGATCCCAGGGGTGGGGCAATGGGATTCTCAGACTCTTGGACATAAAGGCACAGCTGGAAGTGTCTCCAGGGCATCTAGCCTTTAGCTTGACTTAACAGGCTTCCTCTCATGGTCCACTGCCCCGCTGTTACATATTAAGACCTAATTATTTTCTAGAAGTCTCATCAAAGTTGTAATTGACTTGGTATCTAGAAGCTGTCTAAATCAAATAGAAAAAATACTGTTTTTCACAATTCTTTAAAATGTTTATTGATCTCATTTTTCTATGAAAGACATTGTGCTATATTGAGAATTATTGAGAGGTACATGTCTTGGCTACAGTGAACATATATTCTCCACCCACCTCAACCTTACATCTTCTTTCTAGTTCTGTATCATTTATTAGCTACGGTTTCTGAACAGTTTTAAAAGTAATGTCAGAGAAGAAGTAGGTAGTTTATCAATTTTGTAACTACTAACAAATCTGTTTTCTATTATAGATTATGTAAGTCCTCTTGCATCTCAAACTAAAATTCAAAGTCAAGTTGAAAACTTTCTCCTCTTCAATCAGGAACATCTTCTTGCCATCATTGTATGCTAGGAGAAAGCAGAGAGTCAACTCTAACTCTCACGCTAGTGGCTGTAACTAGGCAATCAATTGGCAATTCCCTGCAAGTTTCATCTGTTAATATATCTTCAAGCCATCAACCATTTTTTCACTCTATTTTCTTTTTCAAAGTAACCCAAACTTGCAACTGTATTTATACTCTTCCCTGTTTTATTTCTTCCCCAGCTGCCAGAAGAAACATAGAATATATAATCCCAAATCTGGATACTTTAATGTAGGAAATTTTGGTGTCTTTCCATTGCCCTTAGGATTGAAAACTAAAAGAAAATACAAAGTCTCCTGATCTAGGCATGGCATGTGAAACCACATACTACATGTCCCAGACTCTGCTTTTTGACCACATTCCAGATGTGTCAAGTGATACTGATTTTAGCCACTGATTTTATTTTTGATCCTTCAAGGAAAGAGTTTATTTAGCCTAGCATGCCATGTGGATGTAAGTGGACAGAGTATTAAATGGAAGAGAGATAAAAACAATAAGTGAGGGCTAGCAAACACTCAATGCATACTTCACAGTCATGGTTGAAACCTGTTACAATAACCGCATATTCAACAGTATACTTGGGTCACAACTTTGCTGTGCATTACATTGTATTATTGGGAGAAATATAATTAAGAGGCTGTCATATAAAAATACTATTAATTCTTAAAGGTACCAAGATATACAGGTCAAAATCATGCTTCATATTCATGTGTTTTGAACTTCTAAATTCAACCAGTAATGAGCTAAAATATACTTCGGAAAATATCCTATGTACTGAACATGAATATATGTCATTTGTCAGCATTCCCAGGTAATAACAACTGGAACATAATAAACAGATCTAAGTCTGCTCTTAGATAAATTATATATGATATTGTACTTGTAAGATTTTATGTTTTAACCAGATACAACCTATAATTGCCAGGATGAGGGGACTTCATCTGAAGAATTGTCTTGATCAAATTGAGATATAGCAAAATCTGTGACAGATTGTACTGATAAATGTGGGAAGCATCACCCTACTATCTGTGATACCATTTCTAAACATGTGGATCTGAGCTGTATAAGGAAACTTCTGAGCATAAGCTAGAGACCAGAGGAGTAAGCCACTTTCCACTATGATTTCCACCAACAGCTTCTACCTTGAATTCCTGCCCTGATTTAATTCAATAATTGACTGTGATCTGGAAGAGCAAGGTAAAATAAACCCCTTGCTCAAAACCTTGCTTTTGCTCAGGGTGATTTATCACACCAACATGGATCAAATTTTTTTGATCATTATATTTGAAGACTAATATGCAAAATTTTTCTGTGACTATGACATTGAAGTTACGTAAATAATACATATCAATGCTGTGATTTTGTCTGGCTTGAAACTGTTTATGTCTTGTGCACACTATTGCAACCTCTATGAGTTCATATATGTGTCAGTGCTGTTATGTCAAGAAGACACTGGTATGTTGTAGTCACCATTTGACTCTTACTATCTTTATGCATCCTCTTCCACATAGATCATTGAGTCTTGAGGCAAGAGGTTTGATATGGATTTTATTTAAGAGTACTCCAAAATCTCTCTCTCTCTCTCTCTCTCTCTCTCTCTCTCTCTCTCTCTCTCTTCATCTCCCTATCCCTCCTTCTCTCTCTCTTCCCCTCCCTTCATCTGTCCCCCCCTCTGTCTGTCTATACATTGTCAAATTGTGGTTACCTGAATTAATTGTAATATACTGCATAGTGAAGGTTCTTTAGTAAGGGTTGTGTGATACATATAACAATATATCATTAGAAGTCCCTTTCTTGCCTTTTTAAGGAGAATAATAGTAGTAGTTTCTACTAGGCCCATGACCGATATTTTTCCTCAGGTCTTTGCACACTATAATTATATCAGATATGGTTTCTATCTCCTGGAATAGATCTAAACTCCAATTTTAAAAATTGGTAAATTACTTCCTTATTACATGTCAATAATATCCAAGTATGTTATGTAGGCAAATTGCTATTGTACTTCACAAGCTTGTTGTGCTATGAATACTAGTCAGTAAAAGTAAAGCTTCTACTTGGCAACCAGCTCAATTTCTCCATGAAATTTATAAGTTTGATTATATAAGTAAGTAGTGTCTTCAGCAATACAGCCTTACATTCAGGTTGTGGAGAATAACCAATGGAAATACACTATGATATGTGTAGGACTTTATAGGACCCCAGGAGCCAACGATTCAATGGGCTATAATCCATACCTCTCCCTGACAATTTACTTGACAGGATAAGGTATCTAATTGGTCTACCCCTAGCCAAGAAGCTATTTGCAATTGGCAACTAATGGACAAGCAAAAATCAGTTTCTCCATGGAGTGTCACTGGGTATATTAGCCACAGTCCAGGGCTGGCTCCATAGCCATGAGTACTTGGCACACATAACAGACTCCAAATATTTTTGTGCTTTTTCTTTAATTTGCTTTTTTTAATTGTCTAATTTGCTGTTTTTGTTTTATTTTAGATTTTTTGCTTATTTTTTCTTCTCAACTTTTTTATTGTAAATATTATTTTGTTTTCTGTTCACTTTGTTTTGCTCATTTTTATTTTTTTCAGAAAGATAGACAAAAAACTATGAAGTTGGTTGGAGATGGAAGTAAAGCAGATATGGGAGAATTTGAAGGAGCAAAAATAATATGATCAAAAAGTATTGCATCAAAAAGTTGCAGATATAGTCTCTTTTAATAGTTACAAATAATCTCACCTTTATCTGCCATTTTATATCTATATTTTGAATAATCTAATCATATAGATATTCTCATTATTTTCTTGAATTGTTTGCTTATATATAGCATCCACACTGGACATGAGTATGCTTGCTTTTTATTGTCGGCTTTTCATTGGATTCTCAGTCATGAACTAAAATATTCATTAATATTGTGGATACATTCCCCAAATAGAATGTATAAAATCTGTTATTTATATATCATTATTACATAATAGGGCATCATCTATATCTATTTAAAAGGGAAGCAGAAGTCATCTTCTCTAAGTTGCTCTCACTTTGCTTAATCCTCAAATTTTAATTAAAAGAAGACTGTATCTTTGGGATGTTTGCACATTCTCCTGCATAATTAAGCTACAAACGAGAGGAAGTCTGCTTTACAGCTTTGTACAGTGAATTATAGAGTTCATTTATGGAACTATTTCTAAAACTATTTCCTTTAGACCTTACTCATTTAAAATACTAGTTCAGTCATCAGAATGATCAATTAATACTTTATACTGTGTTGTTCTACTGAGTCAAGGCATGAAGTAGACAATTAATGATTATGATACTCCAGGGAAAAAAACGGTTTCAGTTCTTTGTCTAAAGTCTTCCAAACTTTCCTCTCATGATCTATGTTCTTTTTTTTACATTACTTAGCATACTTTTTAGGCCCATTTATAAGAAAATATTAATTCTGAAGACCCTACTGCCATTACTAATTCTTTCAATGATAGCCTATGTGGACTTCTACTGTTGTAGATGATTTTCTGTGAAACAGAGATGTGATTTAAGACTTCTTATTGTGAAGGAACCCACAAGTTGGAATTTCCAACTTGAAAAATTGGAAATTTTTCAAAAAATTTTGAAAAATTTTTCAAAAAAAGTTGAAAAATTGCAGTACCATTATCTAGAGGTTTAATGAAAGGTCAATATTGCATAAGAAATTGAGGAGTATTATATTTGCCACTCAAGTAGACTTGTGGCAATAAAATTATAAGCATTGCTTTCCAATACCATACTTCTGTCTTAGGCAGTACTCAGATATGATTAATTAAAAACGAAGTGGATCTGTCGCTAGAAATACGGAGGAAGAAGGAGAGATAAAAGCCTGGTTGCATAAAATAATACGGTAAGCTAAAGCAGGATTTCAGAAAAGATCTTGATTTTCTGAGCTCAGGCAACTGCAAGACAATGAGAGAACACAAGATGAAAGACTTTGGAGAAACAACTAACAAAGGAGTCAAATAGCTGAATATGGAGAAGAAAGGGATAGAGGAAGGTGTCAACTCAGGTTTCGACCTTGAACACGGAATGGATAGTAATTGTGAAAGCACCTCTGAGACAGAAGAGGAAGCAACATGTCTTTGGAAAGGCAGTATTGATTTCAGATTTGAGTGAACTAACCTTGATAAGCTTGTAGGACAAAAGTCGGACCTCAAACCAGAATTAGGAATCCTGACATGAAAGTCAGAAGAGATAAGAGCTGACAAGACAGATTTAGAGGACATCAACCTGGAGATAACTGGATTTGGGACTGAGGGCAAGAACACTGGGAGATCACACTGATTGAAAAGGAAACAAGCCAGGAGCCCAGCTTAAGAGTACTGTATATATTACAGTAAAATCCAAGATATAGTGGTTTAGAACATAAATGTTTACCAAGAAATGATGAAGGTCTGGGCAACAGTGAAGGGAGAGGGAGATTGTTTTTTAATACTGCAGAGATGAGCATTCTATTCTGGCATTACAGTCTATTCAAGTGCTGGGGTGCTTTAAAGGGTCTTCAGAGATGTTAATTACTATCAGTTAAATTGCAATTAATTACCAGTTGCAAATGTACAACTTGCTAATGGGCTACCTATTTAATACTGTTGTTTTCTTTATTTAATCTTCAATTCATTCACATGGGGGGGTGGTAAATCCTGCATATTGGCTTAAAGCATTAATTACTGTTATGAATCCACAGTAAAATTTTTGGTCTCAAATATGCTCCACTTGACAGAGGTTCTGCCACAACCTTGCTTTCTCATGCATTTATTTGTGCCACCTTCAGAATCGATCATTAATACCAAAAAGGACCTTCTGACTCCTGCATAAGGCTTGATGAAAAGGAAGAAGAGTTTACTACTTCTGTTTGTTTAACAGTATGTGTTTAGGAATCTTCCATAATCAATCTTCCCAAAGCATGCTGATAGTCTGTGACAACTGGGGTAGGCCCACATAGCAGGTCTTCTGACTGTTGATCCAAGATGCAGTGTCAAGAGGACAAAGTGCTGTGAGCTGTGGTTCTCTATACTAACTCAGAATTTTTTTAGCATTAAATTATTATTTGATTCATTTGTTAATAAGTGTGTGTGTGCATGCTTATACTCTGACAGCCTATAGATGCCAACCAGAATGGGGTGTTGGATCATTACGAGCTGGAATTGATGAAGTTGAGAGCTGTCTGATATGTGTGCTGGGAAAAAGAGTGTGGGTCTTTTGGAAGAGCAGAAAGTGAACCCCCTCCCCATTTACATCATCCTCTGAGATGGGCCTGTGGTAAACACAAATCCAGAAAGAGTTCAACTTCTAGTAGTCCAACGAAAAGCAATGTGAGTGGAAATTTTACTTTGTATTTCAACTGTTTATATGACTCAGTTGGCTAACATATGATTCTGAGTAATGGCAGTGAGCTGAAGTCTCGGCACCATGAGGTTGCACCAATAGGATCACCTATTGGTGATCCTCTCCTGTAGAACATTGCTGACCTATTTTTTGTTAGGAGAGCTGAATCTAATGTATTTTCAACAAATGGTATTTTCAGCTTGTGATACACTATCTGGGCATAACTATAATGACAATTTTGAAGTGCTGGTCTCTTTAAAAGCACAAAATTATTATAAGAATATATTTTCATGTTAATCCCAGGTGTGGCATATGAGGCTGCTTTAGATTGTCGACAGCCGCTGACTGATTTGCCTCACATTCTGCTGGGGAGTGATTCGGCCAGCTGCACGTAGTTTCTGCCACTGACTGATTTTTGGAATTCTGGCGGTATTTCAGAGTGTGGATAAATGCTAGGGCCCAGAAAGGTGGGTCGGGTTGTTGGTTGTTTTTGGTTGTTGGTCATAGTCGTAAATATTTAATCTCAGTTAGGAGTTTCTACTCCACCTTGATCATTTAGTTCCCAGATTGTCTTTTGTCTCAAAACGTGTACATTCATAAAAAGCCCTAGACAGCACTAAAGCTGAGCAGATATCTGCACTCTATGTTCTTATGTCTACTTTCCTGCCCATAACCCTGAGATATAACTAGACCTGTTCTGCCTGGGCTGCTCTTACTCCATTGGCCAGGTCTCACGTCCATGTTTTTAATATTCGCCTACTTGATGGCATCTTCTCCTCTCTTCACTTTCTCTTTTTCCTACCTCATGGTCATTTTCTTCAGACCCCAAGCCCAAGACCAGAAACTCCCATCTATTTGAATTCTGCCCAACTATAGGCTGTTATAATCTTTAGTCAACCAATAGTTTTAAATTAAGGAGCAAGGTCGCAGAGCATTACTTGAAGTACAAGAGCCTCTCATCCCAGAGGCAAGCAGAGCCAGGGTTTAGCACTACAATACAGAGCAGCAGACCAAACCTCAACAGTTGTTGGTGTTTATGGTTTGCTAAGTGGTCATGCACAAGGGATGAACAACAATAAGAAGAAGTTAGATATCCTGACCAGGAAGATCAAATCTGCTTCAAGGAACTCAAGGCTCCTAATCAGCAGGAAGGAATCTAATGAGAACATTGACCCCTTTCTGATCCATGGCTTTTTTTCAGGGATTTCTTTCCTCTCCTCACTATCAATTTTTCTCCCTTATCTAGTGTTAGGGGGATGAAAGGTAAAAGAAAAGGGGTGGAGAAGGGTGGATGAAAGAAGAACCCACAAACTAACAGAGGCAGCTCCACATAACTTCTCCTTATGTGGAGGAAAACATGAAATGCTCATTTTCACTCTTCCTGGACTTTCCCTTATCCGTTTCCTCACTATTGTTGCTTGGATTTATCATAATAAAGTCTTTGCTTCAGCATTTTATTTCCTAGGATCTAAGGTTGAGGCACTACTCAACACTAACCATAATGAAATAAATTTTATTAATAACTCATTCCTTTCTCACCAGCTTGTAACTTATCTATGTAGTAATAAGTTATAAAGTAGATTTCTGGGGTTTAGATCCCACTGTAACATAAATAGCATTGTGCAGCAGGGAAGGGTAGAGTTACAGGCCTTTTGTACACAACATTTTCTTCTGGGACAGAGGAATATTCTCTGACCTGCCTCAGACCACAGAATTTCTAAGTGTTCAGCTTTGGAAGCTAGAAGGATAAGAGGTTTGTAAGAATGTTAGTAAAGCATGCTTCTATGTTTTTCTGAATTTCAGAATAATGGCCATGGTGGCTTGGGACTATAATCTCATTACTCTGTAGGGTGAGGCAGGAGGACTGCTCTGAATTTGAAGGCAGTTTGAGCTGAAGAATATGAACCCTGTCTTATAAAACAAATGAAAATAAATCTAAAAACTGAAGAAAAAAAGCAGACACTGAATTGCATTTATTTGTGTTATGATGTTTTAGACTTCTCAAGTTTTAATACTGCTGTCAACATGCATTGATTGGAATTATGATCAGTATATGACACTGATATCTACTGTCATATCTTATGATGCATACATAATGTGATTGTGGTCATTTGAATAGGAATAGCCTCATTGGCTCATATATTTAAAAGCTTGGTTCACTAGGAAGTAGGACTACTTGACAGTGATTAGGAGGTATGGCATTGTTGGAGGAAGTGAGTCACTGGAGGTGAACTTTGAGCTTTCATATACTCAAGCCAGGCACAGTGTCTTACTTTCTTCCTGCTTCCTGCTGGTCTGAATGTAGAGCTCCCAGTCACCTCTTCAGCATCATATCTACCTCCGTACTGCCTGCTTCCTGCCATGATGATGGTGGACTAATCCTCCAGAACTGTACACCAGCACCAGCCAAATATTCTCCTTTATAAGAGTTACGATGTCATGGTGTCTTTTCACAGCAATAAAACTTTGATTAAAATGGTGAGTGATTACAATGTGACCAAATACTATCAGATGTGTGTGTATGTTTGTGTGTGTGTGTGTGTGTGTGTGTGTGTGTGTGTGTGTGAGAGAGAGAGAGAGAGAGAGAGAGAGAGAGAGAAAGATACATTATTAAGACAATGAAAATGAAAAAATTCAGAATGGGTTTGTCAATAAATCACTTAATTTATGAGAATGCATCGAGGCTTTTGTATAAATATAATTTTAACATTTTTATAATGGTTTTATAAGATATGGATAAAAGGATAAACTACTGCATCCAAGTGTTACAAAATTGGAAAATTAAAAATAGTAAACAGATGAAAATACTAAAATTTAAGACAATAAATTCCTTATGCTAAACAAAAGTATTACAGTCTAATAGAAAAGGCAAATATTTAATGTTTCTAGTAACACAGCTTGATTAAGCATTGATGCTGAACATAAAAAATATTTTTAATATTAAAAACCTATATTGAGAGCAACTTTGTAGGGAGTTGACAGATTGCTATTTAAGTTATTTTCTTTAGAGGGATGAGAACAAGGCACTCTTGAGCTGTGTCCACTGCAGCATTTGATATCATAAAACAAACACCCAAATCACAGTGGAGAAGTGTGAGGAAAGGGGACCACTCCTGAATAAATGACCGTGTAAATCAAGGATACGGGCTATCTTAGGAAACAAGCTATACTGGTGGGGCAATATACTTCTAAGCAGTGGAGGCTGCTAAAACATTTCAGAAGGGTCCCTATTTTCATTCTGGCAGTAAAGTCAAGAAGCCAGGAGAAGAGATGAACTCGTAAAGCAGAAAGCAGAAAGGTAGCCCCCTGGTTGCACAGGAATGAATTCATTTTAAAGAAACACTTGTGTTTCTCTTTTGGCTATCGGTATGGATCATAAGAAATAAGAACTTTCCCAGAAATCTCCGCTTGAGAGACTAAATAGTTGCAACCATGGAGCATCCAGAGAAGAACCTTTGTCCCCTGGAAAATAATTTACAATGTTTACACAACCTTGTAGGAGAAATTAGCTTGGAAGACACACATGGAGCCAAGACAGAGGGGAGCAGAAAACCACAGCTTGCCAGACTGCTTAGCTATGTCTATCTCTTGTTATCGTCATCTATTTAAACACTGCCCTCTTGCCGACAGTTTTCAAAGACCCAATGTGGGTTGGACTTAGGGATGCATCTCCTTGTCTCGCTTCCCAATCAAATAAACATTTCTTTTCTGATTTGTACCATTATTTTGTCTCTCCTCCTTTAATTGGCTTGTTGAGGATGGATAGCCAAACCTGGCTTGTTAGGACACAGAATGTTAACCCTAAGTCCAGTAATAGAAGAACAACTCCAGGCTGATCTAAGAATCCATCAGTGATTGCAAGACACAGGCAGGAAAATTTTAAAAGTACTCAAAAGAACACTCAAAACATCTTCAGAATGGGAAATCTATCAAAGAGGTTAATTCCATTGAGGTTCAAATCCTCTTAATCCTTTTAGTTCATGAATATAAGACAGTGAGACATAGGCTCTGGAGGATGCCAAGAACCAGGGCACTTAAAGCTGCTGAGGAAGATCAAGGTCTCTCAGAAAGTGGCCCTAACTGAGATCTGAAGGTCAATTCTGAAGGGCACCTGGTAGTCTGGCTGACACTACATTTCTTGTGACTAAGACTATCTTTTTTTTTTATCTATTCCTATTCAGTTTATTTGTATACTGGTATTGATAACACAGTTATTAGATTATTCAAGAATTCTGATATTAACTTCCATAATACAGTATTGACATTCCCTGCATTGTTCATGTCAGTATTTTTATTGGATTTTTTTATTTACATTTCAAATGCTTTCCCCTTTACTGGTTTTCCATCCATAGCATTATCTTAATAAAGATAAATACTTATGCCTGAGATACTCAACCCTGGATCAGTACAGAGGACAGCTCTCTGTCATCTCAGGAACCCAGATCATCTTGGTCCCCTTGCCCATCTATCAGCCATGTAAATCTACCTTCTTTTCCAAACCAAGGTTTTGTTTTACTGGAAGAAATCAGCTCTCAGTGCCTCTAGAATTTCTGACAAGTACTAACTTCATTTAGTGACTTTTCATTTTTATCTATTCTATAGAAAAGTACAAATTGCCCCAACATTCATATGTTTGCAAGGCACTCATGTTGGAGCAAGCCCTACTGAATGTGAGCACTGAATGCAAATGTCTGAAATATTGAAGGAGGAGAAGGATAAGAATAGCAGAGGAGAAGTGTGACCAATTTTGGACCGTGAAACAGTAATGATATGACCTGGTCTACAGAGCTAATTTTCTTTTCCTTGGCACTCCATTTCACTATTTATTTAGGAATCTTCTGGTGGTTACTTATTAGGGTATTTTAAGGTCTGCTCACATAACACAGCCTTAATTTTCTTTCCTTTTCTCTTTTCTCTCTTTTTCTCTTCTCTTTTCTTTTCTGTTTCTTTTTAATTTTCCTTAGGGAAAGGGATGCCCCACAGAGTAAGAATCTGTATCTTCTGTCAGCTTACCAGTTTCCTTGGACATTTTCTGAGTAACTAAATCTGGAACTGCACCAAGAAGGCACTGTGTGCTCTACGCCTGACACCCCCTACCCATCCTGAAACAGAAATTAATCATCCTTTGAGCATTCCATGATTTTGAAATCAAGCTTAGTCAAAAAAAGAACTTCTTTGAAGCTTACTGCTTTTTTAGAGTGGGACTTAGGGACATAATTTGTAGTCACTTTTACAAAAAAAAAAGAAAGAAAGAAAGAAAGAAAGAGAAAAGAAAGAATGAAAGAAAGAAAGGAAGAAAGAAAGAAAGAAAGAAAAATTAATGAATTAGGTACTTGACTTTTAAATTAGAATCATTCTGATTCTTTCCCATACCTAAACAATTGTAAGTTTGTGCATTACACTAGACCATTAGTGCCTGGATAAGAGACATTTCGTGTGAAGAGCGGCATATGGCAGAGTTGCTCATCCCTTGGTGACTAAGCTTTTCTACTAGCTGTTCTGATATAGTCTGTCTTCTCTTTGAAGAAACAACTTAAGTATTTTATGATCCCTTAGCCCTCAAGCAGTTCAGTTCTGTTAAGTCTGTGCCATGCTTCATCCAAATACAAATGTGACATATCTTAAGACAAAGCTAGCATTCTCCCTCACTATGTGTTGTGTGGAACTACTGGGTAGACATAAACAAATGGCTCATTACATAAAAGGATCTAATCTAAAACTGATAGCCTTTTTCTTCGATTATCATTTTTGCACATACACACACACATACACATACACATACACACACATGAACTTTCTTCTCTCTATATATTACATATAATTTATTATTACACATAACCCATATATGTTATGTATAAATTATTACATATAACCCATGCACATATATGTTGGATATATAAATATGACACACTGCATCCATTTTTATTGTCTCTGTATATGTGGTTTCAGAGCTGACCAGTTGTTTCAGATTTTATTGGGACTACTTACAGAAGTATGGGTATGTGTTGCTTGTTGGAGCAGAAGTGATTCAAAGACATCTCTGTCACTGAAATGCACCCTAGTATAGATGATGGCTCAGGAAAGGTGGAAATTTGAGTGGAATACACAATAGGCAGGTAGCTCAACAAGTTGTGGTATGTTTCCGGCAAGCCAGTCGGTCTGAGTTCATTCTAGCTTAACTCTGCTTCTTCTAGGCAGGCCAGATGGTTTTAGAGTGTATCTCAGCAGTCCTTACTGATTATCTATCCTTGGGAAGAAATTTAGCAAGTACATCTTGTCAATTTCAGTGATTTCCTGAAGACTTAGAGTTTGTCACTTCCTGAATCTTAAAAATCTTCCCTGCAGAACAGGAATGTTTCACCTCTCTGTAGAGCATCTTGAGACTTAAGTAGCTCCCCACCATGATGGAACGCTTTATCTCTGAGAAAATTGCTTTTCAACACAATGCTACCTTTTCTTTCTGTCTCATCTATTATATTTTAGAAGCCATGGCATATGAAGTTTGTCCCTTAAACTTTGGTATCTGTTCAGCTTTCCTTTCATTATGGTATTCTTGGACAAAGAAAGTATACCCTGAAGATTTCTACCAGGAACCAACTTGTGTTCTTGTCTGCATTGGCTCAGTGGATATATATTCAAAGGTTGAACTCTGAGCAGAATAGGGATTTACCTTATATACATTTAGCTTATTCGGTCCATATTATATTCTGAGTAGATACTTATGGCTAGAGATCTATGGCCCCAAGATACAGGAGTATGGTAAGACTGCATGTGTGTGTGTGTGTGTGTGTGTGTGTGTGTGTGTGTGCATGCACGTGGTGTGCTGATATTAAGTGACATTGCCATCTCTTTGTTCTTGGAGGGCCATAATAAACCTTGGTGCTTCTTAGTTAATGGGTCTTTGTTCCCCATTCTGCTTCAAAAGTAGTAATTCTGCATCTCTGGTTTTTCTATCCGTGGAAGCTTGCTTTCTTTGAAGAATTTCAGTAATTTAATCTCTCCCAAACCCTCTTCTAGATGGAGCATAAAGCCTAGAGCTATTTGGCATTGGTCATTGCTAGCAGCAACTTTGAAATTAGTGCTGTCAATCTCTGTGCTAATTGATCAGGAGTAACAAGAAAAGTTGAGGAACATACTTTCTAGTAAACAGCTCTATGCTCATCATAATAGTTGTAAGACTAATATCTTTGTTTTGAAAATAAATTATCTTGCTCTAGGGTTTGTGAATGACATATCCTGAATGTGTGCATGCATGCACATGCCTGTGTGCTCCTGTGTGCACTTGTGTGCATGTGTGTGGGCCTGTGTGTGTTGTGTTGTAGCTGCATGAGTGTTTGCTATGACTTTGATTTTTATTTAGGACATGAAGAAAATAACACAAAGTTACAGTTTTTCATGAGGGTTGAAAGGCATGCAGGATTGAAGTATCAATCACAGTTCTTTTTTTGTTGTTATTGTTTTTTATAATATAGCTACATTGTCTTAAAAAATGCATTTGTTTAAATTTGCATTATTCTGTTAGGCGGGTTTAGATTCTGATGTCATTATTTGAAATTCTCTCCGAGAGCTGTTAAGACTGTTCTTTACACAGCTCTTAAAACATCTGTGCCCATCCTCATCTCTGAATATCTAAATAGTCTTTGCCTATCCGGTCGCTGTGTAATCCATATAATCACTGTGAAAGGTTAGCGGTAAACAGTGACTTGGGATAGTGACAAGTCACTTTGACAAAGTGAGAAATATAGCTTTTAAAGGCCGAAAATATCTTAAAGCAGAATTATAAGGAAGAAGTCATGTGCTTTTTCTTATTGCTTTTTCTTTTTGAGCTATCTCAAGAGATTTGAACTATGTGGCCATATCATTCCAAAATTCTAATAGGTTAGAAGGCTTTGGGGACATTTCCTCTAGTGCCTCATAGCCTTGAGATCCTGATCCCCTTGCTGCTTTCTGCCTTTTGTCAAAGTGAATATGCAGCCCAGGCATTTCACTGACCTCAGAAGTCATCATAAGGCTGAAGAATATTGTGTGAACACTGTTCTTGGAGGAGCCTTCTTCCAAGGAAAGGGTGTCCATCTTCAAGGTTTGATGGCCTAGCCTCCAGCCCTCCTTGTTTCTGGGAGAAATAACAAAAAAACATTCAGGTCTCCCTCCAAGAGTCTCCTAACTGACTTTGTGCATTCCGGTATTTGGCAAATTCAATTTCTTGGATGGATTTTGCTGGTTGAATCTCTCAGTATTTCAATACAAGAAAATCTTTAGGGGAAATCATTATTTTGGTTTGCTCTTTTATGTAATTTTTCTTTTTATGTGTGGATAAAGCTCTCTTTTGTTTGATTAATATGAATTAAATTCTTTTCTGATACAAAAGGCTAGCGTTCTTGGGAGCTTGCGTGAAGAGATGAGCGGGTTCTCTCATCTGTGGACGAAGTATCATGAACAGGAGTGGGCAAAATTTCCATTAAGAAAGACCAGTGATAGAGAGTGTGGTGTAACTCTAGAGCATCAGGAACAAAACTAGACACAATCTGATTCCCTTTGTGTTGAGACCAGAATAGAAGCTGAAGTTTACAAGCCTCCAACATTATTATATACTTGTTATTTTAATGATTTAATATTTAATCAATTAATTTTTCAGCTTTAAAATCTTTTGTAGCCTCATTACTAAACTAGAGATTCTCTGTAGAAATTTTACGTATACAAAATGTTTTGACTTTTTAAAAGCTGACCTTGAAAATATTTCATGCCAGATCTTAAGGTCTATATTATATTTGGATGTTCTACGATCTTTCCATCAAATACCTCTCAAATTAAATGATAGTTCTATCTCATTTTAATAGTGAAAATATACAACTCGATGGAGAAATTACTAACTTGCCTAATTCACACAGCCAGGAACTGAAGGATTTCTACTCTGTCTCTTAGCATCATCATGAGTCTGTGTCAAGATTTTATATATCAGCTGAGCCGTGGTGATACATCCTGTAATCCCAGCACTCAGGAGAAAGAGGCAGGCAGATCTCTGAGGATGATGTCCTCCTGGTCTATTGAGTGAGTTCCAGGATAGCCAGGGATACACAGAGAAATCATATTCCAAAAAAAAAGAGTTAACCAAAAAATAGATACGTGTGTGGTGTGTGGTGTGTGTGTGGGGGGGGGTATACGAGTATGTTTGTATGAGTATTCCTATGACTACAAACATGTAGATGTGCCTTCAAAAGCATGCACTAGCACACATATACACATGCAAGTATGTTCTCACACACATGCACACACAAACACACATTCAACCCTAAAAACAGCATTGTGTAATAATAGACAATTAAGGAACGAAAATGAATGACACTTCCTTTTTAGTGGTGATAGAAAATTTATTCTTGACAGAGGGAATTCAGTGGTGCATGCTATTTTTAAGTGTTTTACATAAAATTGTTTAGGCAAAATATTTTTCCTGGATAATCACAGCAGTGTTTGCTGTTTTGGCCAGTGCTAACATGTTAATTAACTGGGACAGTTGCAGTATATTCTGAGGATATTGCCCTGTCCTTCATCTATGTTACCTGCAACAATTGATGTGAGGCCTTTTGCAGCCATAGAAGCAATCTTGTCATTCATTTCTGTGTCAAGAAGCAGAACTAATCACTTGGTGACATTTTGACACGAGGGTTTATTTAGTGATGTTTGTATTCTGACATTGACTGAATATGTGAGGACATTGAATCAGTAACAACTCCAGCCTCACAGAATGCAAAATTGAATATGTACTTGATTGATAGCTGGAACGACATTGACCTTCATGATGTGCCTTCTGATGGTTCTATACTTCTTTGTTTTTACTAAGATAACCATGAAGAAAATATATATTTTCCACAGATATAATTCTCATACAATTAACACAAAAGTTAATTCATTAGTTGTTAACTTAATCACATTTTATTCCCTTTTCTTATTTTAAGCTTGATACAACGCCAAAAGAAAACAGACGTGTACGTATTATAGAGCATATTATTGGTACTAATATAATACACAATTCACAGGGGTTTTTTTCTAATTTTATGTATGAGTGTTCTATCTGTTTGTATACCTGCGTGCCAGAAGAGGGCATCAGATCATATTACAGATGGTTGTGAGCTACCCTGTGGTTGCTGGGAATTGAACTCAGGACCAATGGAAGAGCAGCCAGTACCCTTAATGCTCTTAACAGCTGAGCTATATCTCCAGCCCTACAATTCAGTTTTAATGAAGATATTTATTTAATAAATCATCTTAGCTCAGTTTGGAGAACAGGTGATTAGTAGAAATGGAGAGAAGGAACAAGATTAACTTTAGAAATTATAAAGTTAGTTATAAATGCTGCCTGTAGATGTTTCTAGAGCTATGACTTTAATTATGGTGTCACAGCATATCAGTTGTGACACCATAATTAGTAGCATATATTCATTTGCTCTGTGAGCAAAATGTATGCAACTTTTATTTTCAGACCAATTTGATCAGAAATTGATACTTATTCAGTTTCAAATTTGTGCTGCTTAAGTTGGAAAAATGACTGCATGATAAGAAAGTGGAAAATCTTACTTTATTTCCACCCAATGTGTAAAATAATATCAGTGACCACTTCTGTGATTTCCAGGGGAATCTAAACCACAATTTGGGTGGACTGCTGGGTAAGCATGAAGGTAAGCAGATCTCTATTGGCATTCAGTGGATTGAACTTGAAACTGGTTTCTTTCTCTAAGTGAAAAACCAACTGATGCCCATTATGGAACTTGCTGGAGAAAAATTAGGATGAAATTATGCCTAAAAGCATGTAAAGTAAAATGATAATCTGGTTTCTAGTAATTGTTTTCATATTTTGCAGTTACTCCTCATTCCACTGTGTCCAATAATCACAGTGAGATATATATATATATATACATACATACATACATATATATCATCTCTATCATATATATGATAGAGATGTAGATACAGATATATACATGTACATGTTTCTGTTATACATATATACATATATATATACAAATATATACATATTTATATATATATATTTATATATATATATATATATATATATATATATATATATATATATATAGAACGTCAACAACAACATAGATAACAAAACCGACCAGAACATATGACCCTTTTGGATCCTCAAGGATGAGCTTCACCACTGGCTTGTAAATTGTCGTTGCAACAATTTAAATTTCTGTGTTTCCTTCCTTCTCCCTCCCATCTTTCTTCCCTTCTTTCCTCTCTTCCTTGATTCTGGAAAAGGTGATACCTAGTAGAAGAAAGAATTATGCAAGCAGAACTTTTACATACTCCTCCGCACACAGCAGAAACATTATTAATGAGTTACTTAAAACATTTATGGGTTTTACAACCAGTAGCGCTGGATTCCCCTATTCATGTTTTATTTATGACTGTGTGGGTGGTAGGATTGGTTTAACCTGTCCTCAGTGCAAAACATATTGTGCTTTGCTTAGGTCCTTTCCACTGAGGGAAGGAACCTTCTGCAACCGGACATTTATGTCCAGCGATGGTGGACTCTAGTGAGTGGTGAAAGAGGAGCCACTAATCCCCACTCAGTTTGGCACTGAAGAGGAGGGCGGTCAGCGCAGGGGCAAAGATGGATGGGGATTCTGCAGGTGAGATTTCCTGGGAAGCTCCTTGCTAATGGGAGTGCACTTCCCAAACAGCAGCTTCACAGTTCCAGCTGTGCTGTCAGTACCAACTGAGAGGCTTTTGAAAAATTCTGAAGCCCGCCAGGGTTACACTCCTACAGAGCTTGATATAAATGATCTGGAATGAAGTCCAAAGGTAATGCTAATGCATAGCTAGAAGCAGTAAACATGCTTATTTGATTATTCTATTTCAGAAAATTGTATTCATGGCGCTCCCTTTCTAACTCAGATTACCTGCCACAAAACCTTTGGCTGCCATTCTTCATACCTTGTCTCCCAGCATCTTTCCTAATTTTCTGCCTTCTCCTCTGTCTCTAACCTTGTACTGCTGTCACACTGATCCATTGTTCTTCCTCTCTGTTTCCTTCATGCAGTTTTCGAGTAGCCCTTAGTATGGGGAAAGGGGGGATGTTAAAGTAGCAGCAATAGGGAATTTCTACTTTCTAGCTATATCTATCAAACCTAAGATCCAAATAGCCCTGGGATGCCCATGGTCACAGGGTCTCAAGTGACTGCACTAAAATGAGACCAAAGTTGTATGTGTATATTCAACATATTTTTGTGAGCTTATGGAAGTACTTCTAGGTATATCTAAGCAGGCTTCTGAAGAAAAAACAGTGACTTCTATTTCTCTTCCCTAGTAGCCAAGGATGTATGCTATCAGCTCTTCCACTCATGGAGTTTCTCCTGTAGCTGGAAGAAACAGCTGTCCCTGCTCTTCAAATTTGATGTATCATCCAGGTCCTCTCAAAAGCAGCTCTTTCAAAGGTGGATGCCAGTTATCAGCAGCTTAGTGGGGTGTAAGGTCCAGGCTCTCCCTGACCAGGGCAGGTTACCTTTGTTCCAGAGCTCCTATTTTTCTTGGTAAAACTGTAACTGATTTATATCATGGCTTAGTTTTCTGCTGAATTATGCTCATCTACCTTGCCTTTTATGGGTTTAGTAATACTTCATCTTTGTTCCTCTATGTTCCAGGCTAAAAAACGTTATAAAGAGAATATGTTTATTTAATTCACAGTTCCGGAGACTTACAGGATTCTATTTTGTGAAATCACTCTGGCTGACACGGTCCCCAGGTTGTACAGGATGTCACATGCCAAGAGACAGGTAATAACACTGACAGCTCTAGATCCTCTGGTTACTCCTTTTTTAAAATAATGTGTTCAATAGGTGTTCTACCTGATGAGTTTAGCTAATCCTAATAATCCCAGTTGACTTTGCCTTTAACAGCATCATTGTCACATTAAGTTTCAACCTTTCGAAATCTCACACTGAAAATGAAGTTTCTTGTGGTGACCCTTCTGGTTCCCATGGTTCTCCACCCCACCCCTCTCTCCTCTGCAGCAGTCCCATAGCTTCACTGATTGCTTGGGATTTTGGAACACTGCATCTGCTCCCTGATAGCAGTTGCTTCATTAAGTCTCTCTGCTGATGATTGTCCTGGCCCCAAACCATTCTGCAGGCAAGACAAACAGTAGATAGAAGGTTTTGTAGCTGTATTGGTGTCCCCATCCCTCCACTTGAGGCTGTTCCTGGTTATAGAAGATGATCTTGTTCAGGCTCAGTGTCCCCAATTACTAGGAGTCATTGCTAAAGTTACTCTAGTAGATTTCCTGGAATTCCCATTGCACTAAGTTTCTATCTTGCTTCTGAAATACACCCAATTCCAGTTATGTCTCCCACTATTTTCTCCCTCAATCACCTGACTCTCCTCTCCCAAATCCACCTGTCTCCAGTCCACCAGCAAAATATATCCTGTTTCCTCTTCCCAGGGAGTTCCTTGTGTCCAGTCTTAGGTCTTCCTTCTTACTTAGCCTCCTGGTTCTGTGGATTGTATTATGATTACCTTTTAATTTACCATAAAATAAACTGACCAGAAATCATGAAAGCTTACAGAGATCAGGAAGCCTACAGGGGTCTGAGCAAGTCCTCTGTATTATATGTTATGAGTCAGTAGCTTAGTCTTCACATGTGGTTCCCAATGGTACTAGTGGAGGCTGTCTCTTACTCTTTTGGCTGCTTTTGGAATAGTTTTCCTTCTACTTGGTCGCCACATCCAGCCTTGATTGATTGATAGGATGGGCCTGGTATAATTTGTAGCTCATGAAATCATGTTTGGTTGACATCCCTGGAAGGTCTGCTCTTGTCTGAGAAGAGGTGGAAAAGCAGGATCTCGGGGGAAGGATGAAGATGGAGGAGAGAGTGGAGGAGGGGAGAGGAAACTACATCAGGATGAAATGCCTGAGAAAATAATAAAAATTAAAAAATAAATGTTGACTAAGTTGAAAGAGTGACAGAGAAGAAGAAGGAGGATGAGGAAGAGGAGGAGGAAGGGGAGGAGGAGGAGGAGGAGGAGGAGGAGGAGGAAGAAGAAGAAGAAGAAGAAGAAGAAGAAGAAGAAGAAGAAGAAGAAGAAGAAGAAGAAGAAGAAGAAGAAGAAGAAGAAGAAGAAGAAGAAGAGGAGAAGAAGAGGGGGAGGAGGAGGAGGAAGAGGAGGAGGAGGAAGAAGAGGAAAAAGAGAGAGGCGGTGGGGGGGGGACAAACAGAGAGACAGAGAGAGAATACAATTTTAACACAGGCCACCTGGAGACACATTCACAGCACAATCAAGTCAGAACATGGATTCGGCATAAGAGGAAGTTCTTCCTCCTCCTGTCCCTTTCCTTTCATCTTCCATGGCCATACCTCCTAAGAAAACACTTGTCCTAACTTTCAATATTTTATTTCTAAACTGTACTGATACAATCTGTCACCACCTTTAGAACATTTCATATTACAAGCTAAATATAATTTTAAATTATTGGGTGATGATTTCTAATTTCTATACATATTAACACAACATCAATCACTTTCAAACTACTTTGTGTTTTCCATATTTTTATGTTAATAAGCATCTATGTTGTAATATATTTGCTTCTTGTCTTGGTTTTTTTTGGATATATTTTTATTTACACTTCAAATGTTATTCCTGTTCCTGGGTTCCTGTCCATGAACTCCCTATCTTAACCCACCTGCCTCTTCTTTTATGAGGGTGTTCTCCCACCTACCAATCCCTCCTCACCTTCCTACCCTGACATTTCCCTATACTGAGCATCAAGCTTGGCAAAGCCAAGGGCTTCTCCTCCAACTGATGACCAACAAGACCATCCTCTGCTACATATGCAGCTGGAGACATGGGTCTGTCCATGTGTACTCTTTGAATGGTGGTTTAGTCTCTGGGAGCTCTGGTTGTTTGATATTGTTGTTCTTATGAGGTTGCAAGACCCTTCAGTTCCTTCAATCCTTTCTCTAACTCCTCCATTGGGGACCCCATTCTCAGTTCAATGGTTGGCTGTGAGCATCCACCTCTGTATTTGTTAGGCTCTGGCAGATCTCTCAGGAGACAGCTGTATCAGGCTCCTGTCAGCATGCACTTCTTGGCATCAGCACTATTGTCTGGGTTTGGTGGCTGTATGTATATGGGCTAGATCCCCAGGTGGGCAGGCTCTGAATGGCCATTCCTTCAGTCTCTGCTCCAAGCTTTGTCTCTGTATCTCCTCTTGTGTATATTTTTGTTCCCCCTTCTGCGAAGGACCGAAGCATCTGCACTTTGATTGTCCTTCTTCTTGAGCTCCATATGGTCTGTGTATTATATCTTGGGTAATCCCAGCTTTTGGCCTAATTCTCATGATGCTGCACTAAGTTACCGGACAAAAGAAATTTTTGAGGGTGAGGATGGCCTTATCTGGCATCAATGGGAGGGGAGCTCCTTGGTCCTATGGGGGTCTGATGATCCAGAGTAGGAGAATGCTAGGGTACTGAGTCAGGAGTCGGTGGGTGGGGGAATACCTTATAGAGACAGGGGGAAGTAGAAGGGGGTAAGAAGCTTGTGGAGGGGAAACTTGGAGGGGGGATAACATTTAAAATGTAAATAACTAAAATAACCAATAAAAACTAGTGTTTCCTTACATGAAAAGTTCCTCAGGGGAATTTGTTCTGATTGGTAATAAAGTAATCCTTTTTATTTAACAGTTGCTACATACACAGTGCATTGCTATTGTTATAGAGACTACTGATAATATATTCTGGTGGTCTGATGAGTTCTTCATTTCCCACCTGTACAACTTTAGCCTAATGATAGAAACATAGCAAACATACTTTTATTGTCTGGCATATCAAAGTAAGCATAATCTTTATACATATTTTTGTATCTGTAACTCCATTGGTATTCTTAGGGGAAACGTTGAAATACTGACATTGGTAGGGATAATTTTATTTTCTCTATATCATCTCAATACCTTTACACCTAATAGAACAAATGTTTACCTTATTAAGCAGACCGAGTTCCAGAAGACTCTTAAAAAGTCTTTTTTCTTTTACAGACCAGAATACTCCATGGCGCAGCCCTGTGGTAAAAAGAAGGTTTTGTGAGGAAAGCCTTGCTAATAAATGGCCTCCTAGTGACAATGGGTTATTACCTTTTTCTGAACCCTTAGGCAGAGACCAGGTTGGAGCCAAGATTAAAGGCTTCCTGAGTCATCTGCCATGGTCTGGCAAGGCCTCTGTTCTTGTCTGTGCAATCAAATCTCAAACTGATTTCTCTTTTTGGTTTTCTTCTTCTTTTTTTGGCAAGGGAGAAAATAACTTCTGTATTTTTTTTAGGAGAGTGAGAAAAGGAATATCATTCTTTTTCTCAAAATTGCATACAGAATTTCAAAAAGTGACCTCTTCCCAGATGTAGCAAAACCTCTGTTGGCAACGGGAGCATGTAGCCGTTTGAAGGATGAAAGCTTTAGAACTCCAGCCTTGCCACTCCTTCATTGTTCCTTTGGAGAAATGAGAAGAAAATCACTTACAAATAATATCAACCAATTTTTCTATTGGAGAAATTAATAATTCTAGCAAGCCAGCAAGCCCGCCCTCAGTCACATGGTGCATCACACAGTCACAATCCATGAATGAGGAGGCCCACTCCAGGTACACTGGGATGCTCAAAGCTTTGCTTTTGTCACAGTTGACCGATTAAGTCATTTTTAGAATTTGGTCTTCTCAGGGGCAGAGGTTTCATCTTTTATATTAGGTATGTTCTTTTCCTCACACTGTTCGGTTACATAATAGGATAAGTGCATGTTCAAAGTCATGCTTTTTTAGTATAAAATACAAAATCACATCCTTCATTTTGAAGTACCAGTTATTCGTGATATTACTTATTTTGGACACAGCAAATAAGACATTGCCAAAAGTAGTCTCTAGGCAGAATAAATATGTAGCCTGGCCTTATCTGAGTCTGTTGTTAAATATAGCTTTGTTCTCTTTCCCTCTGAACTCCAGGTTAGTTTGCTTGTGATCTACCACCTTATCTTGAAACACTAGACTCCACATGTTTATGTGTTCTGCAAAAATTTCCCCAGACTTTTATAGCTGTTGTGGTCTGGTTTGAAATTCTGTGCCTTTTCCACATTTTGACCCAGTCTGTCCGTAGAGTTTGCCCTCAGTTCATCCAATACCATCGGATTCAGTAGCCTTCTGTCATCTGTTCTCCACACATTCGCCTGGCCTCAGCACTGTGGGGGCTGGCTGCCCTCCAGAATCTCATCCTGGAAGCAGCTGTCCTCACAAGGAGAGAGGAGCTTCGTTCGTCTGTAAATATTTTCAAGGAGCGGGACTCAATGTCACAAAGAGGTCAAGGCTTCAGTCATGTGGGAAGTGTGACCTGATGGCATATGAAAAAACGATTGAACTTAGCAGGCAGTGCTGTGTCTCTAAAGGGACAGAGACCTAAAGCCAGCCAGTTGTGTATTAGATGTCCTGCCCCACTGTCTTTCTAGCTAGGCAGTACAAATTCAACCTTATGGTACAGGTAATGTTGACTGGAGCATTTCAATGACCTCCTTGTAAAGCTTGGCTCTTTAGAGCTCTCTTAAGTACTTCACATATACAAGGTTAGGGTGTTCCCCTGAAGTCAAAAAAACATCGAAAAACTAGCAGGTACCTGCTCAGAGAGCTAGCCTTCTAGTTGGACAATTTGGTGAATTGTAGTCTCTACACGGGCTGGAGTATTAAACATGTATGTCATAATGAAAGTCAGAGGAAATGGGCACACAAGGAAAGGATGGGTTATTGTCCGTTGGTGGGTTCAGTGTTATGTAAGAAGTGGCCATTGACATGAAATATGGAAAGATTCTTTTACCCTCTTGAATGCTAGTGCCTGAGATTTGCATTTCCTAGGAAGAGGATAATGCGATGAGAAATTAGGTGAGTTATTTGAAGGTGAGTTAATACAATTAGCCTGAAGCATCATTGCTAACAGTCAGAGCTGAACAGAGAAGAGCTGACGGGGATGCACAAAAGAATTCGATAGGCTCTGCTAGACTATTTTGCACACCTATCAATGTTCACATCCATGAGAAACAAAGGGTATGGAGAAGCATGTCCAAAGGACTGGGTTAGGAGTAGTGAACAACTCTTCTAACCCTGCCTGCAGAAGATGGATGGACTGCAAAGGTCCCGAGGACACACTACTAGAGATTTCAGTCTCTAGGTTCTCTGTGTGCCATTCAATGAATCATTTCCTGTTTCTACCCATAGTGTGCTCATTCTTGACCAAGTCTTCTTAAACTTTCAAACTTGGACACTAAGTTGAAAGCATATAAAATATATAAACAAATCAAACATGATGAATAGTAAAAGATGATTTATTTTAAAATAACTTTTGTTTGTTTAAATGTTTACTATTTATAGAAGACAATAACAAGACTGGTAAAAGGCTAGTATATTCATATACTATTACAACTTTTTACTTTATTTTTATGAAAGGAAGTATATCATGGATGAATATTTGATATCACAGCATGTGAAGCAAATTCAAGATTTTTAGTTGATCGATATTTTGACTTAATAATTGTTTGTGTTTGAATGACCCTTTGTACATGCAGTGAAATGGCAGAAGTAAAAATGTTTCACGCTATTGCAGAAATGGTTCGAAACTGCTTGATTCCCAGGCAAAAATTCATACAATGATTGTCAAAATTAAATTCAAAACAGTAATTCACATAAAAAATTAAAATCAATCATTCCAAAACAATACAATAAGAACAGATTTGACTTTGATACTCATTGAAGAATCATGGTAGGAAGATATTAAAAGACTTTGTTTTCTGTTTTTAAATCACCATGTTTCTGTAAGAGCCTCACTATGTAGGCATGGATGGCTTGTGGTTCGTTTCAAATTCACAGAAGTCTGATTGCCTCTGTTTACCAGGTCATGGGATGAAAGTCACATTCCAACATGCTTGGCTGATTTAGGTCCTTGGCAGGTGTCATTTCAAACATATTGAGTAAGGGTCCAAAAGACTGATAGAATAAAAATTCTTAATGTAACAATACATACTCTCTTTTAAACGTCAATGTTCTTTCCTATCATTTCAAGTAAGGGAGGCCATTTAGTGATAATTACATTCTGAGTTACCTAGTTTTAGTGAATTGGTGGGTAGTTGCTAATGATTTAAGACTGGTGTGTGTAATAATAGAAGAAATACTGTTTGCTAAGTATGAGGCAAGTGCTGTTCTAGGAATGAGAGACAAAGCAAAAGCGAAAGTAGAGGAAACAATGTGGACGGGACTTTCACCCTGGTGGAACCTGTTTTATCTGATTGGCACCAGAAGGCAAAGAACATTGACCAAAAGAAAATAGCAGCGAGAAAACTTTCTCAAGAGGAAGGAACCTGGCTGATGAGACGAGGTGGGCCTGAAAGGCCAATGAAGGTTTCCCTAGACAGAACACCCTTAAATGGGGAGCCATTTAACAAGCTTAGGGAGACAAGAATACTACAGGGAGAGAAAGAAGACCCTGGAATGGCCCAGGGATCTGCTTTTGTCTTCATGTGTTTTAGTAACGGAAAACAGCAGCCTGCTAAGGGCATAGTGGACAGTGGAGGAGAAGCAGAAATGACATAAGAAGGTATGCTAGTTCACAGCATGGCGACAACTTAAGGAACTCATTCATAATCTCCTCTTGGCTCTGCTAAAACGTTGCAGCCCAGTATATCCTCCAGAGGAGAAATGATTAAATAATAAAATAAATAATAGAAATAACATTACTTTTCTCTTTTCTTTTTTAGTTTTTAATACCGTCATTGAGCAAATATAAAGCTATCATTTTTATTTTTATTGAAGGAGAAAATTCAGGCTCCCCCATTTTTCTCTTGCTCAAGGTCACACAGCTTGTACATGATAGGGTTATGTCTAAATAAGGGCTTAGGATTCCCGGACCAGAGTGTCACTGGCTATTTCATCTCCAGAGAATACATTGCTGTCCTCCTACCAGAGCCCCTGTAGGAGAAGCTGTAATGGGAGCTAAATGTTCTACAAGTCCTCTGCTTTGGGGTGCATGAAGGTTCGTCTTAGGGCAGAGGAACAGTGTCTACCCAGGGAGAAATGATCTAATGATTGCGTTTTCCTTTTGTTTCCCACTCTAACAGCCAACCTTTGCTTTGAGAGCAAGAGTTGATGACTTTCTACCAACTTTGTGTATCAGGGCTGAATGGGATATGGCATAAGACTCCATGACATTTTAAAACGAGCATGAAATGTGGTAAATAGGCTGGCATTTACTCAAGGGCTCTGTATCAGCTGTTTCTGCACTTTGCCCCCTCCATTAAGTTAACTGCCAGGCTGAGGCCATTAAAATATGGCACTTTCCTTCAATTACAGCCAAACAGTAACTGTAGATATTCTAAGCCTTTCTCGCAGAATCATTTTCAGAGAGGATTTGGAGTTTCCCCTTATTGAGGCCCTTCTCGGTGTGCCTGTGTGCCCCTTGTCAGGTCCCTCCGGTTTTGAATTTTTTGGTTCTGAATCTGCCTATCTGAAAGCCGAATCTCTGTTGGCGATGCATCCCCAAATCCTAGTATTCGATTCGCTTAAGAGAAAGCCCTAGAAATAGAGACATATTGTACTCCTCGCAGAAAGCAGCATTTGTTGCTTTCTGGGGGCTTTCTGATTGATGCAGGGGGGCGAGGAAGAGTTGGCTGCCTTTTGGGAGCAGATTTAAAGCTGCTTCTCATTGGAGGGGCTCGCATTCTCTAAGCTGCCAGACACTGCAGGCTCAACCCAGGCGCGGAGGTGCAATTCAGGCTGGTAGAGCAGCGGGGGAAGGCAAGGACAGGCGGGGCTAGTGTGGCTCTGCAGCTGATGACACGCACCAGCACACACACCTCATTCCCGTTGCTTCTGCTTGAGCCTTACATCCTCCATCCACCCGGGACAAGCAAAGGGCGGACATGGAATAGGTGATTGAGGGAAGGAAGAATCAAATGTTTCTATTGAGAGGCACGGGAAAAGCTGGAGCAAAGCCTGTGTTTAACCTGAAAGTCTGACCTCGGTTCAGCAGTCGCACTGTCGCTTGGAAAGAGGGCATCGCGCGCTAAGGAACCCGGGAGTCAGGCGTCCGAGTCAGTCTATGCTTGGAGCATCAAGGGTTTCTGGCTGAGGCTGTGTAGTGTCCCCAGGGAGGCACGGAGCTTGACACACCTGCATTGGTTCTCGTCTTGGAACACCAAGAAAAGTAGAAAGGGGTCAGGCAACCCTGAGCGCAGGGTGCTTGGCCAGGCTGCCTGTGCTGTTTGCAGAGCCTCCGCCTGTCCTCTGTCACTGGGTGAGTGCCCGGGTTTCCAGCGCTCCGTGGAAAGCAGGGGTGGCTTGACGCCCCCCCCACCCCAACCCCGAGAGTCCACCCGAAGGCCCGGGTGGCACGCGTGGAAACTCGGTCGCCCGCGCACCGCAGGAGTACAGGTCTCTGGAGTCCCGGGCGGGGGATTCGGAGCCAGTAGAGCGTGGGTAGGGGGCGTTGCACCACTGCCCAGCCGACATGCCTCTGGGCGGGATTTTGGCTAAAAGATAGGAGGCGGGAGTGACAAGGGACCCAGGAGCACTCCCGGGGGGCGGGTGATCAGGGTGCAGTTGGGAGGGGGGAGGGTCTGGATTTAGCAGGTAGAGCAGTTTAGAAGCTTGGGGAGTTAGAGGGTGGGGTGGGACTTGCTTGTCAAACTCATTAATTTTCAGCAACCAGTTCAGGGGTGCTGCAAGACAGTCGAGGGGTGGGGTGCTGTCGAAAGGTAAGAGGTGACCCGGGATGCCAGTGGTGGTGGCAAAAAGAGAAGCCTCAAAGAGCTCAGAGGCAAAATTGCACTTGGGTTCTTGCCCCTTGCATCACTCTTGCCTTGAGTGTGGGAGAACACTTCTGTTTTAACACGCTCCGGGGAAAGAAAGCCTCTGTCCCAGGGGAGGAAAGGCATCAGACGGGGCAGAGACTGCTGCTACCTGCAGGGTGCTCCCCACCCCCCACCCCCAACCCAGGCGCCTGCTTTCGTCCCCTCCCCTCCTGCTTTCGTCCCCTGCCCCCACCTCCTTATTGGTGCTGGTTTGCAGCGCTTGGCTCCTGCGCCTCCGCTTCGTGTTTGAATCTGGATCTCCCCTCCGTATTATGTCTGCACTCCGAAGGAAATTTGGGGACGATTACCAGGTAGTGACCACTTCGTCCAGCGGTTCGGGCTTGCAGCCCCAGGGGCCAGGACAGGGCCCACAGCAGCAGCTTGTACCCAAGAAGAAACGGCAGCGGTTCGTGGACAAGAACGGTCGGTGCAATGTGCAGCACGGCAACCTGGGCAGCGAGACCAGTCGCTACCTTTCCGACCTCTTCACTACCCTGGTGGATCTCAAGTGGCGTTGGAACCTCTTTATCTTCATCCTCACCTACACCGTGGCCTGGCTCTTCATGGCGTCCATGTGGTGGGTGATCGCTTATACCCGGGGCGACCTGAACAAAGCCCATGTCGGCAACTACACTCCCTGTGTGGCCAATGTCTATAACTTCCCCTCTGCCTTCCTTTTCTTCATCGAGACCGAGGCCACCATCGGCTATGGCTACCGCTACATCACCGACAAGTGCCCCGAGGGCATCATCCTTTTCCTTTTCCAGTCCATCCTTGGCTCCATCGTGGACGCTTTCCTCATCGGCTGCATGTTCATCAAGATGTCCCAGCCCAAAAAGCGCGCCGAGACCCTCATGTTTAGCGAGCATGCGGTTATTTCCATGAGGGACGGAAAACTCACTCTCATGTTCCGGGTGGGCAACCTGCGCAACAGCCACATGGTCTCCGCGCAGATCCGCTGCAAGCTGCTCAAAGTAAGTGCAGCCCTCCCCTTCCTCATCAAGCAGATGCCACCCAGAAACCCAAAGATTCAATCCCCTGGGATCCACTCTGCTCCCTCCAGGGGTTTTTCCCTCCAGGGTTTTCCTTCTACCACAGGTAAACTTCTTTGGAGGAGGGGGGTGCGGGTGCGGAGAGGGGTAAAAAGAGCCGAAAATTGAGCAGAGGGCATAGTTTCTAGTTCTGTTTTTGCCCCTGTTCCTGTGCTCTTGTTTACAGTCCTCACCTCAGATGTGCTGTAGCACACCATAATGGTGATAAGGAGTGCTGTGGGCCCCTGCCCTCTCACTACTGTTTATCCTCAGAGCGCTTTTAGTTTGTTGCCAATTCAATTCTCTTCTAAACACGAGGCACTAACACTTCTTATGTGAAGAATTAGATGTTGGAAGTTGCCTCAACTTTAGTTTGGGCTTAGTCTTTAGAGTACCCCCTTCCAATAATACTGCCAGGTGGATTACTCTTCAGGACACAATTAAGTTTAACTGTGATCACCTTTTAAACAAACGTAACAGATCCAGGCAGCTCTTAGTAAAGAAGAAGACTCCATATATGTTTCTTTAAAAATTATTATTTTTCTGCTAAATATTTTCCTAGAGATGTATTCTGTGAAAGCTTGAGTGCTTTTCCTGTAGAGTCTCTTGTTAATTTTATTCTTAATTGCCTGTTTCTATGAAGACTTTGTCAATTATAGATTTCACTTGAAGCTTTTCAGCATCTATTAAAGAAGATTGCTTCCGCACACCAGTGCTGTAAATGCTAAAACAAATTGCTCATAGGGTAGTTATTAAGGTAAGGTCCTTGTAGCCCTTAGAAAGCAGCACCACGAACAACAAGAGTCCTTTATTTATTTACCAAGTAGAATCTGGGAAGGAGGGATTAAAGTCTAGTTCTCTTTGCAGGTCTACAGGTGTCACCAATTCCTCCTCCTCTTCTTCTTCTTCTTCTTCTTCTTCTTCTTCTTCTTCTTCTTCTTCTTCTTCTTCTTCTTCTTCTTCTTCTTCTTCTTCTTCTTCTTCTCTCCTTCTGCTCCTTCTTCTCCTCCTTCTTCCTCCTCCTCCTCCTCCTCTCCTCCTCCTCCTCCTCCTTCTCTTACTCTTCCAGGGATTTTTCAGAGTGGTTTTTAAATGTTCAGAAATTGAAAAAGGATAACCACAAATTAATAGTTTATTATTGAACAAGATTAGTCTGAGATTATATAAGGAAGGATAGTCAGGTACCTAGGGGTAATAAAACTTAGAGGTAATAAAATGTCTGATACTCGAGTTGAGGAAAAATTTTGCCGTTGAAATTTCAACTTGCACCAGTCGACAATAGTCTTTTATCCAACCCCGATTTGTTATGCAATTAAAAGTATTCTCCCTAGATTAAAGGAATGTTTTGCTCCTCTGTCACTTTCATTAGCACTTATAAGACCTCATCCTAATTATTCTTGACCAAGTTGGCCAGTGCAGTGCTTGAATCAAAGCAGTTCAGTTGCCCTGTCACTTCTCATCACATGGGTATTTCCTGTGCTGCCTTAGTAAACAAAAGCTATTTTTGATATCAGAGTGTAAAATTCCCAGCCTGGCTCTGGTATACATTTTCATATGGATAGCGATGGTTATATAATTTTAATCGACTTTGTTCTTTTATGCAATTTAGTTGCACATAATTGTTGTATTTTAAGGTAGCATTTGTCTTATTCACAACCGTTTGGATTAAGTGGACAGGTAGATCCAGCTAAGTGGATGAGTTGCAGACATGCTATGCCAGTAGTATTTGTGTGTGCTCACTTCTATGTGCAGAACGAACTCTTCATGTGCTTCATTACTGAGGCCCCATGGGCAGACAGGAGCACTCTGAATGTTCAAACACTGTCAAGAAATCCGTGTGTGGATATCACTTGGAAATTCTTATTAAGAGTAGTTTATCATACTCACAAGAATTCAAGCTTTTGTCATTCTCTAATTCTTCAAACAAATAAGGTTATGTAATAAATTGATATGTTTCCACATACAACTTATTTTAGCTGTTGTAAACATGATCGATTTCTATTTTAACAAATTCAAGATACAATTAAAATCAATCTACAGATCACTAATATAGATGTGTACAATGAATAGAAGTTCTTGGTCTCTACAGTGGTGCATAGACCCACAGAAAATTAATACTTACTTCCGTGCACCGCCTTTACCAGAACAAGATCTTAAATTAAGAAATAAAACATTATAATGTTGCAGCAAGGTGCTATATTAACACAAGGTGATAAAGTCAATATCACATTCAAATAAGAGAGTAAGAGTGATATACATGTCTTATGATTTATTGGAAGCTGAAAGTATTAGCATGTGATATTGTTTATTCAAAAAATTATAGTGAAGTGAATGGAGCTCGTTTTAAGTTTGTTTTTCTGGTAGGCAGGGTAATTATAATGGATTCTTATAGTTGTTTTAATCATTTTCTTATACGATATTGGAAAGAACTCATGTTCTCCTGAGGAACTAATAACAGTAAGCAAAATTAGAGGGGATGGTTGTTTTCATGAGTGACCCCTATTTTTTTGTAAGAGACACTTGAAGTGACCTAAAACAGTCAACTATGATATATGAGAAAAACTAAGTAAAGAGCTAAAAGTTTTAAAACTTGTTATGAATTGTACATGTGCTTACTAATTATCAGTCCACTTATTCAGTTTTCTATTGTAAATCATTTTAACACTTTAAATGCTGTATTTTTGTCTTCAATACACAATATACAGAAGTTTCATGCCAAGAAATGCCAGTATATTATTGAATCATAATAATTATAGTACACATATATTTTCTTATAATTTTACTAACATTTTCTACTAGGATTTTATTTGCTGAAAAATATAATCCACAAATATAGATTTATTCAATCATTTATAAACTACTTTGAATTCTGGAGAAGACACCGAGAACAGGGTAGTGCCTTTCAAATAGTGGATAATATGAACCTTTTCACTCATCCTTCTATGGAAGTCCTAGTAATCTGGTGGAAATGATTTAACTATCCTGCCTAATTTCAATTTTACTTATCACTTACATGAAGTCAATCTGTGTTTAAACTCTACCCTCTAGTTACCAACTGAAAACACTGAAATTTCTTAAGACTCTTTTGTCCCCAGAGCACTCTTGGTTTGTTTTCAAATCATTCTTCTAAACATGAGGCACTAAAGCTTCTAAATTGAAGAATTAGATGTTGGAAGTCTATGTCATAGGTTGACATAAAGCGATTTTGCTTTTTATCATCCATAACCTTATCTTGCCTGACTGACCCCTCTAAAAGAGATCTTGGTGAAACTTTCCTTTATACTCTAACTTTCTTTTTAAAATATCTACACACACACACACACACACACACACACACACACACACACACACACAAATGGGTCAATATCTGAATAAGGTCAATATTTTCTGCCAAAATGTCATGGAATTCTAAGATAGAATCGATTAGAACTGCTAGGAGCTAGGCCTGATATTGGTTGTTTTAGATGAGCTCATTATAACCTCAAACAAAACAAAACAAAACAAAACAACAAAGTACAGTAGCTATTTAGTTTAGCTTTAGTTTTGCTTTTTTTGACCCAAGCATGACAGTTCTCTAATAGGTCAAGATCTTGGGCTCTTTCTAAAATACTTTTAACACTACTAGTAATTGCTTTTGGTTGTTTTTGTGTTTTTGTTTGTTTTAATGTGGGTTCTAAAGAGTACAGGGTGCCTTGTACTAATAAATAAAGTATGAACAAGAGTAAGGGATGTAAAAGCACACAAGTAGCCAGCAGTAGGTAGGAACAGTTGATAAAAGGAAGCAGGAAAAGGCCTTTCATGGATTGAAGGGTGTTGTTTAGTAGGAAGGGAATGTGCAAACAGCGATACAGATCCTGCCCACAGTTATTATAAAGCCAACAAAGGGCCCCCATGGGGACACAAAGTACAGCTTTCATTTGAACAGTACAAAAGACTCACATAATCTACTACAAGATAAATTACATTGCATCTAAAATAAGGTGCATTCCTTTCCTAAAAATGGACATCTTGTGGGTTTAATTAACTTAGCATTAGAAACTGCTTTTTAGACTTAACATTGACTCTATAAGTCTACCTGTCCTGAAAGTTCAAGCTTTAACCATCCAAATGAATGTAAAAAAGTTTCATCAAAGACAGTCCAGATGAAAAGTCAGGTCTACGTGCTTCTGTTACTACCTCAAATTCTGACCAGCATGCCACAGGTTTTGTAATAATTGTTTTGAGTCACAGAGGCAGTTTAATGCTTGGTCTTAGCATGTCTTAGACAAAGTTCTTACTCTTGACTCTAGGATCTTACTCTAAGTACACTCAATGTATATTTTCTTTGTGACACAACCATATACCGCCATACACAAACTCATAGTTAAGATAGGGCACATTAAAAGATAAGGAACATTCTAGATGTAATGATAGAAGGTGGTATGAAAAACTATTTTGCTCTCTCCACCTTATCTTTTTCTCCTTTTCACTGGCTGTGCAGGACTTGGTCAGCTGAGAACTGTGGGAAGTGGAAGGACTATGAAGAGACTATGGCAAAGTCAGGCAGTGATGAGTAGGCATTTTATTCAGCAACCTCTGCCAGTTTCAAACTGGACAAAACTCCAGACCAGAGATGGAAGGTAGCAAGTGTCTGGGAAGGATCAGTAAAGCAGATGCTTTGAAGGATGAATATGGACACTTGGTCACACAATGCCTAGGACAATGGATGAATGCAAGTCTGCTTCTGTATGCTAGGACAATGATAAATGTGTATGTGTAGAAACCTTCAATTACCTTTGTTTCTTACATCGAAAGCAAGCTATTTGTCTAAAGTTCCTGAATGAGATGCTTTCCTGTGAGAGTCTGATTCTTTTTCTATCAGTAGTAAAATTGTACCTGGTTATCTTGTTCACTCTTTTGGAGTCCAAGAGGACCCAAAAGTCATTGGACAATAATTGATTCTTTGAAAGTCAAACATATCACTCTTCATTTAGGGGAAAAAAAAACCTTAAAATACATTCAGAGACTTTTTTTAATTAAATGTGAACTCTGTATAATTGAATACTTTCATGCAGATGGTTTAATGTGAATGATAACTTGATAATTATTGCTACAATAGGAATTATACAAATTGTTTAAAACATCCATGTTCAACTTGTAATTTGAGGCAGAAAATATAAACAATTGCTGAGCCTTAGTAATTTTTAATCTTTCCTCCAACTCAAAACTTTTCCTTTAATACATAAAACAAATAGCTTAGCTTTGGAATGATGGAGATCTTTTATTATCTTTCTATAATTCCATAAAATCAAATTTTGCAGTTCTTTCTAAGCCATTTTCAGATCAGAGTTTTATCAACATCTTTTAAATTATTAAGAATTGGCAGTTTTTCTCCTACATTTACTTATTTTCTCACTAATTCTACAGTTTTCTTTATGAATCTTTGTAATCAGATCCTTTAAATATTTTACTGCTTCAGTCTAAATTTTGAGCAACTGTTTTGTCTTTGAAGGCAATGTGAATTATTGTCTAGTCAGACCACCGTTTCCCATTTTAATTAGGATAATAGTCATAATCTAAACTCCTGTTGGAATAAGAAAATTGTAGAATCGCAGGATCTGTGTCTACTCGTCCCAAACCCTATAATAAAGCCAGCCTGCTTATTGATTCAGAACACTTATCATGGCATAATTAAGAAAGATTACATTTATTTTATTGAAAAATATTCTGCCTATTGTCAACATTAAACATAGTAGTTGTTAGCCACACGGGACAGAAAACTGATAGGATAAAGGAGTGCTGCATTTATCCTGTAGTCACAATGCCTTTAGGAGGCTTTTTACTTAACTTTTCCTCATTATCTTCGGTTATCATATGCATGCGTATGTCACAGTTTTTAAACAAAAAACCTCCCACTCCTCTTACACACTTAAGTACATATTTATATTATTGCTTTGTAAATTTTGCTCTGGCAGATCTTGGGACTTGTATCAGAATCAGGAGCTCCTAAGTTATAAGTTTTAGAAACCCAGCCCAGAAAGGATCTGTTTTGAGAATAAATGTAGTCCCCTGCAGCTTTCTGCAGGCTCCAAAGTGTTTGGCTTAGCAGTGATAGCAGAACTTAACTCCAGTCACCAGTTCAGATTTCAGAGAGTTTTAGTCTTCCAGCACCCTCTTCTCTGACACCACGTCTTTCACTTTTGACGTCCACCAAAGCATTCTTTCTAGTTCTAGTTATTTATAGACTTCTTAGTCTATGACCAAGTCCAGGAGACAAACAAAAATCAGACAGTGAATGAATTTATGGTTGAGATATCTGATGTCCTGACATAAATGATGAAGGTGTGGTTGATAAATTTGTGTGTGTAGTACTCCAGGAAATTAAACAATGGATTTATATAGTGACTGCTACCAAACAATTTTTAAAACACACGTGTGGAATATCACTGATCTTACAAGAAATATGAGGAGTATCTTTCAAGTAAATGAAGTTTCTAGCACTTTCTGCATAGTGGCACACAGCATGAAGATCTGGATACAGACACAGAGTTGAAAAGCATTGATTAGTGAAAGGTGGATTAGAGAGTGTTAATTTAAATGGATTGAGCAAGCATTTAAAAAACAAAGACATGTTGAATCTGAATAGAATGGATCTATGCATATTTAAAGTGAAATCACCTATATCTTACTAAACCTCTTTACTGAAAATGAAGTATTCCCAATTCAAGCTTGACAATCTCCTGGTAGAGTGTTTGGAACAATTTTTTTCTTCAATTTTTGAAAGGTTGGGAAATATTAAGCGTAGTAACTCTAAAATCACAGATATGAATAAAAAATATAAATAATAAGGTGAATGTCTGTTTTGATATACACATATGATAACCAAAAATTATCTTCTTTGGAGAAATATTACCAAAAAATGAGAGTTTAAAGGCATTGTTCATGCTGTACTAGAGGAAAAGCAGAACCTAGAATAGCTAGTAAATGGACACAAATTATACTCATTAATTATAGATTGCAGAATATCACCTTGTGCTTGTGTAGCACCTGTTGCTTCTTAGGTAATAGAATAATCAAGTGAACCTTGTCTTTGACCCTGTTTTTTCATTTCTCAGTAGTCATTTCCATACATGAATCAATTATCAGTATACACCTGGCAGCATTAGGAGACAGCAAGTCTTCATTTTTAATTAGTAATTTGAGAATAGTTTGAGAATATAGGTTTCTAGAAAAAGGTCCAAGCAGGCATTTTTCTTGCTTTTTTTGGAAATACCAAATGATTTCCTGTGTCGATTGCTAAAGCCAAGGTTTTACATTTTGGGTAATCAATTTTCCCACAGGTTAAAAACAAAAATTGTGATCAGAATTCATTACTTCCTCCAATCTTTTATCCGGGGGTCTCCCCTCCCCAGTCCTCCTTTTCTTCCACTTTTGCTTTCTACTTAGAGAAAAAAAAAGTTGTCTCAGTGTTGAATTTCCAGTTGTAATGGAACCTCTCAAATGAATCAGTTCTGCTTTTGAATGATTATACTGAAACTAAATGACACTAGCATATGAGAGTTTTAATGAACTATTTGTGATGTCTATGACGATCTACCACCACTTGAGTGGAGACTACAGATTTTTTTCTAGGAAAAGCAGGTGATTTAAAAATTCTTCATAATTTTCAGCCTTTATTTACCAACCATGATTTACCATACTTGCCAAATCCTGTACATTTGCTGCAAGTGAAAATAAGATTTTTGTCTTGAAATATTTCGAGGGGCAGACTCATGCTCTAGATTTTTTTATTTATTAAATTTGCTCACGGTGGGCCTTAAAATATATCAGCTACTTCCAAGTTCCAGTAGACCCTTGGAATCAAACCCTTTCCAATAATTGTTTTCTTATGAATCTAAATATCCAGGCTCTGTTTGCTTCTTTTGTGAATGCTAAACCTAAATACTTGCTTGTACAACTATTATATATATATATAATGTATATTCTAAACAAAATGAAAACACAGGGAACAAAAAATTTAGTAAGTCTACTTTTATGGTTTGCTGATATTTGCTTTTTTATCCACAGTCCTATAATGTAACTGGTTTGTTAAAGCTTTTTGAGTGATTATACTGAAAATAAATGACACTACCATATGGGAGTTTTAATGAACTATTTGTCAAGACAGCTTTCTTAGAATTCTGTTTTGTTTAATAAAGCACATTTTTGGCTATACTTAAAATTACATAAGTAGAGGAGTAGAGAATTATATGCAGCTTATTATTAGGGGCATTTGAGCCATGAACTATTATCATAAACCTTTACACATTTACTAGCATACACCCACATCACAATTAAGTATGAACGTGTCTTTCTGTTTTGTAGCCAATTGTGACTTTACAAAATTACAGGAAGAAACAATTATTTGGTTTACTTTTCAAGAAACCAACAAATTCTTAAAGTGCAGTCAGCACTGTTCAGCTGACCAAACCTCTAGTCAAACTGCAAAGTTGATCTGCCTCCTTAGGAAAGACAACTCTGGCAATCCATTGGTTCTTATGCAGAGATTTCTTTCAAGCAGTGGGCAGATACACAATAAGATCCACAGTTGTGCTCCCAGCCATTGTGAGAGCAGGCATGGCTCCAAAGCACAGGAGTTAGGGACTGGTAATTATAGCAATGTGTTTATTATAAATAATGTATGTATGTTCTGCATGAGCTACGTGGGATTTCAGCCCATTTGGTAGAATATAGCTGCATAATGATTTGTTTGGATAGCACTGCTGATGACTGATAGTGCAGAATGCTGGCAATGACGTATATGACTGTTGAGCTGCCTTGAAATTTTCCGTGCAAGTGGTGATTTCTTCTTTTTCTCTGTGTGCTTGTCTAGTCTCGGCAGACACCTGAGGGTGAGTTTCTACCCCTTGACCAACTTGAACTGGATGTAGGTTTTAGTACAGGGGCAGATCAACTTTTTCTTGTGTCCCCTCTCACCATTTGCCACGTGATTGATGCCAAAAGCCCCTTTTATGACCTATCCCAGCGAAGCATGCAAACTGAACAGTTCGAGGTGGTCGTCATCCTGGAAGGCATCGTGGAAACCACAGGTGAGTAAGAATATAGATGTGCCATCAAGTCTTTCATTTAAACATCTGTACAATGTTCCAGGACCTGCGTTAACTGGCCTGATGTCTCAGTTTACAAGCCTGAAAGTAAAGGCGTCTTATTTCACATCCTAACTGCACAGCAAAGATAGGACTTTGCAAATGAAGATTGGTGTACTGGTGGTCATATACCTGATATTAACCTGGGAATAATGATTAAACTAAACTGAGTTAATATCTTAGAAATGAGACTGAGATAATGTCTTAAAATGAGTATGGTTTTCTGTTTTGATAATACACTGATTTCCAATTATCATTTGTCTTTCAAATTTTAAGGTTTCAACATCATTAGGGAAATTTGTGATCAGCCTGAATTCAATGTGTCTGATCCTGATTGTGGTAGTGAAATGAGGGAGGGAGTTATTGACAAGGATCTGGCATCTAATCTGTGGAACCTCAGGGGAGAGTGTCCTATGTGCTTGTGTGTGCACACAGAAGCAATGTTATTGTTTCATAACAGAACAGTTGTTTTCCTAGCTAAAAAATGACTATGGCTTCCTTTAAAAAACAGGACTTTTTTCCTTTTGTTTCTTCTGTTTCAATGCAACTAGTGCTTAAGTATCCCATGCCATTGAAATAATCAAAAAGTAATTTGCTACATTCTGAGATTAGTTAGGCAGGCAAAGAAAAGAACCAATAAATGGAAGTATATTATTGGGGTCATAAACATTGATGATTAAGTTTGAACCCTGGTGAGTGCCGTAAACTAATGATAAATGACTATATTCATAAGCAAATACGTATGCATGCATCTTATTTTTTGTATTTTCTTCAGGAAATAAAAAAGCAAGAAATATTTTAGCTTTCATCTTTTTCCTTTTCTTTTTGTGGCCAATATTATCTTAACCTTGAAATGCTAGCTGTTGAAGTATGACAATACTGGAATTAACAATGTCAAAAATATAAACTCAAGCTTTGTATTAGCGAACAAGGTCTTTGATTTCATAATACCACTCGGTTGCCGTCTTTGATACCTGTGACATAGTGACTGTAATTAGGCAAGGGATATTTTGTCTGTAAGCTGCTTCTTTTTCTTTAAAGTCAGAGCAATATAATGACCAACTCAATGTATGTATAACATTACATTTGTTACTAAGGTTTAGCTTTAAAAATTAAGATTTTTGAAAAGAAGTGATAAAAGGTTTATTAAATCAAAAAGTTCTGAAATGTGACTTGTGTTGTTTTATGGTTTGCATTCCAAGCTCAGTTTTTACATTCAAATCAAATAGTGTCAACACTTTTATGAAAAGTGTTACTAAATAACCATTAAATTACATTAAATTTACTTTAGATATCAAGTTTTATATCATTTATCATAATAAAATATATTAGAACTTTAAGATAGACATTCCCATTTTTACTTATTTACTTACGTATTTCTTCCATATACCTGCTAATAATTTGTAAATTGATTACAGTAATCATTAAGATGAATAAAATGTTCCCTCCTCCTCCTCCTCCTCTTCTTCCTCCCCCTCCTCGTCCTCCTTCTTCTTTTTCCTCCCTTCTACCTCTTCTTCTTCACAACCTTACAGTCCATTAGGTCCATTATCTATGAAACTGTGTACTCATTCATTTATCTGATTTTCCACCATAAAACCATTGCAATTTTTAAGCATGAAGGCATTTCCCTGTACAATCAACTTAAACATTGAAAAGTTCCTTAGCTTTAGTGTGTGTGTGTGTGTGTGTGTGTGTTTGAGATTTACTTTATTTTTGATTATGCATAGATGTGTGTATGTGTATGTGCATTTGTGTGTCCACAGAGGCCAGAAGATGCTATCAAACTTCTGGAGCTGGAGTTTCAGTGAGCCCCTTAATTTGGCACAGGGACTGGAGTTAGGCTCCTTGAAGATCAGTAAAGGCTTTTAGCTGTTGAGACATCTCTCTGTCCTTTTATATTTTGTTCCTGATGTTTACTTAGTCATTACTTCTTTTTGATGTGTGTGTGTGTGTGTGTGTGTGTGTGTGTGTGTCTGTGTGTCTGTGTGTGTTGTGTGTGAGTGTATGCATGCATGGGTGTATGTGTGTATGTGTGTATGTGTGTATGCATGTGTCAAATGATGTCTTTCATTACTATTTCTACATCAGTATATTGAGGGAAATGTTGAATCAATTTGCTTTGTAGTTTTCTCTGTATTTCAGAGAATCGTGATTAGTAAATGGAGCTGTTATTTTTCATTCATATTATTGATTTCAATTTGATGACATTCCTCACTCTTGCATTTTTATTCTGTATGTTTTGTTGAAAGCCAACTGGCAGGCAATACTTTCTATCGGTAATGTGAAATTTGGATGGAGGCAGAATTACTTAGAGATTTTTTTTTTTGGTGGGGAAGACCATAAATTCCTCTTCCTTAAAACAAATCTCTTAATTAAGCAAGATACGAAGCCAAACCACTGCTTTATGGTTTATATGTTATGTGAAATTCATCTGACATTTTGTTTACATACCTTCTATGACTAAAAGAATGCAAGACTGCTTAAATGCCACAAAACCTATTTCCAGCCCCTATGTCCCAAGTTGGTAACAGACTTTCCCTTTCGTTGATTATTTAAAATTTTATTGAAATGTACTCAGATTAATGTTGAATGTTTTTTTTTCTTTTTGTGTGTGTCACTTTTGCCTTCATCCACCATTTTTTTTCTTTCTCAAAGTATTTACAGATGGGAATAGCACAGATAGGGTTCGTGTGATTGTAAGAGGCAAAACCAAGATTTTCTTCTCTGATTTTTGGGTACAGAGCCTTGGGCATGGACTTGTGTTGGATGTAACATTTCAACAAGATTTGTGCCATTCATTAACTTATGAAGTAAGCATGTATCGCATATATTTTTGTGTGCTTGCAAGATCCTAAGGGACTAGAGATATGATGGTAACTTAGACAGGACCACTTTTCTTTCCCCTAGAGTTTACATTATAAATAAGCAATTGTTATCATTTCTCAAAAATTAAATAAAAGCAAACCAAAACCAACCCACTGTGGCGGTTGGGGTAGATAGTAGTACAGAACGTCAATGGAGAGGACTATTAGGTTGATAATCAGATCCTTTTTTTTTTTAAATTTTTTTCTTTCCAGAGCCTTTGCCACATTTTTTAAAAATTAGATATTTTTTATTTATATTTCAGATGTTATCCAATTTCCCAGTTTCCTGTCCATAAACCCCCTCTTGCATCACCCCTCCCCCTTCTTGTATGAGGGTGTTCCTCCACCCATCCACCCACCCCGTCCCCTGCATTAACATTCCCCTACTCTGGGGAAGGGAGTCCAGCCTTGGCAGGATGAAAGTTTACTCCACCCACTGGTGCCCAACAAGGCCATCCTCTGCTACATATGCAGATGAAGCCATGGGTCTGTCCAAGTGTACTATTTGGGTTGTGGTTTAGTCCCTGGTAAATCTGGTTAGTTGGTATTGTTGTTGTTGTTCTCTTCTTTTTTTTTTTTTTTTTTTAGTTATAAATTATGAAGAGACATTTAATATCAAATAATAGAAATACATTTTCTTTTTTTGAAACATAAACCTTTTATTTGTTCTTGTTAGCTTACTTTCTGTTTTATTGTCTTGATAATACATGAAGCATGGATTGATAGAAAGTTGGTTATTATATTTCTTTTTTAAATTATTTATTAGATATACTTCTTTACTTACATTTCAAATGTTATTCCCCTTCCGGATTTCCTGTCCACAAGCCCCCATACCCTCCCTTCCCCCTCCCCATACAGGTATTCCCCCCATAAATCTCCCTTACTGCCCCCCATATTGCCCTGAACTGGGAGGTCCAACCTTGGCAGGACCAAGGGCTTCCCCTTCCACTGGTGCCTCAACAAACCTATTCGCTGCTACATATGCAGTTGGAGCCCTGGGACAGTCCATGTATAGTCTTTCAGTAGTGGTTCAGTCCCTGGAAGCTCTGGTTGGTTGGCATTGTTGTTCTTATGGGGTTGTAAGCTCCTTCAACTCTTTCAATACTTCCTCTAATTCCCCCCAAGGGGGTCCTGTTCTCAGTTCAATGGTTTGCTGCTAGCATTGACCTCTGTATCGGACACGCTTGGGATGTGTCTCTCAAGAGAGATCTATATCTGGTCCCTTTCAGCATGCATTTTTTAGCTTCATCAATCTTATCTAGTTTTGGTGGCTGTATATATATATATATATATATATATATATATATATATATATATATATATATATATATATATATATATATATGGGCTACATGTGGGGCAGACTCTGAATGGCCATTCCTTGAGTCACTGCTCTAAATTTTGCTTCCATATCCTCTTCTATGGATATTTTTCCCCTTTTAAGAGGTATTGTTGTTCTTATGGGATTGCAAACCCCTTCAACTCCTTCAATACTTTCTCTAACTTCTTTACAGGGACCCCATTCTCAGTTAACTGGTTGGTTGCTAGCATTTGTCTCTGTTTTTGTCATTCTCAGGCAGAGCTTCTCAGGAGACAGCTATATCAGGCTACTGTCAGCATCACTTCCTGGCATCAACAATATTGTCTGGGTTTGGTGGCTGTGTGTATATGGGCTGGATCCCCAGGTGGGCAGGCTCTGAATGGCCATTCCTTCAGTCTCTGCTCCAAACTTTGTCTCCATATCCCCTCCTATGAATATTTCTGTTCCCCCATTTAAGAAGGACTAAAGAATCCACACTTAAGTTTCATGTGGTCTGTGAATTGTATCTTGGGTAGTCCGAGCTTTTGGGCTAATATCCACCATCAGAAATTACATACCATGTATGGTTTTTTTTGCGATTGGGTTACCTCAGTCAGGATAATATTTTCTAGTGCCATCCATTTGCCTATGAATTTCATGAAGTCATTGTTTTGATAGCTGAGTAGTACTCCATTGTGTAGATGTACCAAATTTTCTGTATCCATTCCTTTGTTGAAGGGCATCTGGGTTCTTTCCAGCTTCTGGCTATTATAAATAAGGCTGCGATGAACATAGTGGAGCATGTCTCCTTGTTAGAGCATCTTTGAGTATATGTCCAGGAGTGGTATACCTTGGTCCTCAGGTAATACTATGTCCAATTTTCTGTCAGTTCATATTCTAAAGGTGCCACTTAAGCCAAATTTCAGCTGGTTAACCTAAGGGCCAAATATTACAAGTCCTCTGAAACAGCTGGTGGGAATGGTGGAATACTCAATAAATGCAATTTGTCCTAATAAATAAGAGAAAGCCTTTGGAACAGAGCTAATAATTTCGAGTGTAACATGAGAAATTTAAGAGAAGGGATCAGACATCACTACAGAGTAATCACATCACTGAATGCTATCTCTTTCCTGTCAACCACTTTCACCTTAAAGCCTCTGTGTCCTTGCATTTCACAACTGATCACCTCAAGAAAGTCTTTTATTAAGAATCTTTAAATTTTATGCTGCATTTGCTTCTTCCTGCTACCATGGTCTCAGCAGGAATGGAGAAAACAAGGAAGTAAGAAACCAGAGGCCTCCTAATTTCCACAAAGGGATCATCCTAGAACTTTTAAATCAACACTTTCTCCTTTCCTTGGAAATACCCAGTGATCAGACTCAGAGTGCTGCCCTCCTTAAGTAAGTCAGGCTTGCATGCATACCAGGATCTTCCTGGTATTCCTGGTATTTGGCAATGGTCCTTCGTATCCTTGCTCACACAGCAAGTCCCTGAGGTTGAATATACCTCTAAGTCTTGTTCTCTTCACTGCTTCTCCCAGGAGAGTGAGCACTGCTGGCCGCAAACAAAGCCCTGCAGACTTGGCTCATTAGAACTGGATGCTTTCAGGCTTCAATCTGCTTTCTGCTGCTATTTGGCAGTCTTTTTAATTGTCTTTTCTGTACTCTCAGGCTCAGTCCCCATGGGATCTATTTTAGACCTTTTCTCTCTCCATGCCCCCAGTCCCAGCTGTCCTATCCCTTTCCTGGCATGTCAGCTCTCCACCTATTCTATTTAAAACTATCTGAGACTCCAGTTTTTGTACAATTCTTTACTCTCACCCTCTTCTCATAGATTCTTTTGCTTTCCTGCACCTCCCGACCCCTTGAAGGTTGCCTTCTTTTTTTAAATTCGCTTTTGGGACAGCTTAATGCTCTCTAGCCGGGCTAGTTCTGAATGCATGACAGTCTTGGCTCAACTCCAGAGTACCTCTCTAACCTGTGTGAGATAACACATCTGGCTTCATTGTGTTTCTTAAGCATTATTGCCTACCACCAACATATCATATTCAATATCAACCTACCACGTTCCCTCACCATTAATTCCTTTTCTGTGCTCTAAAATTTTCTCCATTCTTCCCTCACGGTAATGCCTGAATTTTTTCATTTGTACTTTGGAGTTTTTTTTTTCTGTATTTCAGCAGCATAGCTTCTCCTCTCCCCTTTTTGCTTTTCTTCTTTTTGGTATTTTCTAGTCATTCCATAAGTCCTTCCTCTCGGCATCCTCGCTCTGCATCATCTGCTCTCCCGATTCTCCCAAGTTTTCTGACTTTGCTGATTTTCTTGTCCAGGTAAGATATGTGTGTGGATATTTTTTCTCTCACTCATCTTGCATTCTTCTTTGTGTCTCCAGCAAGAAACTCTTCTGTGATGAAATTCTATCAACTCTACATTTTGTTCTCCTTAGGCACTGCCATTTTAATTAAGAGCTCCCTTTTCCGCGAACACCGGCATCATCCTGTTTTCAAATTACAATATATTTTATTTTTGGAACATTTTTCCGTCTTACAAACAGATATTTCACCAGAGGCCACCCCCTTCCTTTTCGTACCTGATTAATTTATTCTTTGCACAAGTTCATCTTGAGAACATATTATTCCAGAACCTAGAAAACATAAATTATAAAAAACAAGATTTCTGCTCTTCTGGCTACTCATATTCTTGTGAGAGGAACACAACAAACAGAAGAAAATGTGTCTTACAAGCAAGTGGATAGTGCTGTTTAAAAACCAGGAATGAAGGGCAAGGGAACTGAGGATGCAGAGAGGCCAAGCTACAATGAAAAGTGGGCCGCGGAACTTCCAGTAAAGGAAGAAACCTGGATAAGTGTCTCCAGGCAGCAGTGCCAGCAGGTGCGAGTGGTCCCAGGCAGATGCTTCTATTGTTAGTAATGTCTGTGCTGTTCCCCTCTAACTTCCTCTTTTACATGCAGCATGTAGTTCCTCTAAACCGGAGTTGTTCAGATGGGGGTTTAGCTCCTGCAGGAGCGCTCTATTTATTAGCAGATTACCTACAACAGCTCAGCACATGTGTTTAAGATGCCACTTTCACCATAGGCCTGTGCTCAAAAGTCCTAAACACTACTCTACCAAAGTATGTAATTATTATTATTATTATTAATTTGGAGAATACTAGAGTATCTCTCTTCCTATAAATCTCATGTACCCCCACTCACTTTTGCTACTCATGCCTCTAATCATTCTCATTTTTAACTGCCTAGGATGGTATTTTTGTCTTTCCCTATGCTACAGGAGCAGCCGTAGGCACTGAGTCATTTTTGAGCAGTGCAACCCCTATTTTCCTTTAGGAGGTCATTAAACCTTGATCATGCAAGGTTTATTACTTAAAATGCTCATTTTTGGAGAGATAAAAACTAAATAAATATGTAAATTTGAAACTTTCTCCTAATTTCATTTGTAGTGCTGTTAGCATGTTGTTCAAGTGTCTGTGTTCAGATATAGTACTGTGCTCAGTATGCCATATCATAACTTACTTTATTATTATATTATCTGTTGTTGATGCCTTTATGTCAATTCATGATACTTCAATCTTAATTTGAATGGCTTTATTATATACTGACATATGCCTATCTTGATCTTTTATAATTTAACCTCTAATCTAGAATCTTAAGATATTTTATTGTTAACTGAGCAAACACTATTGATAGCTTACATTTTTCACCTCCAACTAGCTATTTTAGATAAGTGACTAGAGATGGAATTGTTGAGTAAACTACTCAGATTTTGTTTACTTGACACAAGCATCTTGGATGAAGGAAACACAATTGAAGAACTACCTCCCTCAGATTGGCTTGTGTACATGTCTATGGACAATTTTCTTGATTAATGATATAAGGAGACTCAATCCATTGTGAGTAGTACCACTCCTGAGCATGTACCTGGGTTATGTAAGAAAGCAGGCTGACTAAACCCTGTACAGCAAGAGAATGAGCAGAGTTTCTCCATGGCCTCTGTTTCACTTCCTGCCTCCAGTTTCCTTCCTTAGATTTTCCCATGATGAACTGGCAATCCAAAAATTTCTTTCCTTTTCAAATTGGTTTTGGTCAGTATTTTGTATCAAGAAAGAAAAGCAAACTCAGAGACTAGGTAACAACTATATAATACTGCTTGCTTTTATTTTAATTAAATTTGAAATTGGTCAGTGTTTTTTTGTTTGTTTGTTTGTTTTTGTTTTGTTTTGTTTTGTTTTTTGGTTTTCCTCAATAAAGAAAATCAAACTCAGATACTGGGTAACAAGCACATAATACTGCTTGACTTTAGTTTCATGTAATTAAATTTGAATTTGTTTCATACTCTTGGTATTGAATTAAATCTCTTGCTGGGGTTAGACAAGCACTGTATCATGTTATCACATCCTAATCCAGTCTGCTTTTAAATTTTTTTCTGTTTTATATTTTTAAAAATAATTTTATGTGTATAAGTGCTTTGTCAACATATATGCATGTCTGGTGCCTGCAGAAGTCAGAAGAAAGCATCAGTTCCTTTAGGACTGGAGTTAGTGATGTTGGAAATGGAATTAAACTGGATTATTTGAAAGAATAACAAGTATTTTTTAAGAGTTATTTTATTTATAGGAGTACACTATAGTTTTCAAACATACCAGAAGTGGGCATCAGGTCCCATTACAGATGGTTGTGAGCCACCGTGTGGTTGCTGGGAATTGAACTCAGGACCTCTGGAAGAGCAATCAGTGCTCTTAACCACTGAGCCATCTCTCCTGCCCTATAACAAGCGTTCTTTACCACTGAGCTAACTGTCCAGGTGCAGGCTCTTTTTATTACATATCTCAGGAGTCCTATCTGTGATGTTCCTATTAGTAAACAACTATAAATTAAGTTGCTCATTTCTTCATATATTTACCAAAACCAAACATTTAAAAGACGTTTGTGATTCCTTAAAACTTTTGGTTAGTGATGAGGTAAAATGTATTCTGCTGCTTGCCTACTGGCTGCATCTTCATTTTAAAAATTAACAGTTAATATGACATCTCTTTTATTTTAATGAACAAACTGATTGCATAATTATTAGTAAGGTAATATTCTTGGTAGGCCTTGTTCTTTGATATAAACACTTTTTTCACGTAAATGCAAGTAACTATACTTTATTTAGTTTTAGCAGATGAGTAAGAAAGTTTTCAGAGTAGTATGGATATTTTGACCTTCTACCCAGCAGGACAGCAAGTGTGACTTGTTGAGGGCTCATTTTGCCAAGGGCGTCACAGACATTTGGAATGCTAAGAGAAGTATAGAGTAAGTGAGAGAAGACGAGCCTAGGCTGATCCCTGGGTAATTTTCCAAGTGTAGAGTACAGACAACAAAACTGTAAAATGTGTACGTAGGGGTACGCCATGATAATAATTCATGGTAGGAAGATCTCTCTAGCAGCAAGTGGAAGATTGATTCAGTGCATCGGAGACTGACTACAGACCAGTCATTAGGCTCTGACAACAGGCGAGAGCAGCAGAGGTAATTGAGTTCTGTTTGAAATGTTGTGGCTGAGGCAACTCTTTGGCTGTTGGAAGTAATGAAAAAGGCCTCAGGTTTGAAAGCTCTTATTTATGATTAAACAGGGGTTGTGGGGGAAAAAGGCCATAGGATCCCTCCCAGTGAATTTCTACTAGTTAGTGAGAAGAAGCCTAGACACGGGAATGGAGGGAGTGTGTGTGTGTGTGTGTGTGTGTGTGTGTGTGTGTGTGTGTGTGTGTGATAATAAATAAAACAGCAGTAATGAGCTGTTTACTCTTCTCCTTAGCCAGGAAAAATCACTGCACATGTTCTGAAAAAAAAATCATTCAAAGAGTAACATCTCACCCTCTTAGTAACTGAGATTTGCCATCATTTTCTTCTCTTGATGATTTGACCGTATTTTGCTTCATTATCTGTAATCAGTTACTAGCCATTTAGGATCTACTGGAAACCGCAAACAGGAGACTGCTTTGTGGTACCTAAAATGAGGCTACGCTGACATGGTTACTGAAAATTTTAATTCATATTACCCTTGCCAAATTAATGACTTTTTTGTGCATCAACATATTATCTGGAACTCATGGTTATGATGGTCCCGTGTCAGTGATATGCAATATCTATGGATAGAAGGTTCCTACATAGCATCTTCATTTAAGTATTAACTTCTATAATTATTTGTCCACTAAATAATTATTACCTTTTACTTGTGATATTTTAATGTAGATTTTTCTTTTTATCCCTTCATTTGCTGAGTCAACATGAAACTCAGAGACTCAGATTTCTGTTTAAATGGAAGCAACTTTGACAAGATGATTCCAAACAAAATTAAATCTTATTGTTTTTCTTTGATAGGTCATAGCAGGGGATTTTCAGGCTTGGAAAAAAATTAACATTTATGTATTGAAGCATGAGAGAGGATGGCCAACTAGAACAGCCTACTACTAAAGGGCTTTGTGGCATGATATAGGAACTTCACTGATGATGCCAGGAAAGTCTTGAGCAAACAGAGATGGCTGTTCACACTCTGAAGCGGCTCAAATTGTTTGCTCAACCTTCCTAAATGCCAGCCTCAATTCTGATGAAGTTTGCTTCGTTGGGAATGGAATAGATTTTTCAACACTCATGTTTGTTATTTTTCTACCATTTCACTTATTCTGCCTTTATCAACAGAATCTCTCAAAGAGAGAGAACATTTTCAATTAGTCTGTCCATAGCTTTTAATTGCTCCTTTGTAATTTGTTCTATGCTGCCTTTAGCATCCTTAAATTGGAATTTCCCACTTCCCCCACTGTATGCTTAGATTTTTCTTTAAAAGTATTTTATTTAGGGTTTTTAAACAATTCAATCTCCCTTATAACCAACTGACCAAAGGTAGGGGAGAAAGAAGGTTGATGGAAAAAAGGGTTTGTAGACTTTTTTAGAAGTAGTTTTTTGGGGTCAATTCCACTATTTGTTATCAAGATACCACCAGTATATTCCAAAAGTAAACACCAAACACAAATCAGAAGGAGTGGCAAGATCCAACAGAAACTGCAAGCCTCTACCGAATTGGCATGAGTCATTGGAAGCCGCCCAAATCAGCCAGAATACCAAGAGAGCTTCTTTGGTGCATTCCTTTTTATGAACTCACGTCCAGTGAAGACCACTGAAGAAGAGAGACCAGCAAAATGTTACAGAGCATCACAATGCAAGAGCCCCTTTACTATTTGTGGCCTTTCTTTTATACTCTTCCCAAACTCATGTGTTCTCTAAAGCATTTCCTCCAGCAAAACCTCACAGGCCCTCTCACATGTCTGATTCTGCGAAGCATCCCCTCATAAGACAGCTTTCATGAAACATCCTGTGACACAACCAAGTTTCCAAAGAAATAAGAAATTCAAATTTATCGTATAAGACACAGGGTTGAGGGATGCAGTCAGGGTCGAGCTGTTTCTGCTGTACTTCCAGTTTTGTCTAAGGCTACTATGAGCAAGAGGGGTTAGAAACCCTCCTGAATAGCACAGGTAATTATTAAATATAAGCATCAAGAAACTGTATTGAGAAAGATAATTTTTCCCTTTTCTATTAAACACAGATTCTTTGTAATATATTATATTCTGATTACAGTTATTCCTCCCTCCGTACCTCACCTGCGAGTGCCTCCTCATCTACTTTTCAGTCGGGATGCATTCCCTTTCTTTCTCTCATTAGGAAAGAACAGGCTTTGAAGAGGTAACAACAAAGCATAAGAAAAGAAAAGAAAATACAACAGAAACCATCATATTAAAGCTAGACAAGAGAAAAATAAAAGAACCCCAAGAGAAGGCATAAAAATCAGAGGCCCGCTTGTTCACTGATTAAGGCGTCCCATAAAAGCACTAAGCTGAAGCTGTAGTATATAAACAGAGGACCCGGTGCAGACCCACTCAGGCCTCGTGATTGCTGCTTCAGTCTCTGTGAGTTCATATGAGCTTTGCTCAGCTGTTTTAGAGGCTTTCGTTTTCCCGGTTGTCCTCTATCCTCTCTGTCTCACTTGGTACTTTTGCATTCTCCTCCATGGTGTTCCATGAGCTATGAGTCAAAGGGTTTGATGGAGTCGTCATATTTATGACTGCACATTCCAAGATCTGTCTCTCTGTGTAATATCTGACTACGGGTCTCTTTACCTGTTCCCTAAACCTGCAGTAAGAAGGTTTTCTGAGGATGGCTGAGCAAGTCATATACCAGAATATGACTAGAAGTTATTTTATTGTTTCTTTTATTGTTTAGATCAGTACCATTTGATTTTGCTCTACATCTCTGGGCTATCAGGTCCCTGGTTTTTGGCCAACCAAGTAGTGTCAGGCATGAGTTCGATCTCATGGATTAGGTTTTAAGTCAAATAGACATTGGTTGGTTACTCCCACAAGGTTTGTGCCACCCTTGCCTTAGCATATTTTGCAGGCAGATCAATGGTTCTGTGATTAGTTTGGTGTTTACATTTTTCTTTTGGAGGACCTTTATATGCCAGAAACACTAGAGCATTGGAGCAAAGGTTCTATTTATATATCAGCTCAACTAAAGGCACTTTTTGTTAACATATTTACTGAACTAATACCAAACTACAATATATCTTTACATTTTATAAATCTATCACTTTATATGTCTTTGTGTGTGTGTGTGTGTGTGTGTGTGTGTGTGTATGTGTGTGTGTGTGTGATTATGTGCCACTGTGCACATATGTTGGTCAGAACATAACTTTCATGAGTCTGTTCTCTTCTTTTTCCACGTGAATCTCAAAGATTGAACTCAGGTCAGATTTGACAAGAAACACTTTTGCCCACTAAGGCAGCTTGCTTCTCTATTCACTGTAATAAATCTTTTAAAATAAAATAAATCAAATGTACTACTATTCATATTTAAAATTATTCTTTGTATGTACTCATATGACATATGTAGGTTGGAGGAGGGAAGATGTCATGGCAGGTTCATAAAGGTTAAAAGAGACTGCTGTCCGGTAGACTCCCTCTTTTCACCTTTATTTAGGTTCCAATGTTTGATCTCAGATCTTTAGGCTTGCGTGTCAGTTGTTTTCCCCACTGAGCCATCTCACTGATCCTCAACTGCAATATATTCTGAGTAAACTTTCCACATTGGCACCTGATAAAATTAAAGGAGAACACAGCTCTTTAGACTTGTGCCTTCATCAGAGATTGTGTTGATTCAAACTGTGCTGATCAATGTAGCCAAATGCAAATTAATGTGGGAAGAAAAGAGTGAAAAATCAGGGCTATGAATTAAACTGTGTTGCCGCTCATCATCCAAGCTACGAACAAGATGTGACATCTATTGTGGAACACTGTGTAAAGATGTGACATAAATGCCAAACAAGGGTGCTGCTGCCTCTCACGGAGGAAAACTTGCTGAACACTCATTAGATACAGAACACCATGTGCAATTATTTACTGATGCACATGAGGGAATAGCATTATGCTTAAGACAAAGTTCAGAACGACGGCTTTCCTTTCAGAAAACGACAAACATTGGCAATTAGTCAATGCCAAACCATTTACACCTTTCTTTTCTGTGGAAAAATTTGGAGAGATAACAAATTAACGATGAAGAGACTTTTAATAGACAATGATAGCAAATGGATTAGATTTTACATTTAGATAGTGTGGATGTAGTTTGACAAATTAGGATTCTAGCACTCATTGACATTGTCTCACTCTGATTAGTTTTTACTCTGTTATTTTCCTGCCTTAGGCTGTGTCTGATTAAGAGCTAAGATGAGGGACTTACTCACCTCATTGTGGGGACATTATCATACAAATTCCAGTGAATCCCAGTGCTATTGTATCACTGCTACTGCCCAAAATAAACAAAAGGTGAACTAACATGGAGTTATTTTAAAATCTGAGACATCTTAGTATTTATTGATGTCAGTAGCAAAGTGGTACCAAAAACATGGAATGGTAACCTATGGAAGAAGTGGGGAAACAGGGTAGATGAATATTGATTCCATGTTAATGGAAGGTTTTCCTTGATTCTGATTGTTTTAGTTATTCATAGGCTGTTTTTATTTCGTGTCTTGTACTAACAATTTCCTCATGACCCAATGAGTAGCTTGATCTATGGCTGCTGTCAATATCAAAGCAGATCTATGTCTAGACCATTACCAAGAGATGATTAGATCTTATAGCATTTTAAATAGAGAAGTTCTTAGTCTCTCTCACACTACTATCAATCAATTTCCCATATATCTCTAAGCTAATTTTAATATAATTTAACATCTTCATTTTATTATATCTAATTTAATTTTCCTTCTTATTTTAAATCTAATTTTGAGATTGCTTTGCTTTCAGAGTCATAAGGGTTATGTAGTGCCAGGAATCTTTGGTTGTGTATTACCATTAAATGCAGACAATACTAACTCTTTGGGAAGTAAGCTGTCTTCCCCATACGCATAAGAGAATAAGTTTGGGGATTGCAACTACATCATGCTTTGAGAAATGAAAGGAGTGTGGACCTTACAGGCTGAAAATACCTGTCTGTTTGTGGATGTTCTCACAGAGTTTATTTTTATACTTTTTCTGCATTAAGAGTTTACTCTCTGACTCATGCTCCTGATTCAGCAGTTCTTGAGAAATGGCTTCAATCTTTCTGAATTTGGAAACACTACTTTGAGAATGGATAAGGAAACTGATGTAGTCTCTTTGCATGTTTCTGCCTTTATTTGGATTAGCATTATAAGCTCCCTAAATATTTTAACATTTATTATCTGTCCCATGTTTTTGATTTATTGTGTATTGGCTTGCCTCCTCTTTAAAAAGTCCAAGACAACAGCAGCAAAACCCAAACTCTAAAGTCAACAACAACAACAAAAGCCCCCAGCTTTGTTTTCCTCTACTTTCTTTTCTCCATATTCCATACCAATTGTTCCAAACTTAGAGAACACAGTCTATTCATTTACGTGTTAATGTTTTATGATCTATTATTATAGAATCATATGTCATGGTGACAAAAAATTCAGGTGTCATGAGGTTTGGAAAAATTTGGTAAAGCTGAGGATTAAATTTGATCTTGAACTTTTAGTGTCTTTTCAGTGCAATTCACGACAGATCTTATGTGTAATGTGATGGCCTTCTCTACTTTTGATGAAACACGAAGAAATTTGTAATCATAGTTTTGGCCTATAATTTCCTGTTTTAGTCCATATTTCTCCTTTGGACTTTGGGATGCTGCTCCCTCATGGAGACTAAGAAAGAGAGAAACAGAGGGAGACCCAAAGTACTAATATTCACTTCAGAATCCCTCCATCCCTTTTTGGGAGCTAACAAACAGATAAACCAAGAGGAAATGTGAAAGTACCAATATGTGCTTGAGTATTCTTCCTTTACTTTGTGGAAGCCTAGGAATAGGTGGATAGTGAATAAGGCCCAAGGTATGAATATCCACTTGAGTATACCTCCATCCTATCTTGGGACCCAAGAAACCTGGAGACAAAGATGAAGTACCAGTAATTACTCACATACGTATGCCTCCATTCACCCAACTTCTCCACGAAGACCCCTTTCCTTCACAACAGCACCATCATGCAGGGACCAAGCCATTAGCAGTAGGTCATTGGCAGTATATTACAGTTAAAAACTGCATTATTTTTATTCTCTTGATGAATTTTTTAAATATTCAGTTTAATAAACCAAGTTTAGTTTCTCCATAAAATATTTAATGTTACTGTGAGAATGCATAAAACTCACTGGCCATATATCTTACTGCAATTAACACAGGAAAACCAAATAAAAACCAAAAATTTATAAAGTTTGGGACCTCAGCCGTTGCATAATTTGATAGTAGAAATAGAATTATAAGATGAAATTTTGCTCAATGATAATCTTGTTAAGACTTTCTATTTCTCAGAAATGGAAACTATGATTTAATGACATGAATGAGTCACCGATCTCAAAGTTCTTTGTTGTATGAGTGTGGAATATGTGTGATATTTCCATCTTATTCTATAAGGTAGTAATTTATTTAAATATATCTCTTGCTTTTTTCTTTAGTTGAAGTTGATATAGGGAGCTTATGTCATTAAGGTACGCCAATGAAATTTAAAATGTGACATTTCAAGATTCCAACCATTGATTAGATGAGTTCATCTCTTCACAAAATAGACTGGAAAACAAGACAATAATTTTGGGACTCACTGATGATATAGCTTAATCAGTAAAGTGCCTGTCACATAAGCATAAATGCCTGATTTTGATCACCAGTCCCTGCTTAAACAGCTAAAGGAACTGGCATGGACTCTAATCCCAGCACTAAGGAAATAAAGACATTGGACAGCCAGAACTGTTGAGTAAGTATGTTCAGTGAGAAGCAATGTCTTAAAGAAAGCAAGATAGATGATGATTACAGGACCGTGATCTTGATGTTTGACCTCCACTGGCATGTGCAGCCAACAGACTTTATAGCCCATCATGTAGCCACGATGTCTCATACACACACATGAAAACGAGAACTGTACCATGGGAAATAACCCCTGGTATTAAGATTCTCAGTTATATTGTTGAACCAAATCAATGAATACTGTATTTTATTTAGATATCTGTTGCATTTGAAAATTGTAGAAATATGGAATTTAAAAACACAGGTTTTCATAGATATGTAGATTAGTCTCAAGTTCTGTTGATAAATATCAGAATTATTAGCATATGCATGAAAGTATAGATGCTAATGCATATTCTTTATCTCCAATTTAGACCATTTAATGTCATGTGTATATTAATAATAATAAGGGTCTTAAGGAAAGACCCTTGTTATTGTTATTATTGTTATCTTTCTCCTTTGTTGTTATGGAAAAATTAATTCAGTAAGATAATTTCTGCCTTATTTTGAACAAAATAGATTTTCAGTTGCTATATTAAGAAAATATATAGCTAATTCACTGTTTATTACAACTCAAAGTCTTTTTCACGTATAACCAAAAACTGCGTAAGTTGTGATGTGTTTCCTGTTCATACTGTGAGAGCCAGTTCTCAGGGAGGAAGTTTCCAGCTGAATTCCTCCCCAGATCTTGGGGCTAAAGTATATGATGATTTGAGCAATAGAATTATAATATAGATTCTGGGAGGACACCAAGGATGGCAATAATAGCCTATATTATTTTTGGGAATCTCTTCCTCGCTCTGACCAAGAAGGGAAGTTTTCCATTAGTGGGATATTTGAAGATAGTGTGTGACTCTTCGGGTAAGCAATATCGTCCCCATATTTTCATTTAATTCACTGCTCTTTCCCCCTCTCTCCACACTCACACCCTCACATACATACATGTATATGTATATGTATATATATGTATATATATACGTATATATGTATATATATGTGTGTGTGTATATATACATTCAAATATTATGTATATATAAGTAAACACATATATACATTTCTATAAAAAACATTATCATAATATGTCCTGTGTATTTTCAAAAATATTTACTGTGATTTATACCATTCCCAATCTCTTCCTTGGTATTGTTCTCTATATCCTCTTTCCCGTTAAGGCTGCCACCCATTTTTCCCAATTCCTCCCTCATAGCCACTGGGTTCCACTATGCCCACTCTAAAGTTCTTGAAACAGGTTTTTTTTTTTTTTTTGGTTCTTTTTTTCGGAGCTGGGGACCGAACCCAGGGACTTGCGCTTCCTCTACCACTGAGCTAAATCCCCAGCCCCACTCTAAAGTTCTTTATCCATCCTCTTCTCCAACTCACATGGATACTTTTTAGTTCCCTGTTTTCGGTGGTCAATGCAGGTTATATACTAATGTGTAAAAACTCAGAAGTAGAACCTACAATAAGATATGCACAACTCAGACTTCTCTTGATAATTCAAATGTGAGTTCCTGTATAGTAAAGTATTTCCAAGCTCACTGATTCGGGCTGTCTTCCATTTTTCCATCTCCCTCCCTTGCTGCCAACCTACAGACACAAACTTTCATAGGTCTATTGGCATTATAATTGTTAGAAGTATTAGATCTATTGTTTATAGATAAAACTTTGTATCATCAATTTATGATTTCCATTTTTAGATATGAATATTTTATTCATATTTTCTCTACAGTACATATTTTAAATCATTGTTTTTATTTATTTTTTTGTTCTTTCAACTTTATTTATTTTTCACTATAGCTTCCTGAATTTTTTTATAATATTAGATGCATATCTTTATTTAAATGTTTGCCAGCCATTTGTGGGGCTTTTTTTTAAATTAAATTACATTTTTTATTTACATTTTAAATGTTATCCCATTTCCTGGTTTCCCCTCCAGAAACCTACTATCCTATATCCCCTCCCAGCTCTTAATCCACCCACTCCCTTCCACCTCCTGCCCTGACAATCCCCTACCCTGGGACACTGAGTCTTGACAGGACCAAGGGCCTCTCCTCCCAACAAGGCCATCCTCTGACACATATGCAGATGGAACCATTCATGTGTTTCTTGGGATAGTGGTTTCATCCCTGGGAGCTCTGGAGAGGGGTTGGTTGGTTGACATTGTGTTCTTCTTATGGGGTTGCAAACCCCTTTAGCTATTTCAGTCCTTTCTCTAACTCCTCCATTGGGGATCCTGTTCTCAGTTCAATGGTTGGCTTCAAGCATCTGCCTCTGTATTTGTAAGGCTCTGGCAAAGCCTCTCAGCAGACAGCTATATCAGGCTCCCATCAGCATTCACTTCTTGGCATCCACAATATTGTCTGGTTTTAGTGGCTGTATATGGAATGCATCCCCATGTGAGGCAGTGTCTGGATGGCCTTTCAGTCTCTACTCCACACTTTGTCTTTATTTCCTCCTGTGGTTATTTTTGTTCCCCTTTCTTAAGAAGGTCTGAAGCATCCACAGTTTTGTTTTCCTTCTTCTTGAGCTTAATGTGTTTTTTGAATTGTATCTTAGATATTCTGAGCTTTTGGGCTAATATCCACTTATCAGTGAGTGCATGCCATGTGTGTTCTTTTGCGATTGAATTACCTCACTCAGGATGATACTTTCAAGTTCCATCCATTTGCCTAATAATATCATGATTTCTTAACTCTTTCACCATTTAACACTTTAAAACAATCCTATCTGGTATCTTTCAAATAGCTTTAAAATTGTGTGTGTGTGTGTGTGTGTGTGTGTGTGTGTGTGTGTGTGTGTGTATTGAATATTGTAATGAACAATAAGAACATGCATTACTACTTAAAGATGTAAAATAAATGCTTATTGAATATTGTAGGTAATCACATTAAACATCTGCTTAAAATTAAGATTTCTAGAACCCAGAGCATAAATGATATAATAGATTGAGTAACACCCTTCCCTTAACAGGCTTACGCAATGAAACAAATGGTCTCCCGTTGCTGGTGCCATTTAGGAGAAATTTAAGTTGCCACATTGATGAAGGAAAAATGCCAATGTTGGTGGGTTTTTCAAGTTTAAATCGCTGTCTATTTCCAATTTGTTTGCTGCGTTTCATAGCTGTGTTTAAGATGCAAACTCTCAGCCTCCTATTCTGGATGCCATGCTTTCTGCTTCAAACCATGCTTGCTTGCCATGTTGGACTCTTACCCTTTTGGATCCATAAACCCAGCTCAACTTATCATTCAATGAGTTGCTTCTATTGGGGGTGAATATTACAGCAAAAAAGCAGTAGCTAATGTATATATAATATTAACTTTTGAAAATTTATTTATTCATATATACATATATTTATGTGTATATAATTTACATATATATATATTATTTTTTAACAGAAAAAATGTGAGAACTTCACCCCTCTGGACTTCTTTATCCCACATCTTTCACCACTCAATTTCATGTCCTTTCTCTCTCTTTCCCTCTTTCTCCCTCTCCACACATTCACTCCTCTTCTTCTATAGCTATCGTACCTTGTCCCTTTCTTCTCCCTTCTATAATTCACTGAGTCTATATTGCTGCCGATATAATCATGGCTATAAGGTTTGTCACCATATAATGAGTAACCTAGCAAGAAAAAGAGACTGAAAAGACAGAACCACTGAATACTAGTCCCTCCAGAGTTTCGATCAGTGTTCATTTACCCTTAGCTTATCCATACAAGAATGGTGAAAAAAATTGATTTTATCCATGTTTTCTGCAGTCAATTTGCTCTTGCAAATTCATGTGTGCAGTGGCCCTGTCGTGGCTAGAAGACACTCCTTCATTGTTACTATTGTTGTTTACCACAACCTTCCCTGTCCTCTGTCCTTCATACTCATACTCATACCTTCTCGTCTATGTTGTTCCTAGAGCTTTCATCATGGACACATTCATAGAGTACTACAAAAAGCTAAGTTACCGTCCAGGTCTGATCTTAACTGAGATTATCTCTACCAAACCAATTACTTCTCTAAAGTGTCATTGGCCCCATTCATAGTAGTTGATAATGTTTTCCTGTTCTAATGTTTACAAATACAAAGGAAAAATAATATAAAAATACTAGGTGCCAAACTATGAAAAATGTTTAATGAATGAAAATATCTCATCTAATTTTTATGTCATTCTCTGAGTGCTGTCATGCTTATTTTCTTGTTGTTGTTTCTTCAACTCTTACTGATTACAACAAGATAAGTAAAAATTCGTATTATATTGTACTATTATTTACTGAACAAACTTGGTTCAAAATCAAGTCCAGCCTGAGATATATGGTGGTTACCATTATTACCAGGAAATCAGAGCCTCAGAACAATACCCTATCTCACTGCTTCTCTGTCTCCTCATCCTTGCTTATTCATGATATCTTTTTCATTAATGACAATGCACTTGCTGTGTCTAAAAATACTGGTACCCTTTACATCATGTAGATTTTATAGAGATAGTCATGTCACTTATATCTACTGCTCCATTTGCTCATTTATGAAATATAATTTGTAAAACTTCATAGAAAATGAATAACACTTGTTTGGAATAGCCACACACACACACACACACACACACACACTCACACACATACACATATATATGTGTATGTATGTATATATATATGCATATATATATATCTCACATATTATATAAGTTTCATTATATTAAGTGTTTTCTTTGTTAATTTATCTGACACTATTTACAGGTTTGGTGTTAGTATTATCTTATTTTTTTATTTATATATTTGGTTCCTGAAAACACTGGGCAAAATAATCTCCAATAGTAAAATTTGGTACTCAAAGTTCAGATTTTCTTTGGAAGAATGTGGTAGATGACATTTCCATTTACTGATGTTTAAAATATTTCAGATGCTTAGAAGGAAGTTGGATTGCTGTATTTGTGAGAAATTTCACATTTAGTGATTACAAGCACTTTGTTATTTGTGTGGTTCTGGAGAAGTTTGTTCACTTCCTCTCTGCTTCGTTCCTATGAATGATTAGATCAATGCTATTTCCCCATGGTGGCTAGGGCAAGATTAACCATATTAAAATGATTGTGCAGTGGCCATAATTAGCTCATTACTATGTAAGAATACCTTTGGGTAATGCTGATTGTTTTCTTTTATCATTGAAAATGTTTAATATATTGGTGGAGCAGCTGCAAATGCCTGCTTCCTTTTCAGAGGACAGAGTTTGGTTCTCAGCACCCATATCTGTCAGTTTCCAACCACTTATCATTCCAGCTCCATGGGAGTCAATGCTCTCTTCTGGACTCTGTATGATCTCTCTCTCTCTCTCTCTCTCTCTCTCTCTCTCTCTCTCTCCCTCCCTCTCTCTCCCCCCTCTCTTTCACACACACACACACACACACACACACACGCACACACACACACATACACACACACAATCACACACAAACCACATGCACACTCACAAACACATACAAGTCCACAGTTAAATAAATCATAAAAATATTTAATGAAATAATATTTTCAGTTTATCTCATTTTTGAAGACTAAAATTCTATTAACATCTGCATCTATATTCATGTCTGTGAAATTTAAATTTAGAAGATTTTGAACATGAGTACCAAGGATGAAGATTTTCTTTATTTCAGCATGTGTTTGCTTACATACACAGGTCTGGTACAACTAGAAAAAATACGGAAGTTAGATTGATTGATCTATTTTTGTTTGGGAGAATTATATCTCTGTTCATTTACAATTGGTTTGTCAGTCACACCATCATAGAATATCATCAATCCCATCTATGGTTTTAAATGCTGTGACATAAAACACAGCACCAACAGGAGTAAAAGGCTTCTGTTCATATATTTAATCACGCTCATTTACCTTATTTTGAACTTGAATAACACCTATAATTAAATATGATATTGACAATATTGCTGTTACACAATTTTTATTAATATCTTACTATTTAGCTTTAATTGACCTACTCCTTTAGTATTTCCACATTCTTCCAGAGAATATATTATAGTTCCTAACTTCATTGTTATATAAACTGCCATAGCGAAGAAACATATAGGCTTATAATTCCTATGAACTTTATGTATTTATGTATTTATTTATTTATGTATTTATGTATTTATTTTTTCCCTTCCATTTATATTAAATTGGGTATTTCTTATTTACATCGCAAATGTTATTCCCTTTCCCAGTTTCCTGTCCATCAGCCCCCTAAGTATGGTTTCTCATTACTGAGGAGGAGCAAAGACTGTGGACTGAGGGGGTCACATAGAAAACCCCCACAAACTCTATATTTTTTTAATTAGACAAAAAAGTATTATGTTTGTAATGACCATTTACATCAAATGAGCCTATCCTGTAATCTTGATTTAGTCTTGCTGTGCTTTCTCTGTAAATTAGGAGTGTTTTCTATTTCAAACAATAGACAACCCTACGTAGCTTCTTTACGTCATATTTGTAGCCAGATATTCAGATAAAGGAACTCTGAATGATGCTGCTAAAGATGGCCTTACAGAACCAAACAGCTGCCTGGTTTTGCCTTTTGATTTTGCGTATTTTTTTTACCTTAGGGTTTAAGGATGACTCTCTTGCTCAGACTTCATCTCACTTATGAGGTGAAAAGTTAGAGGAGAGAAAAGATCAATAGATTACTCCTGGAGATAGTTTTGTCTTTTTATTCAGAAAAAGACATTTCCGAGGAAAACCTGTCTCCACTGCCTTGGTCACAACTACCTCTTTCCACCCCCTGGTCCCTACTGGATGCATTTTAGTAATTCAGTATTTTTAGCTGTACATATATTCTTGGACTAAATAAAGATTCTCTTTTTATAGTGAGGAATAATGAGAGGTGGGAATGAATAATCTCACATATGAAAATGAGCTCTTTCCTCAGCCAAGTTTTAAAGTTATGCTAAAGAAATAAGATGGAAAGTGTTATGTTATATTAAATTTTCTAGCTTATTAATTTTAAAAGTCTAGTAATGAAATCAAAGTACTTTGTCTTTTTATAGTACTACATAATTTATATAGGAGGCATAGTTAGTAGAGATTACTAAATTGTGCATTATTAACCTGTGTGGTTCTCAGCATCATTGCTTGTTAAAATGAAGTAAGAACACTAATGTGTATGCCTTAAAACAAAGTACAATAAAACAAAAAGCCAACATTAACAGTTTTTATTAACCCATGAATATTGCATATCATATGGCATGTGTGACATTTTAAAAAATCTCAAATTTTATTGTAAAATTAAATGGGCTTTTATCCCAGACACAGTGTGAATTTCATTAGACATTGTAAAATGTTCTTTCAGTATGTGATCCTTATCTATATTACTTTCACATATTCGACAATAAACTACTATTCTTTATTGATGTGTAGTTCAGTAAGCCTGCCAAAACCTTACATCACATATAGAAAGAATTTACCAACGGCTGCAAAGATGGCGTATTGATTAAGAGCTCTTGCTGCTCTTAGAGAAGACCAGAGTTAATTCCTATCGTCCATGTGGGGCAGCACAACACTACCCATAAGTCCAGCTGGATTTGACAGCATTTTTGGCTTCCTTGGGGAACCATGAACCCACACACACACACACGCGCACACACACACACACACACACACACACACACACACACACACACACACAGAGAGAGAGAGAGAGAGAGAGAGAGAGAGAGATAAAAATGAATGCATCTTAAAAATAAGGAATTTAGAAGAATTATTTTTCCTGAAAAGAAGAATATAATTTATTTAAATGTGGTGGTGTAATTCATGTAATAAAAAAGTATATTCAATAGAAAAAGTTGCTTATATGCTGAAATAAATTCGAGAAAGTGAAGCCAAGGTAGACTATTCAGATGAAGTGTCTCTTAGGAGACTTTCCAATTGTAAATAGAATATTTGCCCTTACCATGAGCAACAGCTGGATGGGATGGTAAGTATTGATTGAAGCAGGTAATCTTACATGATTGTATTACCATAGGCATAGTGGTTGGATCTTGTGGTTCTCCGATAGATTCTTTGGGATTAGCAGAATCATGGACAGTGGTAGGAAGCAAGTTATGTGTAGCATAATTTCAATATTCTTCAAGAGACTACAGTTGCCCATCTTTGTTTTATTTTTCAACAATATGTCTACCTTGCATTAGAAAATTTGTAGTCTCATTCCTAAAATGTAGGTGAAATAAATAAATTAAATCAAATAATTTAACTGGTTATATTTTAAATATGTCACTAGTACTTTCTGTTTAACTAAATGATGATATTTACATAGTAATGTCTGATATGCTTGTTGCTAGGATGGCACTTTTTCAAATAGAGGACAGGGAAATAAATTGGAAAAAAATCAAGTCCAACATTTTGTCTGCTAATATTTTCCAGGGGATTATTTTCCTTACTATTGCTTTTTTATTTGATATATTCGGGCTCACCTAGATTTCTCATTATTTGGGTAGTAATAGTGTCTACTAATGCCTATGCTCAGACACATCTGGTACTGTGTGAAAGTAATCCCTGTTGTTCTAGTGCATGAGAAGCAAGAATAGCAGCAGTGTGTTAATACAGCGAGGGAAGGTGACACTCGTAAACATGGAGATATTTAAATTATTTATCTAACTTTTAAAATGATCTTACTTTTGAGGTTATGCTAATTTTCTCCATTAAATTATTTATTTCCTCACTTTACATCCCAATCACAGTCCCCCCCTTTCCTCACAGATCCTCCTCTTATCTCCACTCCCCTTCCTTTTGGAAAAGGAGACAGTCCCTTGGGTAACAATCCACCCTGTCACAGCAAATCACTGCTGGATCCTAGACAACTTCTAACATGGAGGCCACACAAGGCAACCAACCCATTTAAAGGAGCAGGATCCACAGGCAGGCAACAGAGTCAGGGCACCCCTGCTCCCATTGTTTCAAGGACCATCATGTGCATGTGTGTGTGTGCGTGTGTGTGTGTGTGTGTGTGTGTGTGTGTGTGTGTGTGTGTGTTGGGAAGGGTGATTCTCAGTATAGCTCTGTGGTTAGTATTCAAGGTTTATGGCTTGTGCATAACCAAAGTGGATATTATATTTTAATACCATTGTTCTTTCCATTGTGCCTTCTAACATACCCCTTGCTCTCATTCTGGTCTCTTTTTCATTGATTGTTGTTATATAAGGAACACAGAATGAGAAAAATAGTCTTCCCTGGGGAAGACAATAAGAAATGGTCAGCTTTCAAAACAAACATACAATAACTGTATACAGAATGAACATATTATATTTTTATATTTAGGAATATATAAGATATGTAGAGGACTGAGCTAATTAAACTAACTTATTTAGAAAACTATAAAAATATGTAACATACAGATATACATCTGTGAATTTTTTTAAAAAAAATTGCCCTATGTGTTCAAAAGAAAAATGTTTCTTATTAACTTGCCTTTTAGGCATAAAAGTCAACTTGAACTTTGGTTTGTGTCTTAATCACCATACTATTGCTATGGAGAAACACAACAAACAAAGGAACTTTTAAAAAAAAGAAAATATTTAATTGAGGACTTATTTGCAATTTCAGAGGAATAGTCAATTATTATCATGGCTGGGAGCATGGCAACATGCTTGCTGGAGAATAAACAGGTGGAAACTTTATATGCTGACCTAGAGGGAAAGAGAGAGAGAGAGAGAGAGAGAGAGAGAGAGAGAGAGAGAGAGAGAGAGAGAGAGAGAGAGAGAGAATGGGTTTTTGAAACTTTAAAGCTCATCCCCAATGGCTTACTTCCTCCAAGAAGGCCATACTTCCTAACTTTCCCAAACAGAGCCACTAACTGTGAGCCAAGTATTTAAACATATTAGCAAATGAGTGCTACTCTCATTCAAACTAATACAAACTGTGTAGCATAAATTAAAAACCAATCTGCTTGCCTATTGAGTTAAAAAGGACAAGTATAAGTTTAAATTTATTATGTTTTTTTTTTAATTCTTCTCATGAAATGCTCTTTGTAAAGCTGAGGGCCACTAAAGTTTTCCATTTTTTTTTCCATTTTGGCTTTGAATTTCTGAGTCTTTAACATTTCCTTAGTGCCCTGCCTTTTCAAAAGAAAAAAAATGTTACTATATAATTTTGCTTTTCCTAACCAGAATAACTCATGGGGACATTTTTGTTTCTAGTTCTTCCTTTTCTTGACAACATGGAATAACTTCTCACCCACCACTGTTTGAAAAGATAAAAGACAATTGTGAACTTTTCTGAACTTTTCAGAAACAGACGAAAGAAAACCTATGGGTCATGTTTTGGAATAGGATCCAAAAGCTGAGTGTCTTCAATCCATTGTCTTCTGCACCACCACTGGCCTTGAAGTTTTGCAAAGGGAAAATGTCAGCTTGGCATCCAAGTAGCTCATTAGCTGTTCATTTCTGCTTTCCTCTCATTGTTTTGTTAGCTGCCCATCAAAATTCACTGTGCAGCTCTAGGCCTGTTGTAAGCAATCTGAAAAGAGATCACTCAGAAGCATGCATTACTTACAGATCACTTGTAAGTATGAAGGATTAAGCAAGAACAGAAAAATGCATATAATTTTTATCAGTGCTTTATTTTAAAATTTGAAAATGAAAATCACGGTTTTCTGTATTCTGTGAGACAGAGGACAATTTTTCCTGGTAGAGTACTGAGAAAATGAGACAAAAGTAACAACTTTGGTTCTAATTTTCATTGAATGTATTAATATACATACATTTTTTTCAAAATATATGTTCTTTATATAAACGTAGAGATCAAACAAACCTATGGCATCTATGTAAGTATTTATTTTGAGTTCTTAAGTAGATTTTATGTCTAGAAGATTTGTTCTTATGTTTAAAAATCATGTGCATGCAGTTATCAGTTGGCTCTTCCTTCCCCATTCTATATGAACTATATCTTTTCGAGCCTCTGAAAAAGTAATTCCTAATGTTTAGTTTTCAAGGAGAAATACTAAACTTTTGGTATAAATTACAAATGGTCATCTATTTCTAGTTTGCTGTGAAAGACAAAATTGTATGTTCTCAGAAGTATTAAGTAAAATATAAAATAAATTTGTTACTTTAAATAGCTCTTATAAATTTTGAATTGGATTGGGAAAAGCTGGAGTCAGTGATGTTTACCTGCATCAACTTAAATGAGTGAGACCCACATTTTCAGGAGCTTCATGAAATTTTATTTTCCTTCTTGTTAATGGTAAATCTCTAGTTGAAATGAGTCAGAGACCACTGCTTCATATCGCAAGAATATCTGATGATGATGGATGCTTGCCTGTGAGATTCTTAAGAAAATAGAAAAATAACTTTCAATGTAAAGTAACACCTTATTCTCCATTTGAAATGCAATAAATTGTAATTATTAATGTGGGACATGTCAGAATACAAAAATCTTTTAGTTTCTCCTTTGAATTCACTGTTCACATTTGTTTTTATCCTTCCCTAATTAAAGTACTGCTAGAAATTTGTCACCTGCATACCTATCCAATTTCATGCTCTCTCTCTTTCTGAAACACACACACACACACACACACACACACAAACACACACACAAACACACACACACACAAACACACACACACACCAATAATAAAAGCCTTAGCAGACTCAAAGTCAATAAAACAAAAATAACCCAAATAACATAAAATGTAAAAAAAGCCACAAAAATGTACTCCAATTTGCATTGGTTGGCCAACAACCTGGTAATGGGGCTTGCCATGGAGTGTGGTTGATATAGCCAATGACATTCTCTTTGAGAAAATTGATTTTCCATTTGCTAGTAGGTATCAGTTGCAAATAGTTTCTTTGTTAAGGGAGAGGCCCCATGTCCAATTGCTCTTCTTAGTGCTAGAATCCCATCTGTCTTGAATCTCAACAGGTCCTACAAGCTGCCAAGTTTCTATGAGGTCATATATGGTATCAAAACTGTTATATCTTTACCATAGTGCTTCCTTCAGTCAGCCACAATCTCTAGCTCTTACACTCTATTTTCCCCTCTTCTTCTGCATAGATCCCTGAGCTTTGAGCAAGGGTTGAATGAAACATCCCAGTTCCTGTCAACTAAATGTGCAAAAGTTTCTCTCGTTCTGGACATTATCTAGTTGTTGGTCCCCAAGTTATTTGTCATCTACTGAATACTCTTCTCTGATGAGATTTGGGTGATTCAATGATCTATGGGGATAACAATTTGCCATCAGGAGTCACTTTATTTTAAGTCTCATGCTCTCAGCCACATTAGTAGTATTGGATATGGATTCCATCTCATGGAGTAGACCATGAAACCCATTAAAGACTGTTTGTTACTTAAATATCATTTCAATTTAGTGGAATTGGTAATTTCCCCACTTCTATCCCATCTCATAAAAACATAAGAAGGAGAAATCCAGTTAGAATTCCTTGGAGGTCCTTGAATTTTGGTATGTATAGATAAATATAGTCATGACAGCTGATTGAAGATTTGTGGATATACTGAACATTTATATAAAGAGACTTTCTATGTTACTTTAGCATTTTTCAAACATTTACCCTTTTTGAATATTTCTATACCCTTGTCTGCACCTTGGAAAGGTTCTATGTAACTGATCTTAAAGTTTAATCCTTTTAATTTTATGTCTAATCTCTAGTCTTTTATGCTAATGCCAGTATTTGTTACATAACTAATAATTAAGTGATTCAGTTGATTCAGCAGCATGATATTTTGAAGATGTATGAGTAGCAGCATCTCATTATAGCAACAAAAATGACAATTTGATAGGGTAGTGATATCTTACTGTCCCTTAAACTAACTGCTTCAGAGACAAAGTAGTGGGACTTTTACATCCTCTGCAGATATTGTACAATATGGCCTTTTTTTTTTCTGGAGGAGAGGGCAGTATAATAAAAAAAAAGCTGAAGTCATCCTCAAGGTTCACAATCTGTATAAGACTATAAAATTATAACTCTATCATCTTCAAAGAAAGCAAAGAAATCATGCATTATCTAAATGAAACAAACCAGAACATACAAAAAAATCAACCAATAGAAGTTGGTATATCTACCCCTAATCTCAGCACTTGGTGTCTGAGGCATGAAGATTGAGTTCAAGTCTGACACCAACAACCACGAGCCTTTGAGCACCCCGTAAGTGTCATATAAAAAAAACTGTACCTGGTGATTACTCAATGGAGAGCAAGAGAACTATCCATATCCAATCAAATAAAACTAGAGATGTGGCAACGTTTAAGCCCATGGTCATCAATACTCTTGCTGCCCTTTCCAAGGCTTACACATCTAGTAAAGTGTAAGAAATTGAGGCTTTTGGCAGAAACGTAATAGGTCCCTACTAATAAAAAATGAAGTTGAAATGAATTTGACAGTCAAGTTTGCCTTTTCGACATCACTATAACTTTTATTAACAAACATTAGCTGTGAATGATCAGTAAATGGGTGTTATACACCCCGAGGCAACCTGAAAGGTTGATATGTCAGAATGCTGAGAAGTGAAGACCGGAAAGAATGAATAGAGAGAAGAGAGACAAGAAAACCTCTTGGTCTTCTTTCCCTATCATGTTTAGGATCTTCACTTCGAAATGACATTTATGATCAGTCAAGTAACAAGGGTGGCTTTAGGTAGCTGGATTTTAAACTTATGCTTCCTTCTCATGGAGAAGGGTATCTTAGTTCACTTTTGTCAACAGAAATCGCATGAGATACAACAATCAGGATATCAGGCTGAACCTACATTTCATTATGTTGAGGCTCTTTTCTGAGTCCTTAAGGGAAACATGAAAATTAGTAAAACATTGTATTATTTTAATTCTATTTGATGTCTTAGTCTGTTTCTGTTGCTCTAATGCAATCATCAGACTGTGTGATTGATAAGTAGTAGATTTGTGTTTGACTCATAGTTCTGAAGTATGGGGTGTCAAAAAGAATGACCTTCCATGGAAGACTAGGTCAACATGAGTGAGAAACAGAATGGAGGCTGTGATTGTAACAAATCCATTTTTGTGATGTGGACAATGGCCAATATACAAGAGCATAGCCTTTAGATTCAAACTATTTTTTCAAAAAATGTTTTAATACTTTTTTCTTCCATTTTTATTAAATTGGGCATTTCTTATTTACATTTCAAATGTTATTCCCTTTCCTGGTTTCCAGGCCAACATCCCCCTAACTCCTCGCCCTCCCTTTCTATGTGGGTGTTCCCCTCCCCATCCTTCCCCCGTTACTGGCCTCCCCCCAAGAATCCCATTCCCTGGGGGTCCAGCCTTGGCAGGTCCAAGGGCTTCCCCTTCCACTGGTGCCCTTACTAGGATATTTATTGCTACATATGCATTTGGAGCCCAGGGTCAGTACATGTATAGTCTTCCGGTAGTGGCTTAGTTTCTGGATGCTCTGGTTGGTTGGCCCTATTAATGGGTTTCAGAGTGATATTTTTCACTTAGAGTTGTCACTCTAATTTGTTCTCAATCATTTTCCTCCCCTAGTGCTCACTCCCATCTTACTGCTTTCAGCTGATTGTTTCCTTTGATTCCCTGTTAGTTCCCATTTTGGTTCTCTGTTTACATGCAATGCATTACCTTCTCTAATTTCAACCTCATACAATCCCTCTTCCATTATAGTTTCATGAGCTACAAACATACTCAAATAGTATATGAATATATAAACACAAAATATGCTCTATCTATGAAAGAAAACATGTAGTACTTCTCTTGAGATCAACTGGTTTAATTTGCTTAGATTTTTTCATTTCATTTATCTTCCTGCAAATATTGTTTTAATTCTTATTTACAGATGCAAGGAAATGAATTGCTAGCGTGTACTGCATTTTTCTTATTGATTCATCTGTTGATGGACATCTAGACTGATTCTATTCTCTTCCTATTGTGACTAACACATACATGAAAATGGATGTATAAGTCTTTTAACTTAGAATGCTTTAGGAATATAACCAAAAGTTGAATAGCTGGGCTATTTGGTTTTTTGTTTGTTTTGGGGTGTGTGTGTGTGTTTGTGTGTGTGTGTGTGTGTGTGTGTGTGTGTGTGTATGAGTCTATATATAATCATCTGACGGATATACACACATGTATGCATGCTTTATGCATATGTGCAAAGGCCTGAAGAGGACATTTGGTATCCTTTCTCTATTACTCTTTATTATAACAGGTAACAGAGTCTCTCACTCTCTAGTGGTCAGATACTTCTGTCTCAAGTGCCATCCCACTATTGTTTTGGTGTTATAGACATGTTATAGACCTACTTACTACTTGGGTGCTAGAATCCAGCCTATTATTCCTTAAGCTTGCACAGCAAGCATTATTATACACAGAGTCATCTCTTAAAGATGCATAAAGCAGTTCTATATTCAAGTTTGTGAGGCACCTTTATTCTGACCTCCATAGCTGTTACACAGCTTGGCATTCCTGATAATCAGATCAAATATGCCTTCCACTCTTAACACTTCTCCAGCATTTGTTATTTGATTTTGTGAATAATAGTCATCTTGACTCGGGTTACAACAGGTCCTAAGGTGGTTTGCATTTGTATTTTCCTCATGGCTAAGATGCTGGGTCTTTTTAAAAGTACAGTTTGGCCATTTGTTCCTTTTCTTTTGGTAATTGTCCATTCAGTTCCTTGACTGATATGGTGATTGGATGATGTGGTTTTCAAAGTTTAGTTCTTACAGTTTTATATACATCATGAATATTAATTCTCTGCCTGATATATAATCGGGAAAGACATTCTTGCAATCTGTCAGCAGTCTTTTCACACTGGTGAGTGTTTGCTGTGTGGTACACCGTCATTTCATGCATTCAAGTTGTCAGTTTTCCAGATGATTTCCTGTGCTACTGGAGTCTTATTTATTTATGAAACTTGTTTTCTTTCATTGTGTTTTGGTATTTTGCTTCCATGTATGTTTATGTGAGAGTGTCAGATCTTGGAGTTACAGGAAGCTGTCAGCTACCATGTGGGTGCTGGCATTTGAACAATGGTGTGTCATCTGTCCAGCCCACTGGTGAGCCATCTTTCCAACCCTACTACTGGAGTCTTCTTTGGACTGTCCTTGCTTATCTTGAAATGCTTTGACTAGCAATTTCAAAGTATTATACCTTACAGCAAAGTCTTGATCCAAATCAAAGTTCTGATCACATTCTTTACAGAACTCATTTAGAGGCACAGAGATCAGAATAACTAAAAGTTCAATATGGAAGCATAACAATATGTAAACTCAAGTTATATTATCTTAAGAGAAAGATGTTACACACACACGCACGCACACACACACACACACACACACACACACACACACACACACACAAATGAACGCATAGACATATAAAAGAGAAGATCCCACCAAGAAATACAACCACAACCAAGTGAGAGTTGGGAGGTCCTATGGAGCTGACATATGGAACTCAGCAGTTATGAGAGGCTTGACGTGAGAGCTGGAAATTGAAATTTGCTCCTCAAAAGGAAGACTGTACACTCTTAACTGCTTCGAGTTCCCTTTCTATCCAAACAGCAACCTAATATTTGTAAAAATCTGTCAAAAATATACATTTGGATGAGGGAGAATAAAATATACTTATTAACTCTTTGTGAATTTTATAGAATGAATTTTGATCCTTTTCACATAACACTAAATTCTACCCATTATCTCTAACTAGCCAAACCCCTCCATACTTCATGTCATATATATATATATATATATATATATATATATACATATATATATATGATATGTGTGTGTGTGTGTATGTGTGTTCAGTTTCTACTGCCACACAGTCCTAGGTGTGGGGGTTATATATTGGAGCTATATTCTAGGGAAACTTCCTTAAACAAATCTGGCCCACCCCCACACAGAAGCCATAAAATTCCAATAGCTCCCAGTAAAGTATATGGACTCACGAACCCTTCATTTCTCCACACTCTATGCTAAACATTATTATCATGGTCTTGTGTAAGCAACTTGCAGCTACTGTGAGTACATGGGCGTAACAGTCCTATTATGTTCAGAAGATTTTTCTATGTGGTATTCCTCAACCCCTAGGTCTTACCAACTTTCATCACAACTGTGTTTCTGATCCTGATCTTTAGTGGGTGGATGACATAGATGTCCCATTTGTCGTTGAATTCTCCATAGTTATTTGTAGCTCTTCAATTAGTCAGGGACTTTTGCATTAACGGTTATATAATGCAACAAGCAACCTTCTCCAATAAGGAAAAGACAACCTCCAACAGTGCTGGAAATCGGAATTGCCTTGTATATGGATGAAAGGAGATTTGTATATCCCAACATATACACGAAATCTAATTAAAACGCAACTTTCTTAAAGGTTCAACTCTTTTACTGTTATAATGACAAAGTGCATTGTCACTTTTCAAGGAGCTATTCAGTCCACAGATTTAGGAATATTTAATTAAAATTATTCTTTATGTGAATAAAAAATGTCCTCATATATTCAAATATCTAGAAATCCACCTTGAAGGTAAAAGTAGAATGTGAAATGATTCTGATGAATGTTCTCAAAATTTAATATTTCACTTATTATATAATGTCATGGACAGCTTTTGAAATTAATCATTTAAAGCAGAAAATCAAGTTTTCTAGAGAAAAATATTATTTAGCTTTCACATATCAATTTTTGGGTAGCAAGAATGACCAGTTCTATAGAAAAATATGATATGAATTTCAAACATAACTGTATAATTTAGACAGTAAATTTTGTAAATTTTCTGTTTCAAGTTGAGTTTGTCCAATTCTCATGGTTGTGAAGATGGAGGAACAGAGTCCAAGTATTTCCTGAAACCCAAACCCATAAATCAAAAATAATATCAAATAAATACTAACTTATAGAATACTAGGAATCAAATAAGCAAACAATGATACCTAAAAGTCTAGAAACACCCAAATAAGACCTCTGATTTGTCCAGCTTGTTGCATATTTTAAGACTTTAGTATTGAGAAAAGGAGCCTAGGCCAAGCCAGGAAGTCTTCTTGAATTAGGGAAGAAGAACAGTAAGCCAGAGAAAATTAAGAAGCCTGAAGTCACAGGAAATCATGCCAGAAAGGGAAAAGCTACCATAGAGAAGACCATAGAAACTGCAAAGTTCAGTCTACACTTGGGTGTGGTTCAGCTAATGGTTATGAGGAAACTATTTGTGGCGGATCTTCTAAAAAGATTATAGGTAAATGAGTGGAACATCATGCAAGGCCGAGAAGCAAGTTTTGTTCATGTTAATCAAAGCAGAAAATCTCATAATTTAAGAGTCATTGCACAAAATAGTCTAGCTTTGTCCAACATCAGGTCAAAATTAGCTCTAGTTTAAAGTTTTGTTTGTTTTGTTTTCTGTCCTTTCAAATCTTTGTGGCAATGGTTAAAGCAGTACTTGAAAAATCTGAATCTATTTCTAAGTAATTCAATCATAGACAGAACAAAGGTCATTGAAAGCTACAAGAGTATGAAAACATGTAGTGCACAGTGCTTACATTTTCTGACACCCACCTAAATAAATTTTTAGTATTATTTGAAACTGTTCTATCAAATCTATCTGGTATGATTGTGTGTGTGTGTGTGTGTGTGTGTGTGTGTGTGTGTGTGTGTGTGTGTGTGAGAGAGAGAGAGAGAGAGAGAGAGAGAGAGAGAGAGAACACGAACATGTGTATGCATATGTGTGTTCCCATGCATGCTTACATGTTTCTTTGTAGGTGCATAAATGCCTGGCTTCCATGGGGAGATAGGAGAATACATTTCAGACATTTTTCTCTCTGTGAACCTTAAGGTCATCATGCTTGTGAAGCTGCCCTTACCCATTGAGCCATATCTCCAGGCTAACTTGAGTGCACATTTTTAATATTGTCTTAGATTAGTCATTTTTTGCACCATATACTGCTCTTAATTAGTACCACGAGTAAGCTATAAAGCATAAATAAAAAAGTAGTCTAAGAATTCTATACTTTCAGGCATGGCAAATTTCAAAAATAAGATCTTTAGAGATCTGAATGTCAGGTAGGCACTGTTTCAGACTCGTCAATGTAGTTGAGTTTGCTAGATCATATAGTATGAAGTAAAATTAATCTGTTCAAATATTGCCCATACAAATGACCTTAAGCTACTGCAGAGGCGTATGTACCAGTTTTTTTATATGATTTATATTATACCAACATTTGGAACATTCAAGGCTGAATAGAATGATTTTTCTTTAACTTAGAGGATCTATTCTCACAAAGGTTCAAATTATCTTTCTCCTCGGTAATCTTAGTTAAGACTCTATCTTAACCTACATACTGAACTGAGGTTTTGAAGGGTGATGAGTTAGTATTTTCCTTATTTCATAATTGAATAATTATTATTCACTTTACCATATCTTGCCAATCACTGTCTCCCTTATCACTGGGGGAAAAGGATTCGTTTTTATTCTTCATGTGCCTGTGTTGCTAGCAAAGCATTGATGTGACCCCTGGTGACCTATGAATCCCCCCACCCCCATCCCCATACACATGGGCACATGAAATCATACCTGGTATTTGAAAATCGAGCTAAATACCCACAGCTCTGAAGTCATTTATTCTGGAGAACTTATGACTTCCGTTTTACTATGCCAACACTAATTCGTAATACTTTTCAAATGTGTCCTTCTATGCACAGATGAGTGTAGTAGTTCTTGTCTCTTATCAAGAAGATATCTCTTTCTTTGACTTTTAAATATTCGTTTAACAAAAAAAAATAAAGTAGCCAAAAATAGGATAATCTTCTAATTACAGATTTGGACAAGTGTTAAAAATGTATAACCGAGGGGCTGTGGATTTAGCTCAGTGGTAGAGCGCTTACCTAGGAAGCGCAAGGCCCTGGGTTGGGTCCCCAGCTCCGAAAAAAAGAACCAAAAAAAAAAAAATGTATAACCGAGTTCTCGAGATACTGGTTCAGATAGTACCTGCCAAAAAAATGATTTAACAGTTTTTTAATATAGCATTGTTCCTGGGCATATTTATGAGTTCTCTTCCCTGCAGAAGGCATGAGCATCAGTGCTGACAGAAGTGGGAGGGGATAGATTGTGATAAGGCTTCCTGGTCAATGTGCCTTTGATTTAACTGAAGTACAAGTGGATAGGAAAAGTTCTCCAAGGCAAAATACAAAGTGAAATGGATAAAATGCCCTCCTGTGACATTTCTTTCATCACTTTTTATTTGTTGAGTTTTCACTTAATTACAGTTTGCTTTTCCTCCTATATTAAGAAGGGAGAAAGGGACAATGTTCAAAGCCTCCCATCCCCCCTGGAGCACATTCTCTCGTGGCTCATACCCAGTGCCTAGCAATGATAATATGATTTTCTGCGAGTCATCAAATAGACTAGAAACCAGAATGCGTAACACTGGGAATTCTCATCTGAAACAGACACGGGAGCTCACAGTGTTTCCACACATTTTGTAAAAAGCAAATAGCCCCAAGACTTTTTTTTTTATTCATTTCTTGTAAAGTCTAGATTTCTTTTTCTGTTATTGAAGAAGTTAGTTTCATCATTTTTGGTTTTCTTTAGCTTCATGTTATTTATGCATGAAGCTGAACAGAATCAGCAAATTTAAATCACTTCACCACTGAAAGAAAACAACACCAAACAAGGTAGCCATGCTTACGGTTATGAGCTTCAGCTGAGACAGAGGGCCTTTTGAGATTGCTGTCTGGTAAACACGTTAGGCTTTTAATGTCCAGCTTACTTGTTTCCCATGTTTTAAAACAAATCTTGATACATACATTTATGTAACATGGACCTTTCAAGCTGGAGTAACAGTTCTTGTCTTTCAATTGAAAATGAGATTTGGCATCAGCAGGATTGCTTTCTAGAGTGAAGTCGAAGACTGTCCATGCCTGACATCTTGCTCTTGATTCTGAGGTTCCCAGTCCTCACCTTGCCTGCCTCTTTCACTCCTGTGACTTACTTGGCCCACTGTTTCACTGCTATCCTGAGGAGCTGAAGTCACTGTCAACAGGCCCCTTCTTTGAAAGGCATGTGGTAGCTTATGATGTTCAAACTTACAAGCAAAAAAAATATTTTCTGATAAAGGTAAAAATGAATGGAAGTGAAAATTCAGACTTAAAAGGCTTTTTTATAAACATGAAAAAGGTCTTTCTTTTTTCTTATTGGAATTTTTTTTAATAATAATGTCTTAGTAAGGGATATCTATTTACAGTATTATTACTATTTTTGTATTATAGATTGTTTTTCCATTTTAAATGCTTCATGATACATGGGAGTTACCCATTTTCATCTCTACATGCTTTCAAGTGTATTGCTAAACAGAGAGATATTTCCTTATTGTTTCATTTCTATTCTACACTGCAATTGGACACTATTTTTAGTAGTGGCTTCTGTGATTATTTTCCTGCTTGATCATATGTTCCTTGTTGTTGCCAATGATTTTTTTTTAAATGCCTCTTGGTTTCTTGGAAACTTGTTCAAATACAGCACAGCCCACAAGGCAGTATGCTCATTTTTGTTACAGAATTTTCCTAGTGTAAAAGTGAAATGGAGGCTTTTCTTCATTAGGAGGGCGCTTTTGTTTTCTCATGAATTCTGTTTTGTTGTGGAGGCCGATGCTTCTTCAGAGGGAAATTATAGGATTCTGATGTCACGCCCTCAATGAGACTTTCCAGTTTTAGCATCTGTCCCCTTGGCACTTTTCCTGGTGTTGACAGTTGGGTAAGAAGACACCCCTGGGTTTTGTGAAGTGCTCCTGCTACAGATGGCAGGCATTTGCTTCTAAAGGGTCTATTTTAACACCGACTTGCTTTTTTGCTTTTAAATTTTATATATGTATACATATAAATATAATATATATGCAATTCTTTTTTGTGAGCATTTTATATAACAAAAATTCTGCCACACATACAAAATGAGTGCAAAGTCATTTAATGTGGCTCGTGATACATAATATCAAAGCTGCAGACTTTGAATTCACAGAATCTGCCACTGTAGATCCTATATTTGACTTGCCTGACTGAAAATGAGGCACATTGTAAAACTGACTAGGATGAAACACTTCAAGAGCTTGCTTTGAGTTTTGCTACCTAGTATCAAGTGAATAAATATTTTAATCCAGATAACATAAATTCCAGAAAACCTTGTAGCTGGAATTAATTGTAAGACCATATTTAGTAGTTGTTTTTTGGGAGTACTGCATCGATACGTTTTGTGAAACACAGCATTTACAAAAATGACCTCATGAAATACTAACTATCACATGATAATGATATTTTAAGTTTTTAAGACATGTTTTATTTAAGTCTGACAGCATTTTAAAGGTATGCCCTTGCTGTCTCAGTGTATTCCTTGTGAATAACACACTCAAAGACATACAGCAAACCCATGGTGAATTTTGATATGATGATTGAAGCTGAAAGCTAAGGCATATTCTAATAAGATATATACTGCCTGACTTCATTTTCTGCATGGTGGACGGACATAAGCCAAATGTTAGATCCCATTAGTTCAATCTCTCTCTCTCTCTCTCTCTCTCTCTCTCTCTCTCTCTCTCTCTCTCTCTCTCTCTCCCTCTCCCTCCCTCTCCCTCTCCCTCTCCCTCTCCCTCTCTCCCTCTCTGTGTTAATAATATATTTATCATCTGTATATCTCCATCTTTACATCTTATAAGTCAATTTAAACGCTCCCTCCATCTCCTATGCTATTGATTCAAGGAACCCAGGTAGGGAAACCTGCTGTATAAGTTCTCTATTCTTACCCTCGCTTCTCTTTTGCAAACACTTTTCTATGTTTTAGGGCTCTGTGCTTGTGGCACAGTAATCTTCCTTATTTTGTTGTCCCATATTTCACATGATGAAATATCAATATTATTTGTTTGAATAAGAATAATATTGAGCACCAGAAAATTCATTAAAGTTTTTTAAGCAATGTGAAAAACTAAGTGTATTCTTTTACCACTATGTTTCCTGCACAACATTTTGGGAAACCAATTGTGAAATATATTCCCTTCGTTATTACATCAGTTATATATTAATTGAAAAATTACCTAGAAATGTGTACTTTTCTTCAATTCATTGATATTAAAAAATGAGTTAAGGAATAACCTGCATTCTTAATAAACTGTTTTTAACTCAAATTGTCAGTGAGAAGAATGAAAGAGATACCAAGATTTTATTTTTCCAAAACAAATTGGGATATTTCATAATTATACCATAAATACTGAATATTTAAACATTACCTGTAGGTTTCACTTTTTACCTGACAATAGAAAGGAGTTTGTACACTGCTTTACATATTTCAACTGACCAGATTCTGTTATAGAGAAATATTAACATTTTTCTTTTCCAGCACCAGAAAGAATTCTTCCCTTCTCTTGTTAGGATAGTCAGTGTACTCTTTAATGTGGACTACACTTTACCCAGAGGCTTGTATGGGCAGTGGCTGTGAAAAGAGCATCCACAAACCAGTCAAGGTGGCATTCTAATCAAAGCCATTGATACTGTGCAGATTATCATCTCTGAACTAGCCCATGAAGATTAAATTATAGGTTTAATGACAAGCAGGAGATCTTTGAAATGCACATAGTAGATATCAAATGATCCCTATAATTAAAGGTATCTTAGATAACATTAGATAAGACTTGCAGTTACAGAAGGTCTCGTGTGCAAGCCATGAAACAAACTACATTTCTTCAATAGCTTCATAAGTCTTTTTAAAGCATGATAAAGGAAATTAGAATAAAATCATTATCATGAAATTTGGTAACCTCACACTTTAATGTGCATGTTTTTTTTCTTTGATTAACACATTTTTTCTTACAATACTTTAACCATTTTTCCCTCCTTCACCTCCTCGTAGATACCCCCCTCCTTTTTTATGTTATTTTTATTACATATTTCATGTATTGACATTTCAAATGTTATCCCCCTTTCTCCTCTCTCCCATCCACCCCCCCCTCCTGCTTCCATGAAGATGCTCCCATTCCCATCCATTTACTCCTTCCTCACCACCCTGGCATTCCCTACACTGGAAAAATAAGCCTTCACAGGACCGATGGCTTCTCCTCCTATTGATGCCAGACAATATCATCCTCTGATACATAAGCAAGTAGAGTCATGGGTCCTTCAATGTGTACTCATTGGTTGGTAGTTCAGTCTCCAGGAGCTCTCATCTGGGGGGTTTGGTTGATTAATACTGTTTTTCTTCCTATGGGGTTGAAAACCCGTCAGCTCCTTCAATCTTTTCTCTAACTCTTTCATTAGGGTCCCCATGCTCAGTCCAATGGTTAGCTGTACGTATCATCATCTGTGTGGGTAAAGCTCTGACAGAACCTCTCAGGAGACATCCTTGTGAAGCTCCTGTCAGAAAGCACTTCTTGGTGTCATCAGTAATGACTGAGTTTGAGGGCTACATATGGGATGGATCCCCAGGTGGGGCAGTCTCTGGATGACCTTTTCTTCAGTCCCTGATCCACTCTTTATCCCTGCATTTCCTCCTATGAGTATTTTGTTTTCCCTTCTAAGAAGGACTGAAGCATCCACATTTTGGAATTCCTTCTTCTTGAGCTTCATGTGGACTGTGATATGTTTCTTGGTTATTGCAAGCTTTTGGGCTAATATCCACTTATCAATGAGTGAATACCATGTGTGTTCTTTTGTGATTAGGTTACGTCACTCAGGGTATTTTCTAGTTCTATCAATTTGCCTAAGAATTTTATGTAGTCATTGTTTTTTTGTTTTTTTTTTTTTTTGGTTCTTTTTTTCGGAGCTGGGGACCGAACCCAGGGCCTTGCGCTTCCTAGGTAAGCGCTCTACCACTGAGCTAAATCCCCAGCCCCTGTAGTCATTGTTTTTAATAGCGCAGTAGCACTCCATTGTGTAAATGTACCACATTTTCTGAATCCATTCCTCTGTTGAAGGACACCTGGGTTTTTTTTCCAGCTTCTGACTATTACAAATAAGGCTGCTATGAACATAGTGGATACTGTGTCATTGTTATATGTTCGAGCATTTTGAGGTGTATGCCCAAGAGTGATATAGCTGGGTCCGCAGGTAGCACTATGTCCAATTTTCTGAGGAACCTCCAGACTGATTTCCAGAATTGTTGTACCAGTCTGCAATCCCACCAACAATGGAGTAGTGTTTCTCTTTCTCCACATCCTCACCAGCATCTGTTGTAACCTGAGCTTTTTATGTTAGCCATTCTGACTGGTGTGAGGTGGAGTTTCAGGGTTATATTGATTTACATTTCCCTGATATCTAAGGATGTTGAACATTTCTTTTTGTACTTCTCAGCCATTCAATATTCCTTAGCTGAGAATTCTTTGTTTGGTTCTGTACCCTATTTTTTAATAGAAGTATTGATTCTTTTTAGTCCATCTTCTTGAGTTATTTGTATATATTTGATATTAGACCTCTATTGGATGTAGGATCGGTAAAGATCTTTTTCCAATCTATTGGTTGCTGTTCTTTCTTATTGACATTGTTTCTTATGGAAGGAAAGAACATAAATGTGTTTGGCAAGATTTGTATGAGAAAAGCATAAATAAGGAAAAAAACACATTATGCAGGATAAAAAATTTGTATGTGATCTTTGCATTGTTACCTCAGTTCCTGAGAGAGTTCCTTAAGAGAGTTGTAGCTCAAGGTATTTTATCTTTTGCTTCTCTGTGTTTAAAACGCACTTGAATACAGGATTTAGCTCTTAGTTTTATGACTTTGTAAATATAAGACAGCTTTCTTTATACTCATTTTTTTTATCTGGTGGGAAGAGACATATATCCAAGGGAGAGGTGGTCTATTAACCAGTAAGGTAATATTCAATTACCTAATTATTGTATGAATTCCACACTGAAAATTATGACTAATATAATTTATCATCTGTAAATTTCTTATGGATAAGTCCTGGTATATAAAATAAAACAATACCCACTTAAGATTATGTTTTTTTTCTTTTTCTCTGCATCATAATCCTCTCCTTGAAAAGGAGATGCATGTACTGAGATGCACGTAAGCATGATATGCAACATGTAGGTGAACCAAGCCCTCATAAGAGGCAATGTTACATGTACCATTGTTACATGTAGTGCTCTTACACTATCCTGCTGTAAGTAATCACAAGGTTATAGCCTTCTGTATGTGTAAGATTTCATTATAAATTTTGTTCATTTGTGGTGGCTTTACAATTTTATTGTTGCTATGTGATACAATAGCCAAACTGAACAAGATCGCAGGTAATACCAATGATATGTAAACATGAAACTTCAAAAAAAAAAACCATACATTTTACTCTCACATAGTAACATGGTAACTTGCTTCCTACACTGAATATTATTTCTTTTGTGTAACTCACAATGAGTTCTTCTGGGGACTGTACACATTTGCAGGGACATCTTTTGAGCTGCAGTGTTTCAGTGTGCTCTATGTCAGCCTAACAGAGATGCACAAAGAGGCTGCCTTTAGCCATCACCAGGCAGTGGACAGTCCCCTGCAGCACCAGAACTGTTTGGTCTTGTTCTTATCAGAACTTTCAAATGGTAGACCTAATGCAAAATAGAGTTCCATTTGCACTGTTATCAACCAGTGACTTTTGCTGGTTTTTAAATCTTATTTTAATAGGCCACGAATTGAATGTAAATGGTCTAAGTTATATGTATAGAGTCATGGCAGAAATCCTTGAAACTGTGTTCCCTGAAAAACAGTCCTTTTCAGCATTTGTGATTTCAAATCCAATTCTGAATATGAGCATTAGAATATCAGCAGTGTTTTAAATGCATTTCAAATATAATAATAGTTCTACGAATTTCATATTTTAACACATTATAAATTTTCTTTTAAAAAGAAGTACTTTTATGGTAAAAGAGGGTCCCATCTCCACTGTCTCAAATTGCCCTATGCTTTCTTATGATTCAAAAGAATTTATTTTACTTTTGTGCAAAGGAGTTTAATATTTCACTCTAGTTACTGAATATATGACATTTCAGGTTAAGCTTTATAAAATTTAATATTTATATTTATTATTTATTATTATTGTGTATATACTGATGAATGCATGCCAGACACAGTGTATATGTGTGCCTGTGTCTGTTCCTGTGTTTGTGTAGGTCAGGAAACAAATTTTGGAAAATCCGTTATCTCCTTTCATTGTGTTTAACTGGACTCTAACTCAAGTTGTCAGGCTGCTGAGCTCCTGTTCACCAAATAAAATATCCTATATCGCTTATCACTCTCAAACTACAGATGGTATGCTTTTCTTCATATTTATTAAAAATTAACCAAGAGACTAAACTGTTTATGAATATATGTGTAAGGAAGTATGGAATTAAATCATGACATAGTATCTATATTTCTATTAGTTTTGAGGCATATCCTTAATTACATACATAATATAATTAAAGTACATAGACATGACATCTTAGCCATCAGAAAGTTACTGTCTCTCAGTTCTCATGTCAGAAACTCAAGTTCAAGCTTGAGGTACATATGGATTTCTTCTGAGGCCTCCCTTTGGGGCATGGAGATGTTAGACTTTGTTTTGTCTTTACATTGTCTCAATTATCCATCTATTTGTCGCTAATCTTGTCTTGCTATTTGTGCTGTATTAGTGCTCTTGGTTTTGCCCTTTTCCCCAATATTTTATTTCCATTTAACTGTCTATTTAAATACAGACATATATGCACATACTCTCTCTAATACACTAAGAATCAAAGGGCTCAAAATTTAGGATGTCAATATTTTAGAAAAATGTTTTTTAAACCATAGGACAGATTACAGTGATCTTTCACTCCTTTAAAGCATTGTGGTATTTTTATTTTATTTAAAAATAATTCCTTGTTACAGATTCTTATGTAATTGAAATTGCTTGACCTTATCTCATATGCTGAATAGCAAAAATACAATTGAAAAGAGAAACCTTTTGGGATACTTAAATTGAATGATTACCCCTGAAGAGTAAATAGTACATTGTCTTAAAATTATACGACAGCCATGGTAAAAGACAGACAATCCAAATTGGTAATTTCTCTTCCCATTAGAAATAACTGATAAGACTAAGCAACGGAAAAAATTCATGTATGAAAGTAATGCCAGCCAGTTATGTAACTACTGAATAATTGTGAATAATCTCAGAAGGATTAGAAAGGGTACAAAAAAGTAACAACTGTTGAAGAAGAAATTGAGAAAACATGACTTAATTAAAAATAAAATACTATGAATCCCTAACTCCAAAATGAGAAATAGTATAAATATTATTTGATAATGATTATGATCATAGTGATTATTTAAACATCACATGACAGAATTCCAAAGTATACATTATCTAATCTATGAAAGATCTAAACATTTATTACTTTTAGAGTAAAGTCCTGTTATTAGTTGTTCTAATGTGCTAATCTCCTTAATGGTAAAATAGGAATATAATAACTGGTTCCCTGTGACATAGTTTGAGAGAAGTATTTGCCATCTGTTAAGCTACCATAGCTCTACTAAATAAAATAAGCTATTGATAATATGACAAGCCACAGACTGAATTTATGAATTACTAAAACATTAGAATTAAAAGATGATAATAGAAAGAAAAACCTGACAATAAACTGACAATATATGATAACACTTACATATTGCTGTGCTCAATAATGCATAAATCAGTTTAACAAAAACAGCATTGGTACACTTTGCCTAATAGTTATTGTTTTAAGACAGTAGTCTTGGCTGGGCAGTGTTATTAACCTAAGGGAATACCTTAATTTTCCAAGGTTAGAGCTCAATCTTGTCTTGTGGTTTATGTAATGTCATTGCTGTAATGGCTGCTAATGTTATAATCAGGAGGGCAAAGACTGGTCAAGTTGCAAATCCACATTTCTTTTAGTACAGTTTATGTCAGTTACTCATTGCCAGGAACAACAGAGCCATACCCACAAGCAGGATGTCTCATTGACTGGAGTCATTTAGAAACGAGGAGTGATGGCTTACTAAAATCATGTTGACACCAGCATGAGGAAAACGTCCCTTTCATTTTGACAGCTTATTTATTATTCTTGCCAAACCCAAGTTAAGCTTTAGAAAATCATCTCAGTCATGTAATTTTTCTTGCATGTACTTTCTATTTTGTGAGCATAAATATTATCCCCCATACACACACTTAAACTTCGTATCTACTTAATTTTTATGACTTTGACATACTCTTTTACCATTGGCATATTTACTTATATTTTTATTTTTTGAGACAAGGTCACACACTGTAGGTCAGACTGTGTTGAACTCACTATATACCCCATGCTATACTCAGATAACATGCAGTCCTTCTCTCTCAGTTTTTTGAGTACTGGGACTATTATTTTGACGTGCCAAATACAGCATTGCCCCTTCTTTAAACTAGAGAAATTTAAAACTGTCAAACAATAAGATAAAATAATAGTTATTTAAGAACCCTAAATTTATCATTTAAAAATTTTAGATTTAGAGAATTGTTACATAAAGCTTTTTTTGACTTTCTTTTAATTTCTCCTAACATTCATATTTTTCATAACTTATTATATACTGGTGAAAATTATGATGTCATCATTATCTTTACTAAAAACTTTACATGTATTTTGCAAAAATAAAACTAACTTTTGGGTTGGGGATTTAGCTCAGTGGTAGAGCGCTTGCCTAGCAAGCTCAAGGCCCTGGGTTCGGTCCCCAGCTCCGAAAAAAAGAAAGAAAAAAAAAACCTAACTTTTCTTAACTACACTTTCTTAATTTTTGGACTTATGTATATACATTTCAAGTGAAACTGCTACCATTTTAATCACAAATAAGTGTTGACTTTTGTCAATATTTATGCATCCAATAGAATTTAATCATTACCTTAATTGATGCTTACAATAAATTCAACAGACTTTTGAACTTTTAATCAAGCAATCATAAGTCATTAAACATTGAACAAACATTCTTTCAGTAATACTTAAAATTATGGCAAGTATACTTTTGTGTATTGGTTATACTGATATGAAGCTATTATGCACATGATTTTGCACCCATTGTTTAAACGAATATAATTCTGCCACTGGTTTTTGTTCAAATTCATATATATTTAACAATCGGCATTACTACATCAGAAACTTGAAATATACTTGTAAAAGTTTTATGAATTTTAAACAATTAACTAAAATATTATTTTTGCCTAGTGTGTGATAAAATTTACTAGCAAGGATGTCTTTTTCTAGACTTTCATTCAAGTAGATTTGAATTGCAGTCTGTTTATTTATGTATTTGATATTTGGAGGTAAGTTTGATCTTAGCTTTGCCTGATTTAGAACTGACTGCATCCAGGCAGTCCTGGAACCCGAGCTGCTCCTGCTTCTGCCTGTAACAAATTTCTTTCTAAAATAACTTCACTCATATTTTCTTCTTTTTTGTATATTTTGTTAATTTATCAAGGAAATTAGAGTTCTATCTAACAAACATAATTTTTGATGTCATGTTGTTTCTGACCAGTTCACATTATTAGCCTATGAAACATCACTAGTGTATTTTTCTCTAAGATCACCCCACATCAGTCTTCTATGTTTTGAGGAAACTTTCAAAGAATGCATAGAGGTTCTCAACTGCATGTATCCTTTAGATCACTGACTTCTAAAAACCTTCCTTTATCTAGTCATTCTGGAGGTTCATTTCTATATTTTCTTCGTTTCTTGATTAGATAGCTTATATTAATACTATTGATTTATTATTTTATGAGCTTTAAATCCTGGTTACGTTTTTCAATGTAGCTATTTCCAAAGTTTTGTTGCTTCATTTGCAATTTCTTAAATATTTTAACCTCATAATTTATGATTTGAAACATTTTTCTGCCTAAGGAATATGCATAGAGCCATAAATAATTTTGTACCATGTGACTAGATCATTTCGTTACAGGATATCATTTTTTGTTAATAAAGTTTATATGAGATGCACGTTTTTATATATGTCATACAAAATTATATATGGCTCACTCTATATACGATACTATTAAGTTGTATCAATAAGGAATAAGGAATCACTGATAAGTGTACACTGAGAAAATCTAATATTTAGAAGTGTTTGATCACACTTAAGACAAATAGATTTTGAGAAATATAAACTACAATTTTATTTCAAATGTGATTTAGACAAATGTCCTAAGATGTTGCCACATTTGTGGCATACTCTGAGGTATGTCACTATGGCAAAAGAAAACTATCTGTAAACAATGCTCTTAAACTTCTGCTATATGTTCTTTCACCTATTATAATAAAGTATCATAACATTAATATAATGTTTATGAGAAAATCTCTTAGTTTGAAAGGGTAAATTGACTAGAACAGGGATATTGAACCATCACCCTTGCCCTCCTTACTCTCTCAGTGCTAAAAATTTGTATGTCTTTTGGCCCAAGTAATAATGTATTACTATTATTAGTAATATTTTCTATATATTTGACTCATTAAGCAGCTAAACTCAACCTATTTATAACTTCAGTACCTTAGTGGTCATTTAAGAAGTAGTGTATACATTAGGAATGAATTTGTCAATTTTATCTTATTTTTTAAAATGTGGTCTGCCTCTTCTGTTTTATTCATATTTTTATTTATTTTTGTTTTTGTTGGATATTTTTAATTTACATTTCAAATGTTATTCCTTTTCCTGGAATTTCCCATCCATAAGCCCCCTATCCCATTCCCCTACCCTTCTTCTATAAGGGTGTTCCCCCTCCCCAACCTGTCTCCCTGCCCTGATATTCCCCTACACTAGGAGTTCCAGGCTTAGCAGGACCAAAGACTTCTCCTCCCATTGATGCCCAACAAGGCCATCCTCTGCTACATATGTAGCTGGAGCCATGGGTCAGTCCATGTGTACTATTTGGATGGTGGTTTAGTCGCTGGGAGCTCTGGTTGGTTGGTATTGTTGATCATATGGGGTTGCAAACCCCTTCAGGAGTTTGTCAATTTGAATATCCACAGTTACTTCCAAGTAGCATGTGTGTGTCTGTCCATACCACTTCTCAAAATCTCCAATCAGGTTTCATCCAGTCTATCTTTTTGTATGTGCTGTTAAAAAGAGCAGCTGTCAATAATTAGCTTCGAAAAGATGCGGCAGCACATACAACGTAACGTGGTCCAATGTTCACAGTGAACTAACAAGAAGGCACAGCTAGCAAGGTCTACAGCAGACTTCACTGTATCTTCTTTCCACCAAACTTTACTGTACAGCTTGATAGATCCTAAAGACTAATGTGATCACATAGGGTTCACTGTTAAGACTGATGATTACAAAGATTCGCGGGTTTGTAACAGTAATTTTTGTACTGACAAATCAGCAGACACAAATTCAAAGAGAGGGAGTCCTGTAAGTGTATATATTGCGTATCCATTGCATATGAGGATGTGACCTTAGCTTTGAGAATAACTGTAGGGAATATGGGAGGGGAGCATTACTTCATTTCTGAACTTTATAGTTGAGCAGGAAACTAATATAATAACTTACAACAAGGTTCTATCTGAAAATCTTGTGCACGTTGATTGTACTTAAGTGAAAAGATGCATTTAGTATACTTAAGTTCCGGGAGCCTCTTAATCCAGCAAGCCCATAATTTTTATTTACCCTCACAATCATGAGGCTCCCAAGGATATGTCCCATGCTGCAGTTGCCAAGCAGTGAAAGAGAGAAGCTGCCTGCATATCACAAGCCTTAATAAATAGTAAAAATATTATCTACTGTGTGTATATTGTTTCTATAAATAGTCTTTTCAGGCACTTGAAGTCAAGCAACTGTACATTAGAGATTGTCTACTTAAAATTATTTTCAATCCACAATTTCTGTAGTAGTAAGTGAACACAGGAGACCTGTGTACTAAGTGCATGGCTTCCTGTAAGATTCCATCAAAGGTAAAGGGAACGGAAAATTCTGGGTGAGCATAGAGTTTTCTTTAGTAACATTTGCAATAAGCAGTAAAGCAGTGGTTCTCGGGAAAAGAGTTGGCTCTCCATGGAACTACTGAGGATTATTTTGTTATGTCTGAGAAAGATGGCAAATGCAAAAAACGTAGGTGGTAAAGGACTGTAGACTTCATCCTCCCACACATTATATGACTCAAAATATCTATTATTTTGAAAGAATTTTAAAGGGCAAAAATATGCATCAGAATAAGCATTCCATGTAGTTATAGATTCTGCAATCCTTTGGTCAAGTGAGTAGCATTCACAAAGATTTTATAACACTCAGACCAGGATACAGCAAAGAATCAAGAGAAGGCTTGTGGTGTAGACAGGGCTTTTCTTCTTCTTTTTTTCTTTTTTTAGAAATATACAGTGATTCTACTTAGAAATGGGTGAAAATATAAATGAAAAAATTATTCTAAGTCATTCTCAGGAGGCAAGGAAGAAGTAGCTATTTTTTAGATTACTCCAATGAACACCAGACTATATATAACATCAAACTTGACCTTCTGCTTGAAAGGTGATAGATCAGGAAAAGCAAGTGACCTACTGAAAGACCTGCACTGTCATAAAGTGACCATGTGGTGTTGGCCACTTGGTAGCGGCACAATTCAGAGGATTATCAAACAGATTTTGTTCAACTGAAAACCCAAAAGTAGAAGGCAGAAAAGTGTTTTATGATCAGAGGACTTAGCCACTTAGTTTTCATTTTGAGTGATTACTTTCATTTCTCTTAATATAAGTTTTTTTTTATTTTGTTGTTACTGGTCTTTTGTTTTGCTTGCCTTTTGCTTGTGTGTGTGTGTGTGTGTGTGTGTGTGTGTGTGTGTGTGTGTGTGTGTGTGTTGTTTTCATTGTTGTTTCTTTGGTGTGGATTTTGGTTTTCTTTAGGTCAGAATATGACTGTGATGTGCCCAGCATTTTTGTGTTTATATGGAACTAAGTGAGTCAGAGCTCTGTTTATAAACATTGACATCACAGTTGAAGGGGTATTATGTTGCTTTCAATGGTGGCTTTGTATTTTCTACAGGGGATAACCAGATGCCAACTCTATCTTATCTGTATCCTTACACTGTCTATGATGAGAGCCATATACTTTTAAAAAACGTTTCTTTTGAGCCACATTTTTAAAAATATCTTTTAGCAGTTGTATAGCAGAAGAGAAAATAAGAGAGACTACTATGTTTATTAAATATATATTTTGTTCATGATAGATTCAGAGTGAAGTGATTCACTTTATTCTATTTAACTTACCAAATAGCCTCATTTTATATGAGAGAAAATAGACTCTGCTCATCCAGGATTATCATTGAGAAACTAGAACTAGCATTTGATGTTATTATTTCTTATAACTAAACTTCTATTATACCATACTTCCTTTTAAAATATTGTCTGTTCTTCAATGAGCTCTACATTCCAGCCACAATTTTACTTTGTAGAGGCTGCTAGAACAATCCAACTTGATTGACTAATTCAACATCTAATTCCTCATATATGAAAGTCCATTATTCCATGTCCCTAAAGCATGTGACCAATGGTTGTATAAGGTCATAGTATTGCACATTCAACAAAATACAGATAATAATGCACAATACAAAGATATTGAAATGACAGGAATTAGTACAAGGCAGAGATATGAGTACTAGCAGGAACCCAGGCTTCATGGAACCACTGGAATAGGACACACTGAGAAAATACAGAGAAAAGCAAAGATAAAAGTGAATGATTGCATTCATTTCTTGACCTGAATTATTTCCAACTATAGCTATAATTGAATAGAGCTAAGAGTATTCTTAGGTAAGGGACCAAATTCATTATGATAATACCAACTCAAGTCAGCAACATATTAAAAGCATGTTAATTATTTGATGTCCTTACAAAATAGACCACTAAAATTACAAATGCCTTGAGATTGGTTTTTCTTTGAAATGTTGTTTGAGGCCTATCTTTATAAATGAAACTTTCACCCTCCCTATAACCAAGTTAATAACATGCTTTGAGGTCATTTAGAACTATATAATCAATCTGCTTACATGCGGTGTTCACAACCTATTCATAATTAGCTGATCTTTAAGGAAACATTGTAATTTGTCATTCTATTTTTTGGCTCCCAGATGTAACATTTTCTCTATTATTTCTTTGTAACCCATTCATGAACCTGTGTGCAGATGACCTGGTAGCTAGATCTGCAATCATTCCCTGAAAATAGCAAGACATTGAAAACTGAATACCATCCCCACAAACAACAACGAAAATAACAAAAGAAAACAAAACAATCTGTGGTTATAGAATGATAATATCTGATTTTGTGATTGTTCTTTTTTTTGATACTTTTTAAATTGGATTTTAATGTATCTAGATTTCTTTTTTTCTTCCTTTTCTGGTGTTTATTAGATTTTTTTAAAAATTTACACTTCAAATGTTATCACCTTTCCAATTTTCCCTCTGAAACTGCCCTATCCCTTCCCCCTTCCCCTGCTTCTGTGAGTGTGCACTCCCTCCTTACTCACCCACTCCCTCCACACAGCCCTGACATTGCCCTATACTGGGGAATCTAGCCTTCACTGGACCAAGGGCCTCTTCTTCCATTGATGCCCAACAATGCCAATACATATACAGCTGGAGTCATGGTTCCATCCATGTGTACTGTATGGTTGATGGTTTAGTCCCTGGGAGCTCCGGAGTGTCTGGTTGTTTGATATTGTTGTTCGTCCTATGGGGTTGCAACCCCTTCAGCTCCTTCAATCCTTTCTCTAAGGCCTCCATTGGGGTTCCAATGCTCAGACCAATTGTTTTCTGGGAGCATTCACCTCTGCATATGTAAGGCTCTGGCACAGCCTCTCCGGAGACAGGTATAAAAGACTCCTGTCAGCAAACACTTCTTGGCATCCTCAAAAGTGTTTGGGTTTGGTGTCTGTATTTGGGAAGGATCCCTAGGAGGGGCAGTCTGTGAATGGCCTTTCCCTCAGTCTCTGTTCCATACTTTGTACCTGTATTTCTTTTAGACAGGTGCCATTTGGAGATGAGTGTGTAGCCCCAACCCTCAGCCAGGGCCTTGCCTAATCCCTGGATATAGTCTGTACAGGTTCGCCCTATCATTTGTTGGACATTTCAGCTAATCTCATCCCTGTTGGGTCCTGGGAGCCTCTTGCTTTCCTGACATCTGGGACTTGGTGGTGAATATTCATCCCCCATTGCTACACACATCTGCTCAAATTCCTTACATTCTGTAAATTATCCTCTTTTCCTCCCATAGCTGATCCTGCCCCACCTATTCTCCTCCCTATCCGGTTTTCCTCCCAAGTCCCTCCTACCTTTTACCTCCAGTGAGTATTTTGTTCTCCATTCTAAGAAGGATTTAATCATCCACATTTTGGACTTCCTTCTTCTTGAGCTTCATATGGTCTGTGAATTTTATATTGGACTTTCTGAGCTTCTGGGCTGGTATATACTTCTCAGTGAGTGTTTACCATGTGTGTTCGTTGTGACTGGGTTACTTCACTCAGGATGATATTTTCTAGTTTCATCCATTTACCTAAAAATTTAATGAAGTCATTGTTTTTAATAGACTTGAGCTTTGTACAAGGAGATAAGAATGGATCAATTTGCATTCTTCTACATTCTGATGCCATTTGCTGAAAATGCTGTCTTTTTTCCACTGGATGATTTTAGCTCCTTGGCAAAGATCAAGTGACCATAGGTGTGTGGGTTCATTACTTATTATTCAATTCTATTCCATTGATTAACCTGGCAGGTTTTTTTTCCCCACTATCCTTGTGTCAGCTTGAAGTCAGGGATCGTGATTACCCCAGAAGTTCTTTTTTTTTTTTTATTAACTTGAGTATTTCTTATATACATTTCGAGTGTTATTCCCTTTCCCGGTTTCCGGGCAAACATTCGCCTCCCCCATCCCCTTCCTTATGGGTGTTCCCCTCCCCACCCTCCGCCCATTGCCGCTCTCCCCCCAACAGTCTAGTTCACTGGAGGTTCAGTCTTAGCAGGACCCATGGCTTCCCCTTCCACTGGTGCTCTTACTAGGATATTCATTGCTACCTATGAGGTTAGAGTCCAAGTTCAGTCCATGTATAGTCTTTAGGTAGTGGCTTAGTCCCTGGAAGCTCTGGTTGCTTGGTATTGTTGTACATATGGGGTCTCGAGCCCCTTCAAGCTCTTCCAGTTCTTTCTCTGATTCCTTCAACGGGGGTCCTGTTCTCAGTTCAGTGGTTTGCTGCTGGCATTCGCCTCTGTATTTGCTGTATTCTGGCTGTGTCTCTCAGGAGCGATCTACATCCGGCTCCTGTCGGCCTGCACTTCTTTGCTTCATCCATCTTGTCTAATTGGGTGGCTGTATGGGCCACATGTGGGGCAGGCTCTGAAGGTGTTCCTTCAGTTTCTGTTTTAATCTTTGCCTCTCTATTCCCTGCCAAGGGTATTCTTGTTCCCCTTTTAAAGAAGGAGTGAAGCATTCACATTTTGATCATCCGTCTTGAGTTTCATTTGTTCTAGGCATCTAGGGTAATTCAAGCATTTGGGCTAATAGCCACCGATCAATGAGTGCATACCATGTATGTCTTTCTGTGATTGGGTTAGCTCACTCAGGATGATATTTTCCAGTTCCAACCATTTGCCCATGAATTTCATAAAGTCATTGTTTCTGATAGCTGAGTAATATTCCATTGTGTAGATGTACCACATTTTCTGTATCCATTCCTCTGTTGAAGGGCATCTGGGTTCTTTCCAGCTTCTGGCTATTATAAATAAGGCTGCAATGAACATAGTGGAGCACGTGTCTTTTTTATATGTTGGGGTATCTTTTGGGTATATGCCCAAGAGAGGTATAGCTGGATCCTCAGGCAGTTCAATGTCCAATTTTCTGAGGAACCTCCAGACTGATTTCCAGAATGGTTGTACCAGTCTGCAACCCCACCAACAATGGAGGAGTGTTCCTCTTTCTCCACATCCTCTCCAGCATCTGCTGTCCCCAGAGTTTTTGATCTTAGCCATTCTCACTGGTGTGAGGTGAAATCTCAGGGTTGTTTTGATTTGCATTTCCCTTATGACTAAAGATGTTGAACATTTCTTTAGGTGTTTCTCAGCCATTCGGCATTCCTCAGCTGTGAATTCTTTGTTTAGCTCTGAGCCCCATTTTTTAATAGGGTTATTTGTCTCCCTGCGGTCTAACTTCTTGAGTTCTTTGTATATTTTGGATATAAGGCCTCTATCTGTTGTAGGATTGGTAAAGATCTTTTCCCAATCTGTTGGTTGCCGTTTTGTCCTAACCACAGTGTCCTTTGCCTTACAGAAGCTTTGCAGTTTTATGAGATCCCATTTGTCAATTCTTGATCTTAGAGCATAAGCCATTGGTGTTTTGTTCAGGAGTTCTTTTACTGTTGAAAATAGTTTTCACTATCCTGGGTGTTTTTTTTTTTTTTATTCCAAATGAATTTGAGAATTACTCTTTCTAACTCTATGAAGGATAAATTGGAATTTTGATGGGGATTGCATTGAATCTGTAGATTGCTTTTGGCAAGATGGTAATTTTTACTATATTTATCCTGCCAATCCATGAGCATGGGAAATCTTTTCATCTTCTGAGATTTCCTTCTATTTCTTTCTATAGAAATTTAAGTTCTTGTCATACAGATATTTCACTAGCTTGGTTAGAGTTACACCAAGGTATTTTATATTATTTGTGACTATTCTAAAGATTGTCATTTCTCTAATATCTTTCTCAGCGTGTTTATCCTTTGAGTAGAGGAATACTACTGATTTTGTTGAGTTAATTTTATATCCAGTTTTGGTGAAGTTGTTTACACTCTATGATAGTTGTTATACTATCATACCATCTGCAAATAATGATATTTTGACTTCTTTCTTTCCAATCTATATTCCTTTGACCTCCTTTTGTTTTCTAATTGCTCTGGTTTTTACTTCAAATTCTATATTGAATAGGCAGGGAGAGTTGGCAGCCCTGTCTAGTCCCTGATTTTAGTGAGGTTGCTTCAAGTTTCTCTTATTTAGTTTGATGTTGGCTACTGGTTTGCTGTATACTGCTTTTATGTTTAGGTATGGGCCTTGAATTCCTGATCTTTCTAAGACTTTTATCATGAAGGAGTGTTGGATTTTATCAAAGGATTTTAAGTATCTAATGAGATGATCATGTGTATTTTTTCTTTGAGTTTATTTATACACTGGATTGTGTTGATGGATTTCCATATATTGAACCATCCCTGCATCCCTGGGATGAAGCTTACTTGATTATGATGAATGATTTTTTTGATGTGTCCTTGGATTCGGTTTGGAAGAATTTTATTGAATATTTTTGCATCAATATTCATAAGGGAAAGTGGTCTCAAGTTTTCTTTCTTTTCTGGGTTTTCATGTAGCTTAAGTGGAATCATAATTGTGGTTTCATAGAATAAATTGTCTAGTGTTCCTTCTGTTTCTATTCTGGGATATATTTTGAAGACCTAATTGGAATTAGGTCTTCTTTGAAGGTCTGATAGAATTCTGCACTAAATCACTTGGTCCTGGGCTTTTTTGTTTGGGAGTCTTTTAATGACTGCTTCTATTTCTTTAGGGGTTATGGGTCTGCTTAGATGGTTTATCTGATCCTGATTTTTAGTACTTCATATCTGTCTAGAAAATTGTGTATTTCATCCAGATTTTCCAGTTTTATTGAGTTAGGCTTCTATAGTAGGATCTGATGATTTTCGAATTTCCTAGTTTTCTGTTGTTATGTCTCCCTTTTCATTTCTGAGTTTCTTAAATTGCATACTGTCTCTATACCCCCTGGTTAGCCCGGTTAAGAGTTTATCTACCTTAATGATTACCTCAAAAACAAAAACAAACAACAAACGAACAAACAAACAAAAAACAGCTCCTGGTTTTATTGATACTCTGTTTAGTTCTTTTTGAATCTTATTGGTCAATTTCAGCCCTGAGTTTGATTATTTCCTGGAGTCTATTCCTCTGAACCTCACAGAATAATAATAGGAGACTTCAACACCCCATTCTCCTAATTGATAGACCACAGAAATAGAAACTAAACTCAGGCACAGTGAAACTTAAAGAAGTTATGAACCAAGTGGATTTAACAGATATCTACAGAACATTTCATCCTCAAACAATAGAATATACCTTCTCAGCACCCCATGGTACCTTCGCCAAAATTAATCATATAATTTGTCACAAAAACAGGCCTCAACAGAAACAAGAAGATTGAAATAATCCTGTGCACCCTATGAGGCCACCATACACAATGGCTGGTCTTTAATTACAACAAAATCAACAGAAAGCCCACATACACATGGAAGCTAAAGAATGCTCTACTCAATGATTACTTTGTCAAGGAAATAATAAAGAAAAAAATTAAAGGCATTTTAGAATTTAGTGAAAATGAAGGCACAAGATACTCAAACTTATAGGTCACAATGAAAGAGTGTGTGCTTGTTCTTGGTCAATAGATTCACAAACAAATATCTTCTCATAAGGAGTGAGATGAAAATTCCTCATTCCTTTTCTGTATTGTGTTGTCAGTGGGTAGAGTGATAAGACATCATAACAGAATATGCTAGAACTCTTTTGATCAATCAGGCCTACTCTTGGGTTAAATATACCAATGGTCAGTTTTCATCCTTTATGTTTTACCTAATACTAAAATTATAGATGTATATATAAAGGGCAGGAAATTTTCATTATTACTTTTCAATTTATCTTTACAACTCATCTGCCTTGGAAATATCATTGAATATCAGATTAAGATATTGAGGCTCAAAACATGGAGACTGGAGCAGATCCCTCATAATGGTATAAACATGTTACAGCACTCCACACCATACCATTTAAAGGGAGCAACTTAATTTTCATGTTTTAACTTTTTATTAATTTAAAATACAAAATAATTAATTTTACTGTAACTTTCAAACACATAGGCACACTTTATCAGGCACACAGGCACACATATGTTTCATATATATCATACACATTCAGATACATATATACACAGAGCTATGAGAGATTGTATTTTTGTGGTTCTTAATTGATACTATATATGTATATGTATGTATATATATATACACACACACAAATATGGTGTGTATGTGTGCATGTGTGTGTATGTGTGTGTGTGTGTGTGTGTGTGTGTGTGTGTGTGTCTGTGTGTCTGTGCTTAGGTTTAAGTGAAGTGCCTGACTATTAAAGATCAGATGCCATATTTGTCTTTTTGTGTTTGGTTTATTTCACTTAGCATACTGCTTTCAATTCTATTTATTTACCTACAAAGGGCCTAATTAATTCTTGCCTAGAGCTGAGTAATTTCCAATATGTGACTGTATGAGATATCTCTTACCACTGCACCTTTGATGGCTACTTAAGCTGGGTCCATATCTTTGTCATTCTGAATTGTGCATCAATAAACATGGATGTCAAGAGTAGACAACTAGACAGCAGTGTAAGAAGCCAGAACTGTCTGGTCTGTGTGAAATTTCCTCCTCCTCTCAATTGTAACAGTAGACTTACATCCCTGTTCATCACTCAGAGTTTGCTACAGAGTGCAGTTCAGTTCTGCATTTCTGTGATTTGTAGCTGAGACTTGTTCTGAGTTTGCTACACACAAGTAAACTCCACGAAGATGTTTAATGGAAGGATTCAGAGCACCATCTGTCCCTTAGTCAGCGAAAACAAAGCAATCATGCCATTTTTTTGCTTATGAAACGGGTTTTGATATGGCCAGAGACCTGCAGGGCAAACCTAAGAGTCCAATCAGCTGCTTAAAGTGTAAACTTGAAACCAGTAAATATGCCTGGAAAAAAAAATCTAAAATCTTGCTGTCGTGACAAATACTTAAGAAGCACACGTTTCCACAGAGCTGGGTCCCTGACTATTCTCTTCTAATCCCAGCTTAATAATGAATCTAATAAAGGGCTCTATATTTGCTTCAACTCAATTAAAACAGCATTCTCACTTAAAATCTCGTCTGAATGCAGCCCTTCCAGGGACATTCAGCACTCATATGTAAATACACACAATTCACATGTGAACACTCTTACATAGGCTCACCTGTTTTTCATCTTAAACATATTAATTTTCATTTTGTTTACATTTTATAAAAGGTAGCTTCCAGTATAAATTATGAACAATGTTGCTAACCAAATGACACATATGCAACAAAAATTAATCTTTTATTGATTTTCTAAATTTGTTTTATACATATACACATTGTGTTTGTTCATGTGTGTATGTGTGTGTGTGTGTGTGTGTGTATGTGTCTGTGTGTCTCTGTGTCTCTCGCGTGTCTCTGTGTGTCTTTGTGTGGGGGCAGTGTGGGAAGAGTCATAGAACAGCTTTGTGAACTCAATTCTTTTCTTTTACCATGATGTGTCCCAGGGATCAAATTCAGGTCATCAGACATGAGGGTAAGTGCCTTTTCCCACTGAAACATCTTATCTGTCTTTTACTCTGAACTTAGGGGATTTTATATGAATTCTGCAAATTCACTCTACTCAAACAGGAAACATCCTTCAAATGCTCTGCTGAGTTTACAAAATTCTCAAGGAGTTTGAGAGACAACTCAGTGGTTAAGAACATATACTTTTCTTGCAGAGAACCTGATGTCTTACAGTTTACTACAGGCTATAACTTCAAATTCAAGCAAATTGATGTCCTCTTCCAGCATCTCTGGATGTCTACACACACATACACACACACACACACACACTCACACACACACACACTCACACACAGACACACACACACACTCCAATGTATTCATGCACATGATAACACATGTACACACACACACACACACACACATATATATATATATATATATATATATATATATATATATATATATACATTCTGTAATAGAAGATCTTCATTAGCAGATAAGTCAAAAGTTTTATCCATTTCCCCAGCATTAAGTGTGCCATGTTATAATATGTTCTGTGGATACTCTTTCTTAATAATTCCTCTGTGGAAGCTCACAGGCAGAGTAATAGCATTAGGAGGTATGGCTTTTGGGTAGTGACTTACCAAGTACCTTCTCATAAACAGAGGTGTCCCTTAACAAGTACACTCCTCCATAGACTTCTCCAGTCTTAGTGGCAACAAAGCAAAAACATCCATCTTATATACAGAGATGGTCCCTCATTACACAACAAATTTATCACTTAATCTCATTTTCAATCTTCAATTTTCATCTTGAAACTCCTCAAATTCAGTACTGAAACAATTACATTTATAGTATTTGTTATAAGCTACTCTTGTGTTTAGCTGCATCACCCACAATACACCAAGAGATTTTCAAAATCAAAGATTAAACACCAAGTTTACAAAATTGAGTGAAGCACCTGAATGCTAATTTCTGTTGTATTAGCTAACAAGACCTCATGCAGACAGAAAACAAAATGTGCCCGTATGTAACATTGTAGAATGTAACAAGAAGTTCAAGAAGGGAAAACGGGTGAAGTGTTTTCTTGCTTGAGTGAAAATTGTATTTTAAGCTCCTATTTCTACTTTTGATAGTCTAGAAGTACTATTTCTGATAAGGGAACAGCCTGAACCAGCTGTTGCAATACTAAATCTTCCTCCCTAAAAATATCTACTTCACTTATACTGCCATACTGCTCACAAATACAGAATCAGCAGCTTTCCCAAGTTGTTCATCTAGAAAAACTGCTAAAAAAGTATGGAAGGGACATTCTGTTATGCTCAAATGTGTTGATTTATATTCTGGATCTATAATATTTCCCCCTAGTGTCTTACTCCATTATGAAAGAAAAATCATAATTACTGTGAAAATGCTCTGATGACAAAATATATTTGTGGGATTCATTATCCATTTATTTCTGAAGCTTTATATTGTCACTATGTTTCATTCACTTTAAAATAAATAATATACAGATTTTTGATAAGTTCTATAATTTTTCTGAGAAAAATGGGTTCCCTGGAGTAGATTTAAATCAAACCTCTCCCCAAAATATCTGTTCTTTCTATTATACAAGCATTGACTGTTGCATTTATGAAAAGATTTCTTCAATGGTAAATTAGACAAAAAACCAAGGGCTTTGTTTTCTTATACCACCTGGTACTGAACGTATCAATGTCATTATAAACATTGAACTGTTCATGGGACAAGTTTTATAGAACCTGACAATGTAGATTTCTATGGCACAAAATAGTAATTCATTTGCTGTTCAGTACATTTTCAAATATGGGTTATAATTATGGAATGAGATATCAGACTGCAAGTGTATAGTGATGCATTGAAAATAAAATAGCTGTTAAGGTTGTTGGCTCTAGCTGGAAGCTTATGTATGGTCGAGGCACTTCATTTGTTGACAATTTCTACTATCACTATCATCATTTCATCTTCACAGTTAATAACTTCCTTTGATATTGGCATCAAGTTCTATTGTTTCTATGTGAACGCTAAAGAATATAAATATGTAAGAATATATGACAGATTTATCTACTATCATTAACAATGAAGCAGCAACAAGTATACTATTACATGAAGAAATTACCTGTTAGAGTTGTAAAAAAAACTTATTTGCCGGATGTAATTGTCTTCCCAGGGGTTTACTGCTAAATAAGCTCATCCTTTCTAATGATTTCCAAACTGTAGCTAACTGTTTCAACTCCCCTGTTCTGGTTCAAAATTCCTCTCCATGGTGAGTGGTTCAAGCTGGCTTCTCTCACCTTTTCATTGAATTGCTTTGCTTGCCCTCTTACTAACTTTGATAATATGTTCTAATCTTCTGGATACTTCTCATCCTCTGGCTATCTTTGTTTTATCCTGTGTCCAGCTTGTTTTCTCTAAAACCTGTCCCTGTAAAATTGTTTTAGTAAAAACTGCTTCTCTCTCTCTCTCTCTCTCTCTCTCTCTCTCTCTCTCTCCCTCCCTCTCTCTGTCTCTCTCTCTCTCCCTCTCTCTCTCTCTATGTCTCTCTCTCTCTGTCTCTCTCTCTCTCTCTCTCTCTCTCTCTCTCTCTCTCTCTCTCTCTCTCTCTCTCTCTCTCTCTTCCACTGCACTCTAGTAGGCTCTATTTACTATCTGTTCTCAGGTGAGTTGGGCTTATCCTATCTCAGACTCATTCTGTCAAATCTTTCTCTGATTTGTCACTTTGTCTGCCCCTCAACTAGATGTTATTTTCAAACATGACTCCTTCTTTCTACAAAGTAAGTTTCACTTTCATTGTTTGAGATTGAAAGTCTATACTAAATGCATGTTTGTATTCCAAGAAGGAGGATTGAAGCTGTGTTGTAGGTCTGCATTCTAACTGAATCACACAGACACAAAAGGTCTTTGGATGTGATCCCCTGCCTTAGCAACTATGTTCCTGGATTAAAATTCATCTACAGGCCCCAATCATATTGTTTTCATATTCACCTTAGTCTATCGGTGAAATTGAATGTAGATTACTGTGCTTCATATTGTCTTGGATATGCATTCAGAAATTAATTGGCTCCTGGGTCCTGCTAAGACTGAACCCCCAGTGAACTAGACTGGTGGGGGGAGGGCGGCAATGGGGGGAGGGTTGGGAGGGGAACACCCATAAGGAAGGGGAGGGGGGAGGGGGATGTTTGCCCGGATACCGGGAAAGGGAATAACACTCGAAATGTATATAAGAAATACTCAAGTTAATAAAAAAAAAAGAAAGAAAAAAAAAGAAATTAATTGGCTCAAAGGAAATATAGAAATATAGAACATAATGTTATCCAGATAGTTGTATGATACAGATACAGTTTCATGTTTTATTATGTTCACTTTCTGATATTAGATAATTTTTTCATGAGTTTCTTCATCTAAAAATTGAGCATAATTAATACAGTTATAGCTATTATAAGGTGATTTTTTAGACAAGGAAAAATTTGCCACTGCTCAACAATCAAGTAGACTTTACCTAACGATATTGCCAAGTAGCTTGACTTACAGAGGGGATACAGGTTGGACTGCTCTGGTCTATTAGTGAGTGATGATAAGAAACATTACTATGTAAGCTACTGGATAGGTTCTCAGGAATACAGAGGTATGGCTTCATGTAAAAGGGACATATAACTAAATATCAGAAGAATGTGCTGGTCAAATTCCTCTTTTTGTCAAATAGAGAACCTTACAGGGTTATGGACTTTGATATTTACTCATGATATATGATGAAACAAAATAGATTAAGTGATACAAGGAAATAAATGTGTAGACAGAGATGGCTCGTCACCAACCGGAAGAGCTACTCTGATCTTCAAGATCCATGTTACATTGGAAGACAAGAACAAACTCTCACAAGTATTTGACCTCCACATACTTTCTGTAGATGCATTAAATATAATTAATTAATTAATTAATTAATTGATGAATAAATGATAGAAAGGTGAGGTTCAAATGACAAATAATTTCTTCTTAATCTATTTCATTTTCATCATATGTCATGAGTAAATATCAAAGCCCATAACCCTGTAAGGTTCTCTATTAACATTTAGCATCTTTGATATCCTGCTAGACTCTGAGAAAATTATACCTCATTCTAAACTGAAGAGGTCTCAAACAGCACTATATTTTGAGTGACTGACACATTAGAAATATAAGTTTACTTTTACCATTGAACCAAATGTGATGATATTTTACTTCAAAAGCAATTTTATTTACTCAAGAGTGGATTTAAATATGATGGCTAAATTTAGGTCTTCTTTCTCATTCTATGAAATTAGTGAAGTATTTAGTATTCACAGGTGGATAGTCTGTGAGCCCTAAACAAGTACAGCTATAAATTCTAGCAATAAAGTAATAATAAGGTAACTTGAATAGTGAAATAATAGAACAAACTCATTGATAAAGCCAGATATTTAATAGGAGCAAAAAGAACATTTAATTGCTTAATTAATAAGGATACTTTTATTTATTTTATTATTATTTTTATTTATTATTATTATTTTTATACATTCAGTGTTTTTCTCATAGTGGGTAAATATCTTCTCACATATAAATTATGGTACTCATGAGTATCTTATCACAGTGCTGCTTTCATGTTGGCTGTACTTGTTGATATCAATAGTAATAAATCAGACATCTTTTATGTGTTCATGTAGTAGTTAAGTTTGGCATATCTTTTCAGGGTGCCTTATTTTACTACATAACTAAGTTTTGGGTCTGAAAATGGGATTAGGGGATTAATGGCCCCATTAGGATACTAGGTACATGAGGAGGAAAAAGAATTCTTAGTCCAGGAACAAAGTTCTATTTTTGAAATAACTTTCGAGCTCATTCATATCTGTGATGCAGACAAATTTTCTCCCACTTGTCAAGAAACATTAGCTACAGGCACGTGAACTTGTATTTCAATTAATGCCTTTTCATTCTGACTTTGTGATCATCAGTATTCAATGCTCTATTGCTCACATAAAAATTCAGACATCTCTTTTTTTGGTTCCACAGTTTTCATTATGTACTTTTATAATTTTAAAGGGTTGTTAAATTGATTAAGTGTCTAATATGCATATGTGAGATCATATTTTAATATGTAAATTAAAACTACTAAAACTTTTGGAATAGTTACCATGAGGCTTATCATGAGAATTAAGTTTACTTATCACATTTTTAGAGATACAAATTCCCTAGTCTTCAAACACTCTTAGCCTGCTAATATTGCACATACATGATTGATAACCTTTAATTCTGTTTTTCCTCAGAAATAAGTTTTCCCCATTCATGGTACTCAAGAATTTTCAAAGAAGGCTCTTGGTTACTGTTGCCATAGACTAAGTTGTCCAAGAATGGACATTACTCCTGTGTTCAAGTTTTGAAATACATTCAGTAATATTTTGGTATTTAATCACAAAGCTATGCTTTGCCACCATAATTTGTTACCGGAATATCATGTTTAATGGATATGTATCCTGAAAATGAAGCAGCAGACTGGAGAGATGACTCAGCAGTTAAGAGTACCAACTGCTCTTCCAGCGGTCCTGGGGGCAGGGAGATGGGATACCAGGTTTTTATTTACATTTGAAATGTAAATTTAAAAAAAACTCGAAAAAAAAGAAGGAAATATTTTACCAAGTTGCCCATACCCTTGACGCCACAATTGTCTGTGCATGGTTTTAGTCTCGCAAGAATCACAATAGCCATTAATATATAAAATGTATATTGCGTTATTTAGACTAAAATAAAATGGTAACCAACTCTATGTAAATTATAATAAGTAGTAGTTAACAACAAAAACAAGGGAAAATGAGCCAGCTTCACAGTCAGGACAAACTCTTCAAGGGGAATTTTACAGAGATAGTTTTCTCAAATAAAAACTTGTTTTCGTGCCTAACTCTCCTCCTACCTTCATGGCACATCTCAGCACCCTCACTTGGGTAAAAGAGGACACACTAATTTGCCTCCAGATCCCTTACACCAGTTGACTTGAGAATTTATTACAATAATCAATGGTCCATTGGGTAAATCTAACTTATTGCGTATTTATATTACCTGAATATACTAATATTCCAAAAAAGACTTTAGTGATCACTTTAGTGTTTCAAACTGAAACTGATTGTTTAAATTTTTAAATTGCTTCTTTAAAAAAAATCATTAATTCTTTAGGAATCATACCCTACATTTTGACCATGTGCTCACTATCTTCCCAGATAACCGATCCTATTCCTTTCCCACCTAACTTTGTGTTTTCCCTCCTCCCCACTTCAAATCCATTTGTGCTGTGCAAAAATGTTTGGATCTGTAGATTTCCTCAAAATGTAGTTGATTTTATAGGAACTTTAATATTAGACAAAATTGACCCTCCCGGTTCGTGGAGCCAAGAATTGCCATTAGCTCCTAGTTAGGAGTAGAACTTCATGCCTAACTCCCCTTTCCACGCTGGGATTTAATCTGGTTTAGACTTCTGTAGGCCATGTTCCTGCTGTCAGCAAAGCTCTGAGTAAATAAGAAGAGTGTTCATGATTTGAGAAGAAGACACTGTTTAATTGTAGTCATCTACCATTTCTGGCTCTTTGTTTTTTAATTGGATTTTTTATTTGCATTTCAAATGTTGTTCCCTTTCCTGGTTTCCCATCCATAAACCCCATATCCAATCCCCCCTCAACCATCTTCTATAAGGGCGATTCCCCACCCTACCACCCACCTCTTCCCGTCTCCCCACCCTGACATTCCCCTACACTGGGGGATCCAGCCTTGGCAGAACCAAGGACTTCTCCTCCCATTGGTACCCAACATGGCCATCCTCTGATATATATGTAGCTGGCTCTTATAGTCTATCTGATCCCTCTTCCACAGTGTTCCCTGAGCCTTTGGAGTTATGCGTATTCATTTAGCTGAATAATATAGCAAACGCTTTTCTTGCATCTAAAAGTGGTCAAGCCACACATTCTTGGTCCAATAGCGATGCAAATATTGGGTTTCATCCTCTGGACCAAGCTTTAAATTCAGTCAGATCCTGGCCTATATCTCCCATGTTGTTTATGCCACTTATACTAGCAATGTCTGTCATTTTCATATCCAGGATTTACACATGGGAAAGACTAATAACTATTTTTCTTCATGGGTAGTTTGCATAGTGCCTTCTCGAACAGTGAAAGTTAACTTGTAAGGGATAAAGCTTCAAGTGAGTACCAGATTGATTAATTAGTGGGAAATTGTGAAAGTGTACGCTGCCCTCAGCATCACATTCACACATCAGTATTCATAGCCCCACCATCACAGTACAAATTAAAACCGAAGCATTAATAATAGCCTTTCATATATGGGGGTGTTTGTGACCTCACCGGCAAACTCAAAAAGAGGCAACCCATTCCTGGAAAAAAACCCATTCCTGGCTTTCTGTTTGTTAGCCTTCTGTTTGGTGTGTATGAGGGGCATTGTTGGGCTGTTATTGGATTATACTATTTTAACGATTTTGTTTCTTTCGTATTATAAGAAATGTTTATATAAAAGAATTTCTGAAGATTGATACAAAAAGATATAAAGACATCAAAAATACATTTATTGTTCAATAATATATATCAGACTGGAATCTGTAGAGTAAAAGTAATGGATAAAATATAAATATCTTAAATAAAGTGAAATAACTTGAAAATGAAAAGAAAGATAAAATTAAAAACAAAAGGTGCTCAGGCCCTGAAATGACATCTTGGGACAAGTGACGTTCAAATAAATTCTTAAGATTGTTTTCTGTTCCTCATCTTCTGCTGGGCTTCTGAGTCTCTCTATTTTGTTTTATTTTTTCATTAATTTGCTTATTTTTTTAAGGCAGAGATATATAAGTATAGCAGAATGCCATTCGGAAACACACACACACACACACACACACACACACACACACACACACACACTGTAAGTTTTTATCCTTATCTTAGTCTTGGTTCCGAGTAGTGTCAGGTACGGGTTCCATCTCGTGGAGTGGGCCTTAAGACTAAATTGATATTGGTTGGTTACTTCCACAAGCTTTGTGTCACCGTTGCACTACAGTCTCTTGCAGACAGGACACCCCTGTAGATCAAAGGGTTTTTGGCTAGGTTGATGTGTATGTTTCTCCTTTAGTGACATGCAGAGTGCCTTCCTATACTAAACACACTAGAACGTAGGGGTGAAGGCTTTATGTTTGCACCAGTTCGACTTCTCTATGTTCAATGGGTCATGTAGGTGTTGCCTTGAGCAATAGGGACTTCTTGTAAGAGCAACCTATACTCTTGGCAACATCCTGAGGCTAACAGCTCCATTAGATGTTAACCCATCATGGCACTGGGAGCTTCAGTTGGTAACAAGAAACTGTCAGTTGGAACTCTTTCTCCCCCATTATTTGGTGACTTAATTTAGATTGTCTTCATATGTATGTGTGTCTTAGGAAGCTTCTAACATTTTAGATTTCTATAATACCCTTCAAATACATTTAACTCTACCTGTCTCTCCTTGTATTGCCTTGCTCCCTCATCATCCATTTCACATTTGATCCTCCTACTTCAGTAAACCCCCGCCAACACTTGCATGTCCTCACAGCTATCAATTTCCAGTGGTTTTCAATCGATGGGTCACAGCCCTATTGTGGGTCAAGCAACCCTTTAAATGGTCACATATCAGATATGCGGCATATCAGGTATTTATGTTACAATTCATAATAGTATCAAAGTTACAGTTATAAAATAGCAATGAAATAATTTTTATTGTTGGAAGTCTCTATAACATGAAGAGCTGTATTAAATTAAGAAGGTTGAGAATCACTGATTTATTGTATTTTCCTTCTTAAGGAAATCCTACTTACCCTAGACATAACTTCTATGTTTCTGTAGATTGTAGCTTTGTTATCCTTTACTTAATAGCTAGTCTCTAAACATAAGTGAATACATAAAATTCATCTTGGTGGGTCTGGTTTACCTCGATTAGCATGACTGCTTTACCGTTCCATCCCTTTACCCAAGAATATCATGATTTCCTGTTTGTGAAAGCTAAGAAATGACCCATTTGAGGAACATCTAGATTGCTTCCAATTTCTGGATATTATAAAGGATTTTACTGAAGGCCCTTTCTACATCTAGTGAAATAATTATGTTGTTCATTATATGGAGGATTACATTTATCAGTTTACATGTATGGAACCAACTCTTCATCTCTGCATCTCTGACTACTTAGCCATGGTAGATGGTCTTTTTGATGTGCACTTGTATTTGGTTTGCTGTTATTTTATAGAGAATTTTTGCATGTATGTTCATAAGTAACACTGGTCCATTTCCTTATTGTTTTTTTGATTTTCAAATTAATTGGTTAATTTTTGTGGAAAAATTAATTAATTGATTCTATTTTTGTGGAAAAATTTAACAAGTAATAGCATTAACTCTTCTTTGACATTCTGGTAGTTTTATATGCTCAAGTTCATCTGGCTCTTGGATTTTTATAGTTGTTAGATTTTTAATGACTGCTACTATTTTACTAGGGGTATCTGTATAAATTGCTTATTTGTATAATTGCTTATTGATCCAACTTTGGTAAGAAGTTTATTATTTATTTATATATTATTTATTATTTATTATTTTAGAAGTTATGTGTTTTGTATTTTACAATTGTGTAAAGTACAAATTTTTCAAGTATGTCCTTATGATGGTCTGGATTTTTTGTCTGTGTTTATTTCTCCCATTTCATCTATAATTTCATTCTCTTTTCATTTTAGTTAATTTACAGGTTTAAAGCTTATTGATTTTTATAGAGAACGAACACATTTTTCCATTTTTTTTTGCATTTTTTTGTTTCTATTTTATTGATTCCACACCTGAGTTTTGAATGCTTCTTGCCATCCATTATTTTTATGCAGCATTAACTTTTTTAATGAGTAATTATGACTCCTCTGACTAACATGGATGCTGTATTTTCCAATCCAGCCAGAGTTTCATGATCCTGTTTATCCATATTTCAATCTAAGGCTCAACTCCTCAGAAGGTTCACATTTATATTAGATAACAGTGACACTTGAGAAACAGCATGGAGTCATTGTCCAGGTTAGCTTGTAATGGGCACATCATATAAATGTGATTGTTTCTTTTGTCCTAGGGCCTTTTGGTGTGCTGTTAAGCTAGTAGTATGAGATCCACCCTCCCCTACTTATTTTAATGCTATGAACTTGTTTATTAGATCTGATTTCACTGTGTTCTATAGACTGGTTATATTTAATATTCATCTTTATTATAGAAACTATTTAATTTCTCAGATTATATTGACCCATTTTTTACTTCAGAAATGTGTTGTTCGGTTTCCATGAGGCTATAGACTTCCTATTGTTTATGTTGTTGTTGATGTCCAGTTTTAGTTGTCAGATAGGATAAAGGACAATATTTCAATTTTTCTTGTATATTTTGAGAAATATTTTGTATCCTAGTACATTGTCAATTTTGTAGGAAGTTTCATGGGTTTTGGAGGAGAAATGTTTCTTTTTGTTTGGGAGAAATGTTCTGTGCATCTCTGTGAGGTTCCTTTGTTTAATGTTGTCAGTTCACTCAGGCATTTCTGATTAGATTTGTCTGAATTTCCTGTCTATTTGGGAGCGTGTAGCATTAAAGTATCTCACTAACAGTATTTGTGGGTCAATATTTGATTTACGCTGGTGTAGTGTTCACATACATAACCTTGTGTGACTTTGTGTTTGTTGTATAGATATTAAGAATCACAATTGAACTTTTCCTTTCTTATGTATATGTTTAAATGTATTTCTACAGTGTCATATTTCCACATGACATTTTTGTAAAATATTTTTTTCTTCTCTATCACAGTTTATCCCTTCTACTCTGATATCCCTTTCTTTACTTTAATTTGTCCGTAACCCCATAAAATGATGTCATGAATTTACTCAGGTTCCATGGTTAATGGCTTTCAAAAGACAGGAGACATAATGTTTTGGTTCAATTTCAAACTCCTGCCATAGTTCTGTGCAAGAGCCTAGGAGACGCTCAGAAACAGAGAATTCAGATTTCTGGGTGTATAAGAAAAGCAGAATTGGTAAATGCAAAGTTGATTTAAAGACATACTAATTATTCTCTGGGATGCCATATACCTTTTACAACCTTCTATCATGAACTGGGCACCTTTATATCTAAGATTCACATACTGCAAAGAAAAAAAAAAAAGATAGCTTTCTCCCTACCTTTTGTTTTATTGTTTCTTTTTCTTTTGTTTTAGTTTATGTTTGTGTTCATTTTTATTTGTTTTTGTTTTAAAGACCGGGTTTTATGTTTAATGGCCCTAGCTGTCCTGGATTCAATTTGTAGACCAGGTTGACCTCAAATTCATGGGGATCTGCCTGATTAAATGTGTCACCATGCCTACCTTCCTTGCTAGATTTAATAGCTTACCTTGTTTTTGAATTCTAGCTTTGTTAATATCTCTCTCTCTCTCTCTCTCTCTCTCTCTCTCTCTCTCTCTCTCTCCCTCCTCTCTCTCTCTCTCTACACACACACACACACACACACACGTACACTTGCTCTCTAATACTTGAGTAACATAGAACATTTTGAACTATAATATCTTTTCCATTAGATAAAAATCATTTTTTCCTGTGCAGTGCTGATGATAGACTTAGGGCCAGAGATAAAACCTCAGCTCAATAAACAAACAAAAAACAAACAAACAAACTTCTAAGGAATCCTCATAGATTTTTTAAAAAATTACATAACTTGTGTAGAAGCCAGTATTTATCACAGAAACATTTTGCTTGCTAGTTCATGATTTGTGTCATTTTCCTTCCTTACAGTGATAAACTGAGTTATGTGTTGCCCTCTCATGCCTTTCTATATACTCTGCTTCCCATTTTCCTACACATTACATACTGATAGAAACAAAAGAGACTGAATTGCAACACATTTGCTAAAAATTCTAAGACTGAATTTGAAACACAGTTTTGGAAGAAAATTCCTATTGATCTAAAAGCAAAGATTCACCCCCGGTTTTGCCTGTAGCCCTACAGTCCTAGAACTCAGGAGGCTGAAGTAAGAAGATGAGCATTTCTAGGCCCATCTGCTGTACATAGTGAATCTTTCTCACAAATAACTCAAAACAATCACAACACCACCCATCAAAACCAAATAACCAACCCAACTATTGAAACCAAAGACAATCAAATAGAAAGAATTAATTAATTTCCCCCCGGTTATATAAATTGAATTTTGAGCCATTTCCATTCTTTAGGAATGCCATTGGGTACAGAATATTCATTTTAGAGACAGAAGAATTTTGTGTATGTTCTCATGGACAATTATAAAATCTTTTTTAAATCACTTTTACCCAAATGGTTATGTGAAACCTTATACGAAAAAAAATAGTACACAAGGACAAGATTGGAAGACAAATAAAGAAATAAATAACTGGATGGAACTAGATAGAATGAGATAGTGAGGTCAACTGAATACAGAAGATGAAAAATTCTTCTAAGCATTTTAATGTTTTAATATATATTATTCATATGTGTGTATTTGTTGTGTGCTTGTGTGTGTGTATAAACAGTAGTGCATGTTTTTAATAACAATAACTATGTTTATAATAATCGCCCTCCCCTTTACCTTCTACCTTCTTCTGTCTCTGGAGTTTTGATGAATAGCAGAGAAGGGCATATGAGCAAATATACATGTTCACTTATTGTTTGTAATAATGGAAGAGCAGAACAGAAATAACCAATATTCAGAGTAATAAATTAAATCACAAAAGAGTTAAATTCAGGAAATTTGAGGTTGAAAATTGTGGGCATTTTGTGGTAATCTTTAAAATACATTACTTGTACTTACTTATACAAATGTTTTCAAATTTGAGTTTTTTTTCATCTAATTAAGTAATGCTCAATTACATAGCCTATGTTTTTAGAATAAAATTTAATGAGAATTAATGAGTTCTTTAATCTCTTATAATTGTCCTGAATCAATACCCTCCCTAGTCACACTGCATATATAAGTGTGTATTCAGGTACACTACTTTAGCTAAAACTATAATAACCTGAAAACAATCAACAACGTTCACTTATACTTAAGAAGGTGCAACTTTCTCTCTTTGTCTTTTACTTTTAGGTTTCTTAGTAACTCACTGACAATTGCGGCAACCCCTTCACTTTTCTATGAAAGAATTCTAATTGAGTAGGTCAGTGGTCTCTGGTCCTAATTTTCAAAAGCATCACACAAATATCTCACTTAACTTCTATGTTCTATGGAAATTTTGTTCTTCCTAAAAATTTTTTTCTTTTCTTTTATTGGATATTTTATTTACATTTCAAATGTAAATAAACCCTTTATGGGTTTCCCCTTTAGAAACCTCCTATCCCATCCAGCCTCCCTCTCCTTCTGTAAGGGTGCTCCCCTACCAACCCACCAACTCCCTCCTGGCCCCCCAAGCATTTCCCTACACTTCAGAGCACCAAGGCCTCTCCCCCATTAATGCCTAACAAGGCCATCTGCTCTACATATGCAACTGTAGCCATGGGGCCCTCCATGTATACTCTTTGGTTGGTGCTTTAGTACTTGGGAGTTCTCAAGGATCTGGTCGGTTGATAATGTTTTCCTTCCTATGGGGTAGCAAACCCTTTCAGCTCCTTCAGTCCTTTCTCTACCTCCTCCATTTGGGGATTCTGTTCTCTGTTCTCTGTTGGCTGCGAGCATGCACGTCTGTATTTGTCAGGATCTGAAGATTTCAGACATCTCTTCTAACAATTTTTAAGACAGATAAATGCACACACACACACACACACACACACACACACACACACACACGGGGAGAGAGTGAAGAGAGAGACAGAAAGACAGAGAAAGACAGAGATACAAAGAAAGACAGAGGGAGACAGAGATTAAACTGGAAAAATCCAATTGGACAAGTTAATGTATTCTGGTTGATTACAGTAGCATATAAATTTCAGTACGAAAACCTCTTTTCAAACATTAGTGAATATGTTCAAACAACATGAATATGCTTATTGTGAGAAAGTTCTTTTCAAGAACACAAGTTAATAGATGTAACGTTTGTGACCTATTTCATTATCTGACTTTAAGGGAGTCGTATGTATACTATAGTATATATGTGTATGTGGGTTTCAAACTTAATATTGTTTTCTACCTTTCAATAAATACTGTGTATTTCCTGCCTTATAGAGGGCAGTTCTGTCTGCTGTCAGAAATCAGTGACCCAGTACAAACTGTCACATCAACTTTGTTTGCTTTTCATAACTCCTCTTTCTTATTTTCTTTTGAGCTGTCCTTTATTTTATTTCAACTTTATCGCTATCATTTTCTGCCATTCGGCTGGCAAATTTTTGTAGCTCTGCTGGATGTAAGTTGTTGAAAGTAGAAGTAGTAGCTGAGGCAGTAAAAACCCTCTGTTGACACCGCTTGTATGGTGCATTCTTTGTAAATATAGGGGACATGGGAAACATTGAACATTTATGTTTTTCCTTTAAAATAAATATTCCTTCAGTAATCTTTTCTAAACTACATAGCAAGTGCTTTTTTCTTGCATAAATTGTTGAAATATTAAACTCTAGCAACTCTGAGTATGTAGTCCCCATTTAATTTCACAAACTTGGGTGAAAATGTAAATGATTGAGTGTTAATAGGTGTGTGGATTCATTTCTGGGTCTTCAGTTCTAGTCCACTGATCTATCTGCCTGTCTCTATATCAATACCATACAGTTTTTTATAACTATTGCTCTATAATACAGCTTCAGCTCAGGGATGGTGATTCCACCAGAATTTCTTTTATTGTTGGGGATAGTTTTCTCTCTCCTGTGTGTGTTTTTTTTTTTAAATTGGATATTTTTCATTCACATTTCAAACACTATTCTTTATCCCAGTTTTTTGTCCATAACACACCTATCCCATCCCCTCTCCCAATTCTTCTAATATGAGGGTGTTCCCCCACCCAACCACCCACCCATTTCTATCTCCCTGCCTGACATTCCCCTACACTGGGCGGGGATCCAACCTTAGCATGACCAAGGGCTTCTCCCATTGGTGCCCAGCTGCTACATATGGAGGTGGAGCCAAGCGTTTGTTCTTGTGTACTCTTTGGATGGTGGTTTAGTCCCTGGGAGCTTTGGTTGGTTGGTATTGTTGTTCTTATGGGGTTGCAACCCCTTTCAACCCTTCAATCCCTCCTCTAACTCCTCGAATAAGGACCCCGTTCTCAGTTCAATGCTTAGCTGTGAGCATTTGCCTCTGTATTTTCATGCTGGCAGAGCTTCTCAGGAGACAGCTATATCATGCTCCTGTCAGGATGCACTTCTTGGTGTCAGCAATATTGTCTGGGTTTGGTGGCTGTATGTATATGGGCTGGATACCCAGGTGGGGGCAGTCTCTGGATGGCCTTTCCTTCAATCTCTGCTCCAAACTTTGTCTCCATATCCCCTCCTATAAATATTTTTGTTTTCCCTTCTAAGAAGGACTGAAGCATCTGCACTTTGGTCATCCTTCTTCTTGAGCTTCATATCGAGTATGTGTGTTGTATCTTGGGTAACCCAAGCCTTTGGGCTAATATCTATTTATCAGTGAGTGCATACCATGGTGGGGGTTTTTTTGTTGTTGTTTTGGTTTTGTTTTTTGTTTTTTGTTGTTGTTTTGTTTTTTTTTTGTCATTGGGTTATCTCCCTCAGGATGATATTTTCTAGTTCATTCCACTTGCCTATGAATTTCATGAAGTCATTTTTTTAATGACTGAGTAGTTACTCCATTTGTGTAAATGTACCAAATTTCCTGTATCCATTCCTCTGTTGAAGGACATCTGGGTTTCCAGCTTCTGGCTTTTATAAATAAGGAGATAACAAAGGTCCAATTCCATGATGCAGACAGCGATCTACCATATATGTCACTTATTTATTTTGCTGAAGATTTCTTAATTCCTTAAGTAGGCAAGAACTGTTTTGTATTTTCACTAATATTTCAGTTATTAAAATCTTATTAGCAATAATTTATTTTTTCTTCCATTAAAACAGAACAAATGACCAGCTGTGACTCTGGTTAGGAAGCTTTTACCAAGATTCCTGTAGTTAACTGAGATATTTAAAACCAAGACACAACTGCCCATCAATTGGTCCTTTAGAACCCTTTGAAAAAGGATGTGGCTGTCGCATGAGTCAACTCACAGCAGCTGTGATTCCTGGCAAAGGATCCAGACTGTCCGATTAGCATGGATGAGACAGAGATCCCCCAGGATCCACCCCTCCTGGAGGAGCTACTTCCAACTAATAACTACTAAGGGACAGAGAGTCACCCTCCGTTTCAGTTGTGGTTGTGGTACGGGCAGGTTGTTCATGACTCAGTGGATGAACACATACCCAGGAGCATGCGCATATGAATAGCACTAACTGGACTCGGGGGCTATCAATAGCACACACAAAATAGGTATCAAGCTGGGAGAGAAATGAGGTTTGGAGAGCCCTAGAGGAAGGTATAGGGAGCTGGTGGTATAGATGGCAAATTTGGTTTTGATAATTTTCATGCTGTAGTTTAAAGGACACAAGGACAGGAGGTATTTTGGGGTGTACCTGTCAGAGAATGATGCTTTTTTATGGTTGAAAACATTGTGCTTCTTAAACACAATTTAAACAACGCAGCAACTTCAGGAGCTCAGATAATTTTATAGAATTGTCATATTTATTTAAGAGCTGTTTTATATATATATATACATATATATATATATGCAGATAATAAAGGTCCATTTCCATGATGCAGACAGAGATCTACCATATATGTCACTTATTTATTTTGCTAAAGATTTCTTAATTCCTTAAGTAGGCAAGAACTGTTTTGTATTTTCACTAATATTTCAGTTATTAAAATCTTATTAGCAATAATTTATTTTTTCTTCCATTAAAACAGAACAAATGACTATATATATACATATATACACACACACACACACACACACACACACATATATATATATATATATATATATATATATATATATATATATATATACACACACACACACACACATGTGCATGTGCCTCTTTGGGAAACATGTGTTTCTGTGAAATTTCAATTGAACTGGAATATTGTGAACATTTTACTATTCTCTATTTTAATAATTTATTCTAATTATAATATTTATTCTTCTCTTCCTTGATGTGAGTCAGATACACTACCATTTACATTAATTTTGTGATCATGCTCAGAGTTAAAGCATGAAAACTTATTGTTTAAGGCCTGGGCTTATTGTTAATGGGAATTAGAGCTTTGAGTTCCTAGCACCACAGTATTTATATAATGCCCCAAATTTCTATTTCTTTCTATATTTAAAGGAGAGAAAACAATTTGCCATTCTGTGTGTTGTCATAAAATTAAACATATAAGTCACACAGGGTGTGGAAAAGCCTTTACTTAAGGATTCTTTGCTTGTTTTGTTTTGTCGGTTTTTTGTTTTTGTTTTTGTGTTTTGTTGGTTTTGTTTTGTTTTTATTGTTGTTGCTATTATTGGTTTGTTTTTGTTTCTGTAGACAGAATTTTTCTATGTAACATCCTAGGCTGTCTTATATCTCACTTTGTGGCTCAGGCTGGCCTCAAACTCACAGAGATCTTCTTGCTTTTGCCTCCCAAGTTCTGGAATTAAAAGCATGCATCACTACTTCCCACCTTAATAAAGCTTTTCATTCTGACATTTAAAACACTTTTTATTCTTATGGAGGAAAGTAAAAGTGTAGTTATTGACTATTTGTAGCATTATCTGTTTTGGACACTATTTAAATATAAAATTATTTTAGAAGTTTAACTATATTAGCTTGCAGTTGCTAATCTTCAGCCAGATAAATATGTTTTTAGATGATGCATAAGGGCATGATTGCTCGGGTTTTGTTACAGGTTTCAGTAATATGAGTGCTCCCTTTGGCTACTCAATGAATAAAATACTTGCTAACATATTGGGTCACTTTGCTGTGTTGCCTTTGCATCTAAAATAATGTGTTTGTTGAACAATGTATTCCTCTAGTTTAGGATAATGAAATGATATATTAAAATTTTAGCTTGATGGGCTCAAAATGTGCCTTTCTTTACCATTGCAAAGAGGAAGAAAACTCTTCCACTCATCATTTTATCTTTTATTTCAAAAACATGTATCTGTGAGCTCCAGCTAAATGATATATTCATTCAAGGAAGATTATTTAAAACTTTTCCTTGAACAGCTAACATTGCCATCAGACAGGAAAAGAAGGACATGGTAGAAAAAAAACAGAAGGGAGAAGAAATAGAAAGCTATCCATGCATGAGAGAATGAAGGAAAGATAGAACAGGGATGGGAGCACAAGTTCTCTGAGCTATGCTCTCTGACAGGAATAGACCTCCAGCTCCAAAGCCTGTCACTCAAGCTGTAATGGCAAGGAACTTCTTTTATGTATGATTACATAGATTTTATACATGTACATTAACTATACATTAGAAACTACTTCAAATTTATGTCTGTTTTAAACAAAAGGATTTTCTTGAGTTATTTGTCAATAGCAATGAAAATATTGTCTTCTTTGGTGGGTAGAATAATGGCCCACCTCAAGATATTCACAATCATCTTCCCCAACTTCCACCAATGTTACCTTACTTAGAAATAGGACATTAAAGTAGTAGATGAACTAAAGCAACCAGTCGATTAGCTGAGAACCAAGCTGAGAGACTATCCAGAGCTGAAGTGCTTTAGTATCCTTAAATGTAGAAAAATTGGTATAAGGTGGATGCTAATAGAGTATTGAGGACTATAAATGAGAACAAACAGTCACTGATGGCTTTGAGGTGGAGAAAAACATAAAAAGAGGAAAAAAGAAAATCTTGAGAAAGTGGAAAAGTCAAGAAACAGAATCTCCTCCTCATGGCCACAATGGATGCCCATGACTTTAGTCCATGAGGTTTACAGTCCATTTAAGATTTATAGGAAAATAAGACAGTATATTTGCTTTGAGCTACTATGGTAAGTTATTGCTGCTGTGATAAAAAAGTTTACCTATACCACATGAATGAGCCGTTGGCTATAACTTTTTAATTGAGTCAGTTTGGACTCAATTATCTACAGGAAATTGCAAGTAATGCATTGATACCCAGGCATTACCAAAAGCCTTTTCAAAGACTCTTATCTTTGAAGTTTAGGCTTTTTTTCTAAGGTAGGGGAGCAGTCTTTGAAATAAAAAGAGGCAGTGTACAGAAAGTAGAGATTCAAGAATGATTCATGAAGGCTGTGCTTAGAAACTTGAACCAAAAAGCCATGCATTTTAAATTTCAAAATAGTAGTAGAATTCAGTAGAACTTGAGTTCTGATTGACATGCATTAGGGCTACTAATAACATTGTTAAATAGGTATTAAATGGAAAAATCATAAGCTGTATGTTTTTAGTTATCAAAGAAAATTTGTAGTCTATTTAGAATAACTAGTAGATGTAAACTTTATTATGTATGGAATACATTTGTGATTTTTATTCCTCCCATTATCTTAACTATTCACAATAAAGAAAACAAGAGAACATTAATAAATTAAATTATCTTCAATTAGTGCTTTACTTAGGTCAGGCTAAGGGATAGTGAACTGATGTTTTTTGTTTTTTTTTTTTTTCCGGAGCTGAGGACCGAACCCAGGGCCTTGTGCTTGCTAGGCAAGCGCTCTACCACTTAGCTAAATCCCCAACCCCGTGAACTGATGTTTTTACTGTGTATAATGTTTACGGATTTGAATGCTAAGAAACATCCTTATATGAGTTAGTAAATAATGTTCTGGGATGATTTTAAACATCTTCCTGGCATTATGCTACTTGTTGGTGATATTGAAGTATGAGCAAAACTACTGATTAGTTTTGGATATTTTAGTTGCCTCATCTTTGACTAGACATGGTGTGCTTACTTGGGTAAATGGATGAAAGATGAACTGGAACTCTGGAGAGTAAGAATTACCTATTAAGGATACTTGGTCAGTCTTGATTTTAATACTTGCCTATCATGTGATCCTCAGGACATTCTTCACCCTTTCAGAGCTTTGGTTTCATTTTCTGTAAGAAGAAGGGAATAATGTTTCCTGTACATATTGGGATGCTTAGAGGAATTAGTATGCATATTGTGGATAGGGCAGTAACCATACATACTGGGTGACAAAGAAATGCCAGCTCTACTTTTCTGCTTAAACATACAATTGAGCTGCACACAACTTAGATGTCCTTTGACTGAAGAATGGATAAAGAAAATGTGTGACATTTGCACAATAGTGCTGATCTGTTAAATACAATGACAGCATGAAATCTGTAGGCAAATGGATGGAACTTAGAAACGATTATCCTGAGTGAGGTAACCGAGACTCGGAAGAAAGGCAAGCATTGTAACATAAGATACAGGATAACCATTTTACAATCCACTGACCCAAAGAAGCTGTGATACAGGTAGGGCTCAAAGTAGGGTGGGACACATGAATCGCACTGAGAAGAGAAAATGCAAAATACAATAAACATTACAGGGATACACAGAGAGAAGGGACTGGATGGGAGTGGGGTTGGGGAATGATGCAGAAGGGATCTAGAGGTAGTAGGACTAAAATGAGGTAGAGAGTGCAACAAGGGACGACTGAAATGGTGGGTGTTACTAGTTAGAAATCTGGGGCAATGGAACCTGCCAGGAATCTATGAGGATGACCCTAGCTAAAGCAACTAACTAGCAATGGGAGAGATAGAGCCTGACGGGCCATCTCCTTTAACGAGGCAATACTTCTAATGGAGGCATTGGGACACCAACCCAGTCACAAAACCTTAGACAACCTTGTCCAGCCTATAAGATGTGCAAAGAGAAAGATAGAGCAGAAACTGAGGCAATGGCTAGTTAATGACTGGCAATGCTTGAGACCCATGCTATGAGAGAGAGAGAGCTCACTCCTGACACTACAAATGATATTCTGTTATACTTGCAAAAAGGAGCCTAGCCTAACTGTCATCTGAGTGGTTTCACCCAGGAACTGATTGAAATAAATACAGAGACCCATAGGTGAACATTAGGTAGAGCTTGGAGGAATCCTCTGTAAGAGAGGAAGGAAGGTTTGAAGGAGCAAGAGGGGTCAAGGATACTACAAGAAAACCAACAGAATCAACTAACCTGTGCCCATAAAGGCTCACAGAGACTCACCCACCAAGGAAACAGCCTGCATGGAGCTGACATAGGCCTTCTGCACTTATGTAATAGTTGCACAACTTGGTCTTCATGTAGGACTCCTAAGAGGAGTAGTAGCAGAGGCTGTTTCTCTCACTGTTATCTTGGTTTGGACCATGTTCCCCTAACGGGGCTATTTTGTCTAGCTTCAAGAGAAGATGATACACCTAGATTTATGGCAACTTGAAAGGCCAAGACTGGGTGATATCAGTGGGAGGCTTCCCTTTTTTGGAGGAGAAAGTGAGGTTCAGGTATTGGGGAAAAGGGGAAGTGAAAGGGAAGGATTAGAATTCTCTGTGTTTCATAAACTTTAAATAAAAAACCAATTTAAAATATTTTCTTGTTAGAAGACAAAATTTGAACATTATTATATGCCACATTTAGCTTCGGAGGTAGATTTTGATACGGATATGTCAATCATTGTGACAAGACTCAATTTGGTGTGAAAATTCATAAAGTTACCCAAGAATTTTCAAATAAAGTTTAACCTTTAAAATCATTATATACCATGTAAGAATTATTTATGATCATGAATAAATGTAATATAGTTTAAAGTTGTCTAACCTAGTCAAAACTATATTGACACACTCGAAAGAAAAAAGTCTTTGAAGAAAATTTGGATGTGACTTTTATATTAAAATCTTAGTTTATCCAAAGAAAAGACACTGAGTTAAAGACAGGCAGTTTAACTTTTCAGAAGTTATAGTTACACTTTGAAGATTCTGTGATATAATAGTTAAAGAAGATGGCCAGAGAGGGGCTGTCTACACTGCACTTGACCTCTATGTGTAATTTAGTATCTGTGAACTACAGAAAGTTACAAAACTTTTCTTTGTTTTCCAGTTAATAACACAATATTTTAGTTGTCCCTACTCTGCAACATTACTGGGAGGATTAACTAATTTAATATATACAATACTGAACAGAGTTTATAGTATATTGTTTTTTCATAAATACTTATTATAATATTGGTTACAGTAGAAGACAAAAGAAGAGGGAGACAAGGAAGAAGTTAAAGGCCTTATAAAATATAAATAAGATGGTGAACAAGATATAGGGTAAATACATTGGGCACGTACATTTTTTTTGTTCCCCCTAAGGAAGCTTGTTATCAATGATTCTCTCTTAGAAAATATATGACAAATAAATGTAAAATTTTGCACAAATAGTTAAAAAGAGTAGTAAAGTCTTAGTATTAGCTAGAGAAAACAATTCAATATTATATTTCATAACTGGAGACTGCTAGCTCAAAAACAAGGCGATGGCAATTACAGCTCCTTCAGAGGTTTCGACTTTGCTATGGTAGCTTGTGGCCCTTTGTTCATACATATCCCTGATGTCTGTCTCTGTATTTAAACTGTCTCAGGAGACTTGTCACATTGGGTTAGAACTCACCTAAAGATGATCATTTTAACCCAGTCATCTTTTTACTGTTCCTATTTCAAAATTCAATTAAATATGAGGACTACGAGAAATAAGATTGTATCAGTTTGTCACAAGATAGCCTCTGCATTACTACTACCATTTTGAAGCTGGAAATTTTAAAGCCTCATATATACTTGGGAAGCACTTTCCACTGAACTAGACTCCCATACCCTCACATTCTTTCTGGGAGCTAATGAATTTCAAATTTATTATTGTGTCAGGGATGTCTCTAAAATGTCAATCATTTCTTATCAAAGTTTTAATGCCAAAGTTGAAGATGTCCATCTTTAAAATTACTGTTATAAAATAGGTGTCTTATCCTAAGCTTGGCTAAATATGCAGGAAACATTGGAATAGGTCTTGGACTTTATTCATGCAGACATAAAATGTCTACCATATAGAAAAGGAAAGAGTTTTATTTCTGTTGACATTTTAATCATTTTACTTTGAGAATGATGGGAAGGAAATTATGAATACTCAATACTCCTGGGAAGCCAGAGGTCACTGAAGGCTTGTCACTTCTTACATCAACAAGAACAAAAATCCGTAAATATTTCATTTATTTCTGAGTCATCAGATATCAGACAAGAGAAACATGTTTTAGGTTCAATGATCTTTCTCTATCAAAGCTACATGATTGACAGTTGGATATTAGATACCACTCTTGTAAACAGTGGAGGGTCATTTCCCTGCTATTTTTAGTTAAATTTCTTGGTACATCAAGCTCTTGAATTCTGTACTATGAAACAAGTTCACACACACACACACACACACACACACACACACACACACATATTAAAGGAGGAATCGCTAGTCTCGGAAAAAGAATTTAAGAATAAAATGTGAACAAACTATGTAAAATGTCTATTTGTAGAGGACAAGGAGAAAATATATAGCATTGCATATAATACAAACCAACAGATATCCCCAACTTGCTATCCCCAAATTTTGGTTGGATTGATATTTAGAAGAATTTTGAGATAACAAGAGTAAGTATCTGATGATCTTTTCTTCAATTTGCTGGAACCTTTTTTTTTTTTTATTAACTTGAGTATTTCTTATATACATTTCGAGTGTTATTCCCTTTCCCAGTTTCCGGGCAAACATCCCCCTCCCCCCTCCCCTTTCTTATCGATGTTCCCCTCCCCACCCTCCCCCCATTGTCCCCCTCCCCCCAACAGTCTAGTTCACTGGGGGTTCAGTCTTAGCAGGACCCAGGGCTTCCCCTTCCACTGGTGCTCTTACTAGGATATTCATTGCTACCTATGAGGTCAGAGTCCAGGGTCAGTCCATGTATAGTCTTTAGGTAGTGGCTTAGTCCCTGGAAGCTCTGGTTGCTTGGCATTGTTGTACATATGGGGTCTCGAGCCCCTTCAAGCTCTTCCAGTTCTTTCTCTGATTCCTTCAACGGGACCTTTTAATGCATTTTTCTGAAACATTAGAAACATTGTATCAATTTAAAAATAGTTCAAAGTATATTATGAAGGAAAAATTTCATTGAGAGAGGGAGGAAATTACTATTCAATATTTTTCAGGAACTGGGTGCTGCTTCTTTTCCCTTGCATTTTCAAAACAGTTAGTATAATTGACATTCTATTATCTTCTTTTCATTTTTCTTCCAGGTCCATCATTCACTAATGGCCCTCTCTCCTAGTAGTCTTTTGAAATAAATTGATTCCTACTACTTGATTGCTCTTTTCATTGTATTTTTAAAATAAAACCTTTAGTAGATTGTAGCTTCTCAAAGTGTCTTTATGGAGCTGGTCTGCACTGATGATCGATTTAAGATGTGCCCTTCATCTCTTTCCTTCCTCATCTGCACTCCTGGCACAATGCCTTAGGCATCTCTTTGAAACCTCAGCAGAATGAGAACAACGCATAAATCTGTTCCAAGCACCCCATGGGGGCTTGTTTCCCATTCGGTTATTCATTATTCATTTATTTTTAAAATTGTATTCTGTTGTCTTGAACTTTCTAAAATCCATTTCTCATATTTAGAAGTTAGTGCATGGAAAAAATCATCTCAGGGCAATTTGAATAGTGTTAGACCCGTGCACCATGGACCAGGCTGTACTCCTATGGTTCCTAAAGCTATTTTATGCCCTTTTAAACTTAAAGCTTTTTCCCTTGATTCTCATACTAAATAAAAGGAATCTCTGCTTCTGGAAATGCCATAACCATTGCAAACATCTCGACATGCTATTTACTGGTACTGTCCAAACAATGCGATTCAGTATTTTTTATACTAATAATTTTTCCTTTCCTTATAATGAAAGCCAACATAAAGTCTGCTGATCAATCCTTTGTGTTCTGAAAAGATAGACACTTCTATTCACGTGTTGTTTTTATATTACCACAATGTTCATGGCAACCAAGACTGGGAGCTTGAATTCATCACTGAAGTTTTAATATACAGAGAAAGGGGCTATAGAGAGCATGAGAAGTACAAACATCCTTTGCTAAATTCTTCACTGATGAATGAATCTTGTCTAAGGTAGGCAGTGACTCAAATGAAAGCCTGGAGAAGCTATATTAAAGCAACAAGCAGATATTATGAAAGATGATCATGTCCGCCTATGACATACTACATGGATGTTTGCATTGTGTAAGATACTGAGCTGCATACATGACTCTAGACAACTAGACTGATTGCTCCAGGTGCAGGACAAACGGAAAGTCCTGACATCTACACAAAAAGGGCAGACAGTCTCTTTTCATTGTCCAGATGAAGCAGTTTACTATAGGTGTGTTCACATGCCTGAAATATGTTCTTTTGTCTTTCTAGCTAATATTTAAATTTCCTACTGTTTTTCTGATTCTAAAACCAGTATTTTTAAAAAATATTCATGAACAAAGCCTTGTTGGTTAATTATAGAAATATTTGTTTGTATCATCACATTCTTCCTGCTTTTAAAACATGTTTCAACTATATTGCATTCGCTGCTTTTCCTATCTCTATAATTTTAAGGTGATGGAAAAACTCACTATATAAGTTTGAGATTTGGGTTGATTCTCAGGTCTTAGAATTGCAAATAAATATATCTTAAAGAATGTTTTTCAAGAAACAGGATTTTGTGCTAAAGCTAAAGATGAAATCGTTTCTCAAAATTTATTATGGGGTGAACTGGATGGTCCACACAGGTGGAGACTGCTCATGAGAGTTCTAGAAAATAACAATAATGCTTCCTGCATGAAATTTTGAGTGCCTCGTGAATCTTTAGTGCTTGAGAAAAGTTTTAATGTTTAAGTGACTTTATCAACTTATTGAGAATTTATATTCAAGTATGCCAAAATTTCTTTTTTTTATTTGATACTTTTAATTTATTTATATTGCAGTCTTTGCCCTATCTCAGTCCCCTCACACAGTTCCTCATTCCATTCCTCCTTCCCCTTGCCTCCTAGAGTTTACTCTCACCCACTCCCTGGATCAGGCCTGCCCTTTCCCTGGGGCCTCAAGGCTCTCCAGGATTAGGCTCATCTTCTCCCACTGAGGGCAGAACAGGTGAAACTCTGATACATATATGCCAGGGGGATCAGCTGGTGTATGATCCTCGTTGGTGTCTCAGTCTCTGGGGTCAGGGTTAGGTGAGACTGCTGGTCTTCCTTTGTGGTCCATCTTCCTTTCAGTTTCTTCAATCCTTTCCCTAATTGAACCATAAGGGTACTGGGCTTCAGTCCAGTGGTTGGGTGTAAATATCGGCTTCTGTCTGAGTTAGCTGCTGGTAGGGTCTCTCTGAGGACAGTTATGCCAGGCTCCCATCTGTAAGCACATCATAGCATAGTAGTGTCAAGCCTTGGTACCCCTCCCTACCATGAGATGGATCCCAAGTTGGACCAGTCATTGGACCACCTTTCCTTCAGTCTCTTCTCCATTTTTGTCCCTGCAATTCTTTCAGACAGGAACAATTTTGGGTCAGGAATTTTGACTGTGAATTAGTAACCCTGTCCTTCCATTTGAGGTCCTGTCTATCTACTGGAGGTAGATAATTTGAGTTCTGTTTCCCCAATGTTGTGCGATGTTGGCTAAAGTCACTCCAAGGAGTCCTGAGAGTGTCTCACTTCCAGAGTCTCTGGTGTACTCTACAGGGTCCCCTCACCTCCCACTCCCCAAGATGCTTATTTCCATTTATTCTGTTTTTCTCTCTCCCTCCCCTCTTCTACCCAGGTCCCTCCTTCCCTTAACCTCCCATGATTATTACCTTCACTCTTCTAGATGGGGTGAAACCTCCTCAATTGGACATTTCTGCTTGTTTTACACTTCTCATGGTCCTATGTATTCTGTACTTTTTAGCTAATATCTATTTATCTGTGAGCACATACCATGTATGTCCTTTTGGGTCTGAGTTACCTCACTCCAGATAATATTTTCTAGTTCCATCCATTTGCCTGCAAAATTCATGATGTCCTTGTTTTTAACATCTGGATGGTATTCCACTGTGTAAATGCACCATATTTTCTATCCATTCTTCAGTGAGGGACATCTGGCTTGCTTCGAGCTTCTGGCTATTACTTTAAATTCCTAGGTTCGAAAGATTTCAATAAATTTCAATTCATTCAAGATACAAAGATTTGGTGGCTGATATTTTTCTTAGCTGAATAATATTGGAAGAAGAAAAACACAAGGGTATTTGAGTATTGGATTTTTTTTCCAACAAGCCCAGAATTTACTATGTACCATGGGCCTAATCACAGTCTGGGTAAAGTTAAAGCAAAGAAGACAGTGGCCACAGGGGAAATTAAAGCAAGGATCTGTTTGAATTTACTTTGTTTCTTGGAACACCATGGGGCTTACGTATGAGGAAAACACTGAGGATATTTATTTTATCCACCCATCTGAATTTTATAAATTTGTTTAATAGAGGGCTTTAATAGGAACGAGCGAACAAACCCCTATCAGAGCTAGAGTCATTTTTTTGGAAGACTCTGAACCTGGTACCTCTAAGATACTTAACAGCATAAAGGCCAGAGATTAACTCTGATTCCTGAAATACTCTATGCTCAAGGTGGTTACCTTGAGAGGTATAAAACATTGTTCACAGGTTATGTATTATCAGATTATTACAACAAATCTTTTTGGTAAGACAAAAATGCATACACAAATAGTATATCAAGTACTTAAGTTAATTTTCTTCATCTCTGTGCTTGTGTCACAACATACACACACAAACCATACACATATAAAAACACACACATGCCCTACACATACACACACCCTTGTTTTCACCCAGCTATTCCATATTGTCCTATACTGTCTACAATCTTTATTAACATTGAGAGCAGAGATACATGCTTATTTTTATTAAGATGCCCATTTAGGAAAATCTTTTGGTAATTCAAAGTAGAGTGACTGAGAAAGGAAGACAATTTGAAGCAGTTGTAAGGATTTTCAGTCCCAGACTTTTAAAATAACTAATGGAATACAGAATGCATTAATGTCACCAAGGGTGCTTTTACAGGACTGCTATTAAGGATATTTTATAATGATAAATTAAAAACCATCAAACCCCGCTGATGATAATCAGTAGCTTTATTATCTATAGTAATAGAAAGACAGGGCAACTGATCCAATGCTTTTTAAATACCATTTCCATCATGGCTTATTATTTCTGTACCTCTTCCTCATTATGGATAAACAGGAGGGTGTCAGGGATACTTAAAACATTTCATTGGGTATGTATTCAAACAGATTTATATTGCAGAAACATTATCCTAGAATATCACTTTTCACCACCACTCCCATAGTAGTGCATTAACAGAAGACATTTTTAAGATTAGCAGATCATGCTCTAAAAACGAAATTACTAGGCATGTAGAGTAACAGACAGGAAGCAACACTAGTGCCGCTAGCAGGCTATTTGAGCACAACCTGTAATTTATTAATCATATTTGCTGCTTAGGCTTTGACTAACTCAAGTTTCTATCTACATTCCTGGCTACTTGGCTACTTCTAGGATCGTGATCGTGGTGGTAAAAGATGCATGGGTGAGTCCTTCTTGTTTGACTGTATTGGTATTCTCACATTTATCAGTATAGTTTGTTATTTAAAGATCCTTGCTTAAAGAGAGAGATGACCAGGTTTAAAAGTCTAGGTTAATGTGACACCAGAGTGCTCCTTGTTTGTTTTAATTGGTTGAGACAGAATTTAGCTACATAATATAGAGGCCATCTTTGAAGTTGACATCCTCCTGCCCCAGGCTTTCTGAGTGACGGGATTGTAAGTGTCCAATATTAAGCCAAGTCAGTGTTCTTTTATGGATAACACTTTTGTTATCATTAGTTTCCAATTACAAGACATTATGCTTAAATTACCATAAGCTTTCAATGACATGCCCACCTGCCTTTGTCCCTTTGACAAGATAGCTAGTGAGAGTAACTCAACCAAAGAAGGGTATTACCTGTGTGAAAATCAAAAGATAATTCAAGAGGTTATCAGTATTTCATAAGATTCATTCCTTCTTTACAGTCTTCATATACTATGACAAGTTCTGTGTCTAGAATCTATTTTATCAGTATAGGAGAGCACTTTGAAGAGGAAGAGAAGAGCAAAGGGAAGAAAGTTTAAAAACCAAGCACATCTTACTGCTGACTAGTGACATCTCTTACTCCTTACAATGGTAGCTGCTTACCACTAGGTAAGAGTATTTAACTAGTTAACAATTAAAATCTTATTAACTGAAAACACAGGAAAATTATCCATTAATTAATTTCTGAACATGATTGAGACGCTAACAGATATATCCAAAATTCATTCCTGGTAAGAATTCGGGAGTAGATCCAAAGTTGCTTTATAATTGAATATATGGATGAATTTATGAAAAATTCTTTCTGTTGCCTTATTAGTCTAGCTAAGACTGCAGGCACTATATTAAATAAGAATAGAGAGAGTGGACAACCTTATCTCCTTCCTGATTTCAAGTAAAATTGCTTTACATTTCTCCCCGTTTAAGTTTATGCTGGCTATAGGTTTGCTATAAATGGCCTTTATTATGTTGACAAATGTCCTTTGTATTCCTAGAACTTTCATCTTGAAGGTGTGCTGAATTTTGTTAATGACTTTTTCTGCATCTAATGAAATATTTATATGATTATTTTCCTTCGGTGTGTTTATATGATGGATTACATTTTTTGATTTTCATATACTAAACCATTCCTTTATCTCTGAGAAAAAACCTACTTAATTTTAGTGGACGATCTTTTTGATGTGTTCTTGGATGTGATGTGCAAATATTTTATTGAGTACTTCTGCGTTGGCGTTCATAAATGAGATTGGTCTGTAATTCTCTTTATTTGCTGGGTCATCCTGTGGAATAGGTATCAGAGTAATTGGGCCTCATAAAATGAATTGAGCAATGTTCCTTCTGTTTCTGTTTTAATTTTTGGAATAATTTGAGGAGTAGTATCATTGATTCTTTGAAAACCCAGTAGAATTCTATGGTAAAAATCATAAAATCTTAGGCTTTTTGTTTTAAACTGGCAAATATTTAATGACTTCTCTTTTGCTAGGATCTGTAGACATATTTAAATTGTTTAATATGATCTTGATTTAGCTTTGACAATAGTACTTATTGGAAAATTATCTATTTCTTTTAGAATTTCAATTTGATGGAGTACAGATTTTTTAAACTACATACTTATGATCCTTTGAACTTCCTCAGTGTCTGTTGTTACATCCCTGTTTTCGTTTCCTCTTTTTTTTTGTTATGTTTTTATTGAAAGAAGATTTTTCTCACATACAATACATCCTGGTCAGTTTTTCCATAACTACAAAGCAGAAACTAAAAATCTTGCACTATCAAGCAACAGGGACAATCCAACTCCTCACATAGTAAAAGGTACTGATTCAAGCAGAAAGTCCTCTATCACTAACTGTTTAATCAGCAGGATGTGCAAGAGAACATGGCAAGTGCTCCAGAAAATAGAATCCCTGAATTCATTGAAGAAAGACATAATAGACATCTTATGATGGGTTGAGTTTTAGATCAGGTCTGACATTACATTAGTCAGCAAGCAAATAAGAGCTCCTGTCCTCATGTGGCCTTTTGGGAGGCGAAGAACAAGCAGGAGTGGGGGGTTGGTCTTTTAACTGCTGTCATATTTCTAGTCCTGAGTGCATGCCTTCCTAATCTTGGATATGTACAAAGCAATTTTCAGATGCGCTAAGAGGCAGCTACCCGAGTCTCTCCCTGCTCCAATTTCTTTTCTCCGGTGTGTTGAAATGGCAAGACCTTGCCTATTCCTTTCTCTCCTTTAGATCAAGCACCTATATAAAAGGCAGTTCTGAACAGGTACATAATCAATGACATAGGTCTGGTTGTCCTCGTAGCCTAAGGCTAAGGAGTGCTCACTGCTTCTTGAAACTCTCTATTAGCCCAAATGCTTGAATTACCCTAGATCCCTAGAACAAACGAAACTCAAGACGGATGATCAAAATGTGAATGCTTCACTCCTTCTTTAAATGAGGAAAAAGAATACCCTTGGCAGGGAAGGGAGAGGCAAAGATTAAAACAGAGACTGAAGGAACACCCATTCAGAGCCTGCCCCACATGTGGCCCATACATATACAGCCACCCAATTAGACAAGATGGATGAAGCAAAGAAGTGCAGACCGACAGGAGCCGGATGTAGATCGCTCCTGAGAGACACAGCCAGAATACAGCAAATATAGAGGCGAATGCCAGCAGCAAACCACTGAACTGAGAATAGGTCCCCTATTGAAGGAATCAGAGAAAGAACTGGAAGAGCTTGAAGGGGCACGAGACCCCAAAAGTACAACAATGCCAAGCAACCAGAGCTTCCAGGGACTAAGCCACTACCTAAAGACTATACATGGACTGACCCTGGACTCTGACCCCATAGGTAGCAATGAATATCCTAGTAAGAGCACCAGTGGAAGGGGAAGCCCTGGGTCCTGCTAAGACTGAACCCCCAGTGAACTAGTCTATGGGGGGAGGGCGGCAATGGGGGGAGGGTTGGGAAGGGAACACCCATAAGGAAGGGGAGGGGGGAGGGGGATGTTTGCCCGGAAACCGGGAAAGGGAATAACACTCGAAATGTATATAAGAAATACTCAAGTTAATTAAAAAAAAATATTTTAGACAAAAAAAAAAAGAAACTCTCTCTTGGAACCATATACATGTGTGTGTTCATGCCACTGCACTGGGGTTTCTTCTGAATAATTTTCTCCTGGCAGAATGAACATGAAAATCTTGATGCCTCTGCCTTCTAACCTTGATGTTCTGAGTTTTCTTTCAGAATCTATGAGCCTGCTAACTATACTCCTACTCATACCCCTCTCCCATTTCCCTGCTGCCCCCACATCTCTTTCTCTGGTGCCTGTCATACTTGTTTAAAATAATCCTATTTTTAAAAATCAAGATTAATGGAAAAGAGAGATGGGGCAAGAAGAAAGGCTGTGATTGCTTATTTTTCTCTGTCTTATTTAATTGTGTTTTAAAATAGTAAATAGAATAACTTAACAATATTAACTTAGTCTTCTGTACTACAACCATATATCAGCCTCTATAGGGAACAGTTAACTGAAAAGTTACCTGTCATGATTATAAATAAGCATCACAGAGGTAGAAAAATTATAGCAGAAGTTTTACCATGTATCTCCACCATGAATCTTCAGAAGTGAACTGAAAACTTGTTTTCCAAACCATTTTTTATTTGAAATGAAAGTGGAGTTATTGTAAATGACATGTTACAAAGGCTTCTTAAAATGCAGTTTTGTGGAAATGACAAACAGTTCACAGGCTGTTTCTATCAGGATATGGAACACGTGCAGTGTTCAACAGACAGGAAAAATCTCCAAGATTTGATGAAACAAGTCATTAGTAAAAAAAAATGCACAACCCTCGATTGTAAAAATTACATTTGACACATCATCCTTCCCTGGAGGAAGTACAGTATGTGTGATTCTTTCTTCTGTTCCCATTTGCTCATTAGAAAATATTCACCAATTCTATCCAGTTGTTTTGAGTATTCAAAGGCACCTACACAGACTATCTGGTTTGTGCTTTCTGGGCCACACTCATCAGTGCATGAAGAAGGTGGTGTTGTGGTCCCGTTTTAAGCAGGAAGACTAGTCACCATCATTCCCCTCTTACATTTTTTAAAGTATACATAATTCCAGGACTACACTAGTACAGAAAGTGTAATTTCTGCAGTCTCTTCAGCTGTTCAACAATTCTTCTTAAAATAATAATCTTTATATACATGAAATTAATAGATATTTTAAGAATCATGCACATTCATGTTTATATATAACATTGCAAGGCATTCGGTTAACCAGTGTCCCATGTATGTGACAAGAAGTGTTGTATTCCCTTCTGCCTCTCTCTCTCTCTCTCTCTCTCTCTCTCTCTCTCTCTCTCTCTCTCTTTCTCTCTCTGTCTCTGTCTCTCTCTCTCATGCACACACACACACACACACACACACACAGAGAGAGAGAGAGAGAGAGAGAGAGAGAGAGAGAGAGAGAGAACATCAAAGCTGTGCTGATAAAAACTGTTGACTGACCTTTAACATTTAACATCTCTCTCTATCAACTTGAAAACCACTGTAGGGAGCCTGGCACTTAATAGACACTGGCTGGCTGAATGAATCAATGGGTGAATATTTTCCAATGAAATGAAGGTGGGTTGAATGTATGTAATTGGATTTAATGCCTCTAGGCACTTGGATTGCAGATTCTGAGCCCAAACATTATGGTAATTTCCTTCCCTGAAGCAAATACCTTGCTATTTTCAGGCTGCTGAGTGTTCACTTTCAGCACTGAAGTGGAGGTGCCTAGAAACTCCTCAAAGCCATTCTCCAAGGAAAGTTTGTTTTTTCTGCTGAACTCAGTACACTTATTTCAATTCTAATTGAAGCATGAGATTTATACATTACATAATTTTGTGTCCTGGACTATTGAGTGGGATTCCTATTTCTTTGTTGCTAAGAAACTATTTATATAAATCTTTATACAGGTTTGCTTTATGAAATAAAAGTAAAAGACAATTTTTTATTGTCATTTCTCTATCATATGTAATTTCCTTTCAGCAAACTGATTTTGCTTCGGAAATTTTTGGTCTTATTCAGTATTTCCTTTTAATGTTCCTCAAATATTTCTGCCAGGAAAATATAATTCACCTTCTTGTAAAATGTTAACATTTTCAAATTTAAGGAAAAGCCACCTTGCCAACAGTGTTATTTAAAATGTTTGATTTGTCATGCTATGCACAGTCTATTTTTAAAGATTCTCCAATTTAAATTTTAAGGTTGGTTCTTGTTCCAAGTTGGATTAGTGTGCAATATGTTGCAGTATGCTAAACTGTGGGGGGGGGGGAACGGCTCAGGAATGAATGCATTCAGTGGAGTGCTCACAGTAAAACTCTCTCTGTATGTTTTTTTCTCACCAAAGATGATTAGTCAGCCAATTGTCATCCTTCCCTAAAGGTCACTATGAATCCCATTTATCAACAAATGAGAACATTGCTTTATGTAGCATTTTGATTTCAATTTATGTGGTATACTAAACATGGTAAATAATGATTTATTACTGATTATTATTTAAAGATATTATTAACTAATGATTATTTGCTTGTTATCAACAGAAGGCAATTTAAATACTTAGTTATAGTAAAATACTCATATAGTTTATCACATATTAGGTACTCAATCCATACAGTAATGATTCACAGAGCATCTATAAGGTGTAGGCTCCCTTCTTTCTGTCCTAGGACAATTTTATCTCCTAATACCTAGAATTGTATGGATGAAACTCTACAATTAGACAATACAGACATGTAAGGCAGGAATAACACAGCTGGGGGAGCCAGTGATGTGAGCGGTGCAGTCCAGTAACACTAAGGCACAGGTCCTAACCATTCTTTCCTGAACACCATCTTATATGTTGTTTGACTTAATCCAGTTTATTCTACAGAATTAATTTTACTAGATTAGATTCATACTTATAAAATAAATCATAGTTTCATTTCTGTTGAATCTGTTTCAATTTCTGTTTCCAGATGTTTGTACAATTTAAGGAAACAAACTTTTTTTGTTTACCTTTAGATGTTTTGCTGCACAGTTTCAAGGAAATTTTTTATTCTATTCAATTGGTAGTTATCAATCTAAATTTATAATTTCTGTCAAAAATCTGAACATAAAGCAAAATTTTCTCTTAAACTGAACTTATATTTCATTATATTAAGTTGTATCATTATATATTCTGCATATATTATAGGTTAGGTAGATAATTTTTCACTTAATGGACATATTATTAAAATGTTATTCTATAATCATTGTAATATAATAACATTTTTACAATGCTTTTCATAAACTATGAGATATTTAATTTCTAAAACATCTTTAACCTTTAATACCTGCTCCTGTTGAGCTTTTTCCTTTTAAGAATTTCCAAATATTTAGATCATTTACTTTATTATTAATTTTTCAAGGCCTATCTAAGAGGAAAACGTTGCTTTATGCATATTATGCTACTGCATTACTCAACATTACAGTACTTCCTTGGACTCTACATCTATTTTCTATCCCTTCACCCCTGATACTGTTCCTAGGCTTGAGTAACCACTATTCTGCCTCCTTTATTTGCTTGAAGACATCTGGAAGTCTTTTTTAATTAATGGCTCATGTTGGTAATTGTATGGATGGGGTGAATTGTGAGTGGTATTTTTTTAATGTGTACTTGGGACTCTTTTATGTCATAGAACATTGCCATGTACTTTTGTCTCCCATGTCTTTTGTGGATACAAAAGTTTTTTGGTTTGTTCCATGTTAAATCAGAGTTGAATCCAAAGCATCGTTGCAGAATAAGGCAGAACTTAGATAGTTCGGTTTCACCATGGGAAATTGGATTCTGAGGAATTCAATTTCCCCAAGACTGTGAGTGACTGTGATTCTAACTCTCAAGGAAGAGCCCCTTTGAGTGTCCATAGGCTGATTCATAAGAACCGAGACAGAATGATTCTTACTTGTTTTCAGATTTTTTCTTTCATTTTCAGAATTTTCTTTCATGGGTTTTTCTCCAACTAGTACACTAACGCCCCATGTAATGGATTGAATGGCTATGGATTTAATTGATTTTGAGTGTTGTAAGTGAAATTTAAATGGATTGAAATAGTGGTATATTACATGCCCAGGCAAGGTTAGATGAGGGATCAAAAGAATTGAAGTTTGTCCTTGAGAGGCTGAGATGTTTTTCTGAAAAGGAATGATAAGCCAAGGAAAAATTCTGAATTTTGTAGGTGTAAAATGTTTCTTTGTACAAGAAGTTTAAAAGAATTTTAAGATATTCCCACTACATTGTCTAGAAAGTGTTCAAGTATGTGACTTGGCTGTTTTTATTTTCTCCTGGTGATTTGATTGTCATACTGATAGTGATTAGGTTTGTCATTTTGAAAGTGAGCACTTTACGAAGTGAGATGCCTTTTGATCTTAGCTTCGTTGAGGGTTCTGGGTTGTATATTTGTATCCGATACAGGAAAGAAAGTCAGTGATTAGAGAGATAATGGACAAGTCTGTGTATACTACACATAAACATCTTAGGATGGCAATTTTAAGGAAATGATACCACCTCCTTCTAATGAAGGTGGAGAGTACACAAGTTCATATGAGCCTTAAATTATGTAACTATTGTAAGAAGCCTTGACTGACACTAGCAAATGTACAATTAATTATAAAATTGACATAGAATTTTATTTATGAAAATATCGAATAATCCAGGATTTTCTCCTCCCGAGAGATGAGTATTCACAGGTTAGTGTGCTGCTGTGAGTTCATACTCATTGATAAATGTCAACACATTTATTTTTCTGTTACTTTTCAATGTGTTCACTTTGAAAACTACTGTAGTTATTTTCAATATTTGTAAGGTATAAACATACACATATCATATAATTTGCTTTTTTAAGAAAGTATATTGTACATATTCCCTCTATATGCTGTATAAAATATATTTTTTAGAGGCAGAGTTTCACTTTGTGGCCCAGGTTAGTCCCAAACTAATGATCATTCTATCTCAGCAACCCATTTTTCTGGGATTGCAAGTAAGTTACACTCCTGCCCCTTCCACTCCATAATTCATAATCACAGTTCATGAATACATTGATTTTCAGATTTGGTTATAAAATATACTGATTATTGATTTGTAAGTGGTGAATTATTTAAAATATGTAACCCGCTGTGTAGAGATCTTTTAAGTTTGAGTGAATTTTTGCATTGTTGCCAGCAGGGGTTCTATGCACGAGAAACTGAGTATGTGCTTGTATAAGTGCACACATATATGTGTATGGTAGGAAAGGCTGTGTACTTAAGGTTATATATTAATATATAGGTATAATATACTATATGCATATAATATATTGGAGGAACAAGCTCCTCTGGCCTACATGAGCTTACCAGCATGCCACCTAGCTGGTCCCTGGGTATTTCAAGGGCAGTCACTGGATGCTTAGAGTCTGCCTTGCTCAATTTCTCGTATGCATATATTATCTCACATACTTGGCAGACTCCATTACCAAAGGAAGAAAAAAGCTTTCAGATTTCAATATGGTCTAAAATATTATTGAGGAGGGGAAGCCTAACAGAGACTGAAGAAGCCCATTGGCTTCTGATGATGTTCCAGATGTGCAAAGACTATACCCATTTGTACCTCTTTCTGCTGAAAGCTCAAAATTGAACCAATGGCCAATGTAGCCATTTTTAGACCTAAAGTATTAATCTTGCTTCCTATTCATTCCATGTTCCCAATATAAGCAGCTCTCTATGTCTTCTGTATTTTTTAAAAATCTCTTTTGGTGGATTTCACTCATTAATTTAATAAATACTTATTAGTAACCTTATTGGTGCCACACACTATTTCCTATTTAATTAACCAATTTTTGATAAGCACTAAGAAAAAGTCCCATCCCACATAGAGCTTGTTCTCCTCATAATGTGGAGTAGACTAAATTTTAATTACATCAAGATACAGTAAGTGCTCCGCATAAAGGAAAATGTGATGGAATGGCACAGAGGTAGGAAGAAGGTTGTAATCTTTTCTGTTTACACTCTAAAGAGTTTTAATCTTTCTGAAAATATAAAATGCACATTGATGAATGTTATATAGCCTAGCATTAGCTTATATAAATAAAATGAACAAGTTGGCAGTAACCTTTTAAGAAGTTGTAATTTTCAATTGAAAAGTCAGGGCACTCTCAGTGAAAAGGTGACATTTTTGTTGCCTTGAAAAAGATTAGACTTGCAAATGCTGAGACTCTGCATTGCAAAGTTTATTCTCTTCATCCTTGATACACACACACACACACACACACACACACACACACACAAACACACACATATTTTCATTTTTTGTCAGGTCATTTTTGCCTTCTTTGATCAGTTGGTTAGGTTCTTCTCATCCTTAGCTCAAAATGTTGAAACCTGTGAAAGACTAGGGTAGAAGTTAACTAGCGTGTGGGAGGCTATAAGTTTAGGTCCCAGAATCAAACACATTCACACATACACTCATGAACTCATGAACATGTCCACCAATACAATACACATGAACTTTTACACACTTATGCACACATGCATAAACACACACACAGACACACACACATACACACACAGATAGAGAGAGAGAGAGAGAGAGAGAGAGAGAGAGAGAGAGAAGGAGAGAGAGAGAGAAAAGGAGAGAGAGAGAAAAGGAGAGAGAGAGACAGACAGACAGAGACAGAGACAGAGACAGACTGACATATTTTACATGCACATCTCTGAAAGTATTTCAGGTGCTTCTACAAGAGTATTCATCAGTAAATAAAAGTTATGAAAAAGAAAGGTAAATTGTACCTCGCTAAATTTATGAATTTTACTAGAATGTGTGCATAATTTTTAAATCAGTAACATTTTGCGTCAAACCTAGACACATGCTTTATGGGTGCTTGCTGAATGGAGAAGCAAAGAGCAGGGTTTCTCTTCCTTCTTTATGCTTAGAATCTGCCTTAGTCATTCTCACCTATTTGTATGTAAGGTTCCCCCTCTATTATCAGTTCATATATTGTATTTTCCCTAGTATTGTTATGTTTCACTGTTTAGTTTTTCTTTCTATTGTCTATAAAATGAAATTTTAATTGACCCTGAGTAGACAGGATTTTTCTTTCTGCACATTATTTTAAAATATTCTCTTCACTTCTGTGTGTTTTTTGTATCCTGACTTATTTTTCTGTATGGAACATTTTTGTGCTTTACAGAATGTAATTCTTTGTAATAACTGCATTTTGAGTTCCATTTCAAATATTTTTTCTTTTACTTGTATGCCTCTTCACAAGTCTTAATGGAAGCCTCTGTTTATCACATAGAGTATATTTTCAGAAAAGTATATAAAAGTATAACCTGCCATCAAGGTAGGAGTTTTGAACCCTCTTGGCCATTAGAGGAAAAACCCCTCTAGTCTTTATGACTTCACCAGAACACTGCCTATCTGGCTCCTAATGTTTTCAAGAGAAGTCATTGGATGCTTCAAATCTGTCTCAGTTCTTCTCTCTTATTTTAAGACCTAAGTATAGGAGTTAAGCATACAGACTTTGCTACCAGATTCCAGAGTGAAATTCTGTCTCTGCCTTCTTGTCTGTTACATGATCCAGGGAAGGCTGCTAACTTGAATTTCTGTGCTCTTTGTTATTCTGACCTAAGAAGTAAAAGTAAAATTACCACTAACTTTAAGTGTTTATTGATAGAATTAAATCAATGAATACATATTTAAATTTGACACATATTTATATATTTATTTATTTACCTGAAGGAAGGAAAGGGAGTTGAAGAATTGTGAATGTTGTGACATGAGTGTCAAGGTCATAGGAACACATTCTCTGCTCCTACCACGTGGATCCCAATGTTGAACTCAGGTCCTCAACCTTGGCAGAAAATAAGTTCGCTTGCTTTTGAATCTTACCAGTACCAACACTTAACATTTAAGAGAATGATTGCCAAATATCAAAAAATTACAAGAGTGGAGCACATTTATTCTTTTTTTATTTACTACTATATACAAACTTAATATTTTTCGTCATTGTTTTCTTTTTCTTTTCTTTTCTTTCTTATTTTATTCTTTCTCTTTTCGTACAGTCCAGTCGTTATCCCCATCCTCATTACTGCTCTGAATGTTCCTCATCCTACACCTGTTCCCCTGTGTCCAAGAGGATGCCCCACTTTTTATCACCACCCCACCAGACCTCCCCACTCCCTGGGAACTCAAGTCTCTTGAAGGTTAGGTGCATCTTCTCTCACTGGGGCCAGACCAAGCAGTCCTCTGATGTGTATGTGTCTGTGGTGTCATATTAGCTAGTATATGCTGTCAGGTTCATGGTTCAGTGTTTGGGAGATCTCATGGGTCCAGTTTGGTTGAGACTGCTGGCCTTTCTATGTGGTTGCCTTCCTCCTTAGCTTCTTCCAGCTTTTCCCTTATTCCACCACAGGGGTCCCCAGCTTCTGTCCTTTGGTTAGGTGTATCTAAATCTGACTCTTTCAGATGCTTGTTGTGCTTCTCTGAGGGAAGCCATGCTAGGCTCCTGTCTCTAAGCACACCATAGCATCAGGAATAGTGTCAGGCCTTGGAGATTCCCTTTGGGCTGGACCCCAATTTGGGCCTCTCACTGTACCACCTTTCCCTCAGACTCTTCTCCAATTTTGTCCCTTCAGTTATTTTAGACAGGAACAATACTTGGTCAGAAATGTTGACTGTGAAATGGCAACCCCCATCCCTCCACTTGATGTCCTGTCTTTCTACTGGAGGTGGACTCTACAAGTTACCACCACCTCTTGCCATACTCTTATCATAAGTTTCTTTTGGTTTTTGACAAATAATGTTTCTTTTTAATCTTTTACCAAAACGGTGGCAGGGAAAAATAAAAGGTGTTTGCACAGCATCTTCTTGTGAATGGTAAGGAAACCAATGAAATCCTGTATGGAGTGAGCATGTTCCATAAAATGTCCTTCCATCAAATGAACAATATATCCATATTGTAAGAAGGAAATGTCACACTGTAAAGAAGTGTGTACAAGATTTGTATTTAATAACATATGTGAGATTAAAATAAAATAGCTAGCCACAGTGAGGTAACCTATTCAAGCAGATGGGCATTTCACAAACTCTGGAGTGATAAAGAGCTATACAAGAAAGTGATAGAATTAGCCAAAGATGAATTCCTTTGTTGGTGATGAAGTGTGCCTTTGACCTGGAATGTTGCATGTAGCATTGACCTAAGTGCCTACATGGCAGTGACATTTTCGTTAGAGTAGATCAAACTCACGCTAAGATGAAGTCTTGTGAAGTTGAACTAATTTTGCCTTATAAATAGTGTATTGTTAAATCATTCTTTTCTGTTTCAGAAAACTTTCAGTAACACTTTGAAATGATTTAAAATTGGCCCCTTTTCTTCCTGATTAATTACTGAATGACACAAGCAACTGCAAAGTTGGTACAACATATGAATTACATATTGAAGCAAAGGAACTAAAAGGGCATGTTTTTCTTTTCAAACCTTTAATGTGAAGACATTAAACGTCAAATTAAAGGATTAAGATATATGTTCAATCAACTTACTATGAAATTAATATCCTTTACCTTTATTTCTCAAATAGTAGACTACACATTGTAACATGGACGTTTTATAGTTGCCTTGCTACTTTGTGTTAACATTATGTATGCATAATGAGTATATCTAAAGAGTCTGATAATCAGATATGTAAAACTTATGAACATTAATTATTAAGGTAAAATATAAGACTCTTATCTTTAAAAAGTAATAAACACAATTAAGGGAAGGGTTATATGGGAAATGTAGTGAGTTAAATAAAAGATATTCTACCATTCTGAAACTGTCAACATATATAAAAGTATTAACTGATGGTTTAACTGTACTCTTCATCCATGATGCTAAATTGAAAAATTAGTCTGCCTTCTACATGCATCTAATCATATTAGAAAGAATCATTCATACTTTTAAAATTCAACATCATGGAGAGATGCTTAAAATATGGTTATATCCCATTTTAAATGAATATTGTTTTCTTCGAGAGTTAAAAAGATTCCAAGATTTTATTTTACTCTACATTGAAATTGACAAGTTATTCTGTTACATGGATGTGGCATAAACATGGGATTCCTGGATTAGGAGTAAAGAATTTAATTATAGTTGAGCTGGCAGCATGCATGTGAGTGTACTACTTGTCTTCCTTGCCAATGAAGTACCACTTGGTGGAACTAGATATTTAGACAGATACTACAAAACAATGTATGATTTTTTAATTATTGATGAATTTAACTCATATGGTAAAGCTTTTCCCCAAGCATCAAACACAGCAACAATCATCAATGAAGTGAAGACCCTCTCTTTTGGGAACAAGCAATGAGATTCTTATACTCGGCTAAACTTTGCTTAGTGCATTGGTGAATTTACCTATTTAGAATGTGTTGGGCCTAGAAATTCTACTCAGCACCATAGAACAGAAAAACCGTTGTTTATTATTCATAAATAGTATACAGGATACTCAGAACTATGGAAGTCTGCCTACGAGGAAACAAAAATATTAGTGGCACTAAGTGTTCTTAGTTCAACTCAAACTACATGGGCATAGTGGAAATCTTATCAACAGAATCTGTATCGACATGGCACAGTACATATGGCATTTCCTTAGGAATCACCATGATGCCATATAACTTTGAACTACTGACTTCAACTATTCCCCAGTGTCCCAGAATGAGCTCTTTATAAAAACCCTACGGACATCACAGTATTCTAGGCAGAGACTTACAGCTATCTTTTCCATTTTTTCTCTTTGACCCTTCCTCTTGCCCAAGACTCATGAATCCAGACTCATGAAGATATACTTGTGATGATTCAGGCTCCAAGGTATTCTCAAAAGAAAGAAAAACAAACCGAACCAAACCAAACCAAACTTTCCAAACAAACAACAAAGTACCCTATTTTAATAGTTTTCTGGTCGGTTAATTTTGACCTGCATGCCTTTACGACTAAAATTATTATACTTGACAGCTTCATCTAAAGTCATGGATATTGTTCAATACCTTTTTTAGTTGGATAGCTCCTATTGTAGAAATATCCACCAAAGAAGTTCATATAAATAAATAATCATTCATACCTCTTAGAAACTAATTTCAGTCACATCTCTCCAGTCATCAGAGTTTCATGATCTGGTAGTGTTTCATTCATTACTTTAACTTTTATAATGAGTCTTGAGAAAATACCTGTTAAAGTCTAGTTTCCATGGATGCATTAAAGTTTTGGGAACTATTGTACTCCTGGACAGAAATGCTAATGGCAATCGTTTTCACCAGGTTTGACTTAATTAGTCATGGAACACTTATAATGCACAAACAATGCCTTCAGTGTGCTTTGCTGGCAACCTAGTAAGCCTTAATGGCCTCAATTTCATTAAGAGAGGCTGCCTAAAGACAGTGAAGCCTATAACACTTTATTTATCTCATGTGTCATGTGTCAGTTGGTTTCTACCTATACCTAGGGATGATCTGATGAACATAGAATTAGAAGACTTTTAAATTTAATGCCTTTTGATAGGGGGTATGGGAGTTGGTGCTGACAATTAAATTCCTATGGCTGGCTACTTTACCAAGTTAGATAGACTCCTAGACATTTTGTAGAGGAGAAGACTAAGGAATTCTTTCATTTAAGCTACCTAATTCCATTTGGGAGAGTGGTATATGGATGGATTTCTTTATAAGAAAAGTTCCATAAGTGACTCGGAAGACAAATGATGATTATAGACTTCTGCTGATCTATCCTTACTTGGATCTTAGGTGTTTCCCCACCTCCTGGGTTTTAGAGTTGTTGCTTTCCACACAGTCTCACAAAGGCTGAGTTTCCCTTACTAGCGACTATACATTCAACTTTCTTCATTCATTATTTCCTAGTACCTAGACTTCTCATGTGGAGTATCAGTAATATATTTGATTTAAATTAAGTTGTTTTGTTTTTCCCACAATGCCCTATGTCATACCCAGAAATCATGTCATTCAAGCAGTGCTCATTGCTCATTACCTTTATGCCTTAAATGTAGGTATATATGATATCATATACATATATATGGATATATATATATATATCCAACAAAAGTGTGTAGTTATTGAAAAATAATTGAATGGGAATTCTTAGGCAATTTTCTTACCAGACTGCTACCTTGCCTATGAACCTGCCATGCTCATGTAGGTATATTGTTATGATAGGAGGCAAGTCTTATAACTAACAGCAGTAGGATAAATTCTTAATCTTTTGAGGCAGGTGTACTCATTAATTCTGATCTTCATCCAGGAAAGGACCAAAGAAAGGAGTATCCTTGAGGAATAACACTACCTTTACTGACTTTGTATATCAAGACACGAGAAAGAAAATATTCAGAAACCTTTCTTGCACACACAGTGGTATTGCCCTGAAATACCAACAGTTGGGACATAAAATATCAAATAAATAAGGGGTTCAAAGCCATGACCTACTAGTTTGAGATTAATTTGGTTATATTAGATCCTGCTCAAAAACACTCTGCTAATACGTGTAAATTTGCTTTTTATTGGTGTATATTAATCACAAAAACATTTTTACCATGTCATCATGACATTTCTGTATACGTATGGTAGATGGTATGCATTTTAGAAACTGTGTCACTCCTTACACAGGGTTTAAGAATAAAACCTAAGATTAAAGTCCCCACTGCAGTCCACTGACTATTACGCGGTGATATTTGAGATAAAACTACAGTATTCTTGGATTGTGATGTTCTAAAAGGACAGAATCGAGAGGCAGGTTAACTTTATGTTCCAAGAGGATAGGGCTGGTGTTGACTGAATGTACTTAATCTACAACATTTCATAATAATCTTGCCACTCTCTCCAGATGTAATCAGTTCAGGCAACTTTGAGAAGTCTAACAGTGGAGTCTTTGTAATGTAGTAGGACTCGGGGCTAGGAGTAGGCTTTGGACTTAGTGAATTGCAGGTTTTTCTCCTGATTTCTCCATTAGATATATAAGACAAAATAAGTTTTATTCGATATAAATGAGAACTCTCAGTAGGCAAGGCTGAGAGAGACAGAGACAGACACACACACACACACACGCACACACACACACACACACACACACACACACACACAGAGAGAGAGAGAGAGAGAGAGAGAGAGAGAGAGAAAGAATGGATCCTAGCTACAGCAGTGCTATGCAAGTGACTAGGCAAGATAGTTAATTAAATAATAGAATCAGTTTAATTACAAAATTGAAAGACAATGGGACTTATCCATAAAAGAAATTATTACAAATACCCATACAAGGATGAGAATAAAGATTAATAAAATCATAAACTTTCAGTTTTAAAGAACCTTATATCAAAAAGATTTTTCTGGGTCTTTGAATATTAAACATTGTGATAAAGATGCTGAAGTACAGTTCTTCACAGTTTTGGGCTTCTGGTAATGTGATAGGAAAGGACTCAGTTATCATCAAAGGACTGACCACTGGGCATATAACCATGTTCCATTGGGTATATGGACAATACAAGTTAGACATAGTTTTTGTTTGTTAGTGTGTTTTGGGTTTTGGGAAAGGGTGGGAAGGTAAAACCGGAAGTGATAGAAAGTTAAGCGTGATCAGAATACATTGTATGAAATTCCCAAATAATTAAAAATTTTATGTCAGGAGAAATAAAGTAGATATATACACCTCAAAATAGCTTCAAGAACTCCCTGAAACTGACAGGATTCACTCTGCTTAACTCACATTTGAAACACAAATCACTCATGCTACTTAGAAGAGTCTTGGAAAAATTAGCTACCGAAATAGAATGCTTGTTAATATGTAGGTAAGCCTATATGTGTGCAATGTGCTTTTTGGGTATGTGGTTTCCATAAGATATTTCTCATGATAGTTTGGAGTTTCCTAATTGCATTGGTTCTTGCATGCCTTTGAATCTGGTAAGCAACCACTTTCTATATTCCTGTAAGTAATCCCAATAAAGGTCAGTGGTTCAACAGGGACAACAAGAACAATAGCAATAGACAACAATTCCTTGGTCAGAGATTTTTCCTTATTTATCAATTGTCTTTTAGAGAGGTGTGAGTTGTACCTATTTTTTAAATTAACTTCAATTATTGATATTTTTAGACAGAGTCCTCATTCTGCACTCTAGACTTTCTTGAAGTCATTATGAGGGCCGATTTGACATCGGACCTAGGGGTCTTAGACTTCAGTCTCCCAAAGGGTCAGATTACAGCTTGACCTGTAATGCCTAGTTATTTATGTTTTTTGAAGCAACACTGAAAACCATAGCGGTAGAGTGCTTTGCTTGGCAAACGCATGCCTATAAGTTCAATCTCCAACACATAAAATAAATCAAGATTGTTTAGCTCTGCGTGTGGAAAACAACAATCTACTTAGTAGTGCTGCTCCAGAGTAGTTTTGTGAGGACCTAATATGCATAAAGCCATTTGTGTGAACACATGGGTGTTTCTCCTCTGGATTAGGTTTATTTATTAATAGGATTATATATTTCCTATTTATATGAAATTTATACATGAAAATCTGTATCATAGAAAAGTACATAATTATGTTCTTATGTATGCCTCTGCAAATTATTAGAGCTGATAGGTATACATGTATTCACATATACTCATACTAATTTTACTTATACCTTTCCTCCGTTAGTACATTACATGCTATAAGCAGCATTTATAGGCTGGGGACCCTAGATGCTGGTTTAAAAGACATTGTTTTTGTATCCCAAGTAAGAACAGTAAGGCTATAAACATTGAAAATCATGTAATACTTGATAGAATCTGATAAAGTACTGTTATTAGTTTATCAGAATCAAGGCATCCAGTTCTTAAAGTAGCGTCATTATGAGAATATTTAAAATCTTTTGTAAAAACATAAGACTGAAAAACAGATGTTATGTCTTATACCTTCCATTTTACAACAATGTTTGTATTACAAAAAAAATCACCGAACATTCCTGTAACAATTAGTTTGCAACTAGAAGAATGTTTCAAAATATCAACCAAAAGTCGAGAACAGTTAATAGAAATTAATCACATATTAATTAGCTAGAAGCTAATTTTTAAAGGTTTTGAACAATTGAGGATTAAAATTGGCAGTTTATTTTTATTTTTAATGCACTCATTTATGTACCTCAAATGCTTCCCCTCCCAGTTACCCCCTCCCAGAGAACCTCTACCATCCCACTCCTCCTTTACCTCTGAAAGGGTGGGGCTCCCCTATATTTCCTGCCATCCTGGGGCGTCTACCAGAGTGGTGCATTTGCTCTCCCTGGAAGTCCTGTCAGGGAAAGGATACCACAGTCAGACTACAGCTTTAGGAAGAGCTTCTGATTCTGATGTTGGAGGATCCACATGGAAGGCTGATCTACATGTCTGCTACACATGTGGCCAGGGCCGGATTCAAGCACATGTGTGTTTTCTTTGGTTGATAGCTTAGACTCTGAGAGCTCTCAGATATCCAGGTTAGATGGTCGTCCTGTGGGGTACTCATGGCCTTCAGTCCTTTCCTCATCTCTTCCGTATCAGTCCTCAATATCCATCTAGTGTTTGACGGTGGGTATCACAATCTGTTTCACTCAACTGCTGCTAGAGCCTCTCAGAGAACAGTTATGCGAGGCTCCTGTCTGCAAGCACAACAGAGTATCATTAGTAATTTCAGGGATTGTTGCTTGCTCATAAGATGGTTTTCCAGTCAGGCTGGTGATTGGTTAGTAGTCTCTGCTCCATATTTTCCCCACATTGCTTACACACAGGATAAATTTGGGTTGAAAATTTTGTGGGTCGGTTGGTGTCCTTATTCCTCTAATGGGGGTTCTGCTTGACTGTAGGTGGAAGCCTCTACAGGTTCTATGTCCTCACGGTTAAACATCTTGACTGTTACCCACATCGATTCCTAGGAGCCTCCTACATCTCAGGTCTCTGGGGCTTCCTAAAGATTCCCCCAACACCCCCCCCAACTCCCAGTAGCTACAGATTTCCATTCATTCTCCTCTCCCTCTGCACACCTGCTCCTGCTCCTCCACTCCTCTCCACCCTACCTCTGCCTCTTATGACTATTTTGTTCGTGTTCTAAGTGTGATTCAACATCTTTACTTGGTCTTTCCTTCTTGTTTAACTTCTTTTGTGTTTGGGTTATATCATGAATATAATATACTTTTTTGGCTCCTATCCACATATCAGTGAAGGCATACCATACACGTTCTTTGGTCTGGGTTACCTCACTCAGGATGATATTTTCTAGTCCCATCCATTTGCTTGCAAAATTTGCAATGTCCTTCTTTTGAATAGCTAAATAGTATTCCTTTGTATAAATGAACCACATTTTCTGTAACCATTCTTTGGTTGAAGACATCTAGGTGGTTTCCAATTTCTGGCTATTATGTGTAAAGCTGCAGTGAACATAGTGGAGCATGTGTTCTTTGCCATGGTCTAGCAACTGGGTATATGCCCATGTGTGGTATACCTGGGTCTTCAAATAGAACTATTTTCATTTTTTTGAAAAACTGCCAAATTGACTTCCAGAATGGTTGAACAAGTTTGCAATCCCAGGAGCAATGGAGGAGTGTTTCCCTTTCTCTCATCCTCGCCAGCATGTGATGTTGCATGAGTTTTTGATGTTAGCAAATCTGATTCATGTAAAGTGGAATCTCAGGTCATTTCGATCTGAATTTCCCTGATGATTAGGGATGTTGAGCTTGTCTTGAACTGATTCTCAGCCATTTGAAATACCACTGTTGAGAATTCTGTTTATCCCTGTGTCCTGTTTTTTTTAGTTAGGTCATTTGAATTCTAACTTCTGGAGGATTTATATGTTTTGGATCTTGGTCCTCTGTCAGATGTAGAATTAGTGAGATTGTTTGCAAATTTGAAGGCTGCCATATATTTTCTATTGACCAGAAATTCCTTGAGGAATGTTGCTCTTTTTCTGTCAAGCCCCCAGCTACAGTTACTGAATTTCATTGGTGCAATACTCCCGCAAGTGGACCTATCCAGTTAGGCTTTAGGATCAGGAAATATTAAGTAAGAAACATTTCAGAGTGTCCTTCCTTTTATAATTGGATATTTTTTACTTACATTTCAAATGTTATCCCATTTTCCAGTTTCCCATCCATAAACCCCCTATCCCATCCCTCCTCCCCCTTCTTCAATGACTGTGTTCCCTTATCCATCCACCCATCCCATCACAACACCCTGCCCTGACATTCCCCTAAAATGGGGGCATCTGGCCTTGGAAAGACCAAGGGCTTCTCCTCCCATAGGTGCCCCACAAGGCCATCCTCTGTTACGTATGCAGTTGGAGCCATGGGTCTTTCCAAGTGTACTCTTTGGATAGTGGTTTAGTCCCTAGAAGCTCTGGTTGGTTCATATTGTTGTTCTTATGGGGTTGCAAGCCCCTTTAGCTCCTTCAATTCTTTCTCTAGCTCCTCCAATAGGAACCCCTTTCTCACTTTAAGGGTTGGCTATGAGCGTTCACCTCTGTATTTGTCATGCTCTGGCAGAGCCTCTCAGGAGACAGCTATATCAGGCATCTGTTAGCATGCAATTCTTGGCATCAGCAATGTTGTCTGGGTTTGGTTGCTGTATTTACATGGGCTGGATCCCCAGGTGGGACAGCATCTGGATGGCCTATCCTTCAGTCTCTGCCACAAACTTGGTTTATGTATTTCCTCCTATTATTATTTTTGTTCGCCCCTTCTAAGTAAGACTGAAGCATTCACACTTTGATTGTCCTTCTTGAGTGTCATGCAGTCTGTAAATTTTATCTTGGGCATTCCAAGCTTTTGGGATAATATCCACTTAGTGAGTGCATATCATGTGCATTATTCTGTGATTGGTAACCTCACTCAGGAGGATATTCATTTGCTTATGATTTTCATGAAGTCATTGTTTCTAATAGCTGAGTAGTACTCCATTGTGTAACTGTACCACATTTTCTGTAACAAGTTGTCTGTCGAGGCACATCTGGGTTCCTTCCAGCTTCTGGCTCTTACAAATAATGCTGCTATGAACATACTGGAACATGTGTCCTTGTTATATGTTGGAGCATCTTTTGGGTGTATGCCAAGGCGTGGTATAGCTTGGTCCTCAGGTAGTACTATGTCCAATTTTTTGAGAAACCTCCACACTGATTTCTTGAGATTTTGTACTCACTTGCCAATCTACCAACAATGGAAGAGTTCTTCCTCCACATCCTTGCCAGCATCTCTTGTCACCTGAGTTTTTGATCTTAGTCCTTCTAACTGGTGTGACACAGAATCAGAATTGTTTAGATTTGCATTTCCTTGATGACTAAGGATGTTGAACATTTCTTTAGGTGCTTCTCAGCCATTTACTCTTCCTCAGTTGAGAATTCTTTCTTTAGCCCTGTACTGCATTTTTATTGGATATTTTTTTATTTAAATTTCAAATGTTATTCCCTTTCTCAGTTTCCTGGCCATAAGGCCCCTATCCCATCCCCTCCTTGTCAGTGAGTGCATACTATGTGTATTTTGTTGTGATTGTGTTACCTCATTCAGGATGATATTTTCTAGTTCCATTCATTTACCTAAGAATTTCATGATGTCATTGTTTTTGATAGCTTAGTAGTACTCAGATGTACTACTAAGATGTACCACATTTTCTGTATCCATTCCTCTATTGAGGGACATCTGGGTTTTTTTCCAGCTTCTGGCTATTATAAATAAGGCTGCTATGAACATAGTGGAGCATGTGTCTTTGTTGTATATTGGAGCATCTTTTGGGTTTATGTCAAGGAGTAGTGTAGCTGGTTCCTCAGGTATGACCAATTTTCTGAGGAACTTCCAGCCTGATTTTCAGAGTAGTTGTCCCAGTCTGCAATCCCATCCACAATGGAGGAGTGTTCCTATTTCTAAACATCCTCACCATCATTTACTGTCACCTGAGTTTTTATCATTGCCATTCTGACTGGTATGAGGTGGAATCTCAGGGTTGTTTTGATTTGCATTTCCCTGATGACTAAGATGCTGAATATTTCTTTAGGTGTTTCTCAGCCATTCAGTATTCATCATCTGAGAATTATTTATTTAGCTCTGTACCAATTTTTTTAATATGGTTATTTGGCTCTCTGGAGTCTTATTGAGTTCTTTGTATATTTTGGATATTAGTCCTCTATCAGTTGTTGGATTGGTAAAGATCTTTTCCCAATCTGTTGCTTGCTGTTTGTCCTAATGACAGTGTCCTTTGCTTTGCAGAAGTTTTGCAATTTTTTGAAGTCTCATTTATTGATTGTTGATCTTAGATCATTATCCATTGGTGTTCTGTTCGGTAAATTTTCCCAGTGCCCATGTGTTCTAGGCTCTTCCCTGCTTTCTTCTATTAGTTTGAGTCTATCTGATTTTATGTGGTGATCAGTGTGTCCTTCTACCAGTTCACTGAAATGCTTATGGAAGACGACTTGAAGTTTTAGAAATCATTTATATGTTCTTAATTTTTTTAATATTTTATTTTTAGGCAATATAATGACATCATTTTCTACCTCCCTGTCATCCCTCCAAATGCTGCACTTCCTTGTTCTCCCTATACTTCCCTGTTCTCCACCCAATCCATGGCTTGTTTTTCTTTATTCTTTGTTTGTTTTCTGTGTGTGTGTATGTGAGTGTGTGTGTGGTGTGTGTATGCATGTTCTTTCCAATTTACTACTTAGACTTAAATTTTCAGCAGAGGAAAAGTCCCATCCAATGTTCTTTCCTACTAATCAGTAAAAGATAAGTACAGTTGTATAGGAGTTTTTTTTTAGAACAAAACATAAAATAACTTGGGATATTATTAAATGTTTATGACCCATTTTAAGAGCACTGCAAAAGTAACCTAGTGATGCCTATTCAATTCTTCTAATAAATCCTTATTGACTATTACAAGAATAAAGCATTGTTTTACTTTGATAAAAGTAAAGCTATTCAAATTTAATTTTATGATTAACAAGTATCTAATTAATATTAACATAGGAAAATTATCACTCATATTAAGAATGTGTAGACAACCTGCCTTATCATAGGTTAAAGTCATGGTAACATACTGGAAGAAAAATAAGAGTTTGAGAAAAATAATTTTATAAGTGAATATGTGCATTTATCTGTAATTCTAAACAATCTTTGGACATCAATCCTCATGCTTTCCCATATCACCATTGGTAATTTATGACTCTGTTGTTATGAATGCTTATAGACTTCCTAAAGTTATTTCAGATCATTCTTAAAGCCTTGACTTAATCTGGTCTTATCCCCAGAATAAACCAGTTCTGTTAAAGGATTTAAGTATATAACAGTATAATCATACATACATATAGACACATACACACACACACACACACACACACACACACACACGCAACATGTGTTGCGTGTGTGTGTATGTTTGTGCATGTGTATATGTGTTTCTCTTTTCTCAAAACTGGAATTTGATTCAGCTTTTTGCGAAATATGTTTTGATTTATTTTGGTTTTTGTGTAATTGGGTTGCAGTTTGAAAGGGACATTTCTCTTTTAGGCTCTTCTATTTGAAGACCTGGTCCTCAGTGACTATCTTTCCTTGGGGGAAGCATGTAGATCCTTTAGATAGTCAGCCTTGAGGGAAAAGGTACATCACAGGGCATTGGCTTTGGGGTTAATGTAATTCTTATCCCCATCCCATCTCTCTCTCTCTCTCTCTCTTTCTCTCTCTCTCTCTCTCTCTCTCTCTCTCTCTCTCTCTCTCTCTCTCTCTCTCTCTCTCTCCCTGTGTGTTTCTTTCTCTCTTTATTGTCCTTTGGCTCTGTTTTTCTCTCTCTGCCTCTGTCTCTCTTTCTGATTCCTCTGTGTGGTGTCAGACCTTTCTTCGGGGTTACAGAACTTACTTCAATTAAGGATTGAAAGTTTGGGTCTTTTTTCCTTTTGTTCTAATATTTTTCTAATTAATTTTTCAAATTAAATATTATGTCTACTAGATTACATACTAAGAATAAAATTCCGACAGTTTGGAAGTGAGGTAAAGAAGTATATGACAAAAAAAAAACTCTCCATAAATGAAGTTGATAAAAATATTTTTGTCATTTGTTAATTTTAACTTTTATATGAATAGAATATTTTCAAAGGCTTTCACTTGAACCTCTATGACATCAAGTTAATTATCGTAAAAGCTCTCAGGAACAAGTTGGAATCATCAAATTCTAAGAACAAAGTGGAATTAAAAGGTCTCTACTGTAAAATAGAATATTGAACAAGTAATTCTTTTCTATCAAGGAAGTAATTCCTGAATCACAGCATTAAGTAGGTAAGACACTTCCCGTAGGCCACATGACCTAATGAGAGGGAAGGGTGTATATCTGTCATATAAGTCTCACCCTCATATATGCTATGGTTTTCAGAAACTAGCAGACATGTAAATAGAGCTGTCTAATTTTCAAATTTATTTTTAATATAAGCATATTTTAACTTTATAAATTATTATATTGTATAACTTTGGCTTGAATATATAGTGTGTTTTGAGTATAACTTAAAGAAAGCATAAGGCTATCAATTTAGCTGCACAGAATTCTGAAGGTTATAGACACTTCCAACAGCGAACCCTTTTCTACAGATCCTTGTGAATAATTGGTAGTATCAATCCTGTTCTTTTGTCTTTTTCTCAGTTCCTACATTATGTCATGTTTGTAAAATGGTTGCATTAAGCATCAATATTGACTACATTGTAAGCTTTCAGCTGTGTCCTGCCTTGTGATTTATTTATAGTCTTATATCATGTTGTTGGAGAAGAAACAATTAGATGGGCAGATGGAAAATTTGTTTCTTACCCTCATATTGATCTAGGATGCCCTTACACAAAGCCAGAAATGAAGTACTCCTGCCTTTTGTTTAGAGAGACTTCCCCTCTAACAGGAGACTCTTTGCACATTGTATCCCTGTCCTTGCACATCTGTGGACTACATGAGCTGGTCCCTCGTTAGTGCTTCCATTTAATACTCACCCCATTTCTTGCTTTTCAACTCTACTGGACTGCTGCTTCCCATGGTGGTGAAGATATGCCCACCTCAAGGTCATTGCAATTATTGATTATTTTTTTCCAGAAATCTTATTCATAAAATATGCCAGGATGTAATGTGTATATGTGCTTGCATGTGCATATGTGTGTGCTTCTGTGCCTGTGCCTGTGCCAGTGTGTGTGTGTGTGTGTGTGTGTGTGTGTGTGTATGTGTGTGTGTGTGTTCATGCATGTTTGGTAACTTTTGTATAATAGCATAGGATAAAAGTGGAGGGAGTGGTTCTTTCCTCCCATCATATAGTTACCAATTTGTCAGCCTTATATTAAGTTCCTTTATCCAACCTTGACATTAAATGCCCCCTAACCAGCCCAGTAAACCTCTTCTACAGTTTCATGTTTCTTTATTCACTTAAAATTGCTGTTGGGGAGGAATTTCTGGCAATGCCAGGTGTAAATGTGTATTTTCCCATACTGCTTTATTTTCTTCAAGAAATAATCAGTGAGCGACATGAGGTTGTTCAATTATTTCCTTTCTTTCTTTTCATGTAAGCCTTTATTTTTTCCTTTTCTGAATTCATATCTTATGATGGTGTTATTTTGCCTGTCACTTACTAAATACACAGAACTGTTAATTAAATAAGGAGAAACCATTATTTGAAATTCACAATATTTTGATGTAAATGAGTAAATCAACACAGTCACATGTATGGATGAGATTCCAAAGCTAAAAGAAGGTACACATACCTAGAACTAAAGTTCTACCTACAACTGCTTTAAAAAAAAACTGTGAACTCTTGAAAATATAAGGCATTAAGGATTGACTCCAGTGTTACCCACAAGCATAACACTGAGTAATGTAAATAGTGTACCATTCATGCCATTCTGTATGGTTTTGTGCATAAAATAATACACACATATATAAAGTACACAAGTAAATGTAATTAAAATTAAAAATGAACGTTTGAAATCTCTATAAGACCTTAGAAGAAACACTTTTCTCTGGGGTGGCATTTTCACCCAAGTATTAATTACTCTTTAGAAATGTTGGGAATTTAGGATTTAAAACAGCTCAGTTTTAACCTTTCTCTCCATATTGCAATTGCTTGTTGACCTTTACAAAGTCACTAATAATAGTTCTACATACCAAAGATCAATCCCAAGAGTGGTATAGATTTTGCTTTGTTCTTGTGGTAAGTGATTCTGTCCCTAGGCATTCTATCATCGTTGTGGCAGTCTTCTGTTATAAAAGTGATTTATGTGTGGAAACAGGAGACTACTACAGTCATTCATGTGAACTAATTGCATTTCTGAAACAATCTTTCTCCCCTCTAATAACAAAAATCCTATGTTTGGTTTTCTTCCAATTAATTCATATTCTGTTTTCATTCTAATAATAACCTGCAATATGCAGCCTTAATCATGGTAAGCAGTTTCAAATCATTTTATCTCATCACGGTGTTGGGTAAACACTTCTGATTTAAACTTCAATAATTCGACGTTAGTATTGCTTGTATGAGACTTAGATGTCTGACAGAAAATCTGAAGAGGGATTACTTAGTAATTATTGGTTTCATTGAGGTTTATGTAGCATTGAAGTTAGTTCTGAGCCAGAAATCCAAGCCCCAGAGAGCAAACCAAGCCAAGTTTGCACAATCACTGCTGTTCACCTATTAGACATGTCATAAAAATGAAATTGAAGTCTCTCTCATGAGGGATTAAACTGTCTAAAATCTCATATAATTTTAGAATCACGGAAATATAAAGATGAGAAAGCTCAATTAGATTACCTAATCACTTCCCTGCCCCTCTCATTCTCTTCAGGGACTGTTCCCTTAATGCCATATTTGATTATTTTGTTTAGCTATTGAAATGACTTCGTCCAGAACAATTCTATACTTCCCTAAGGAGAACTTGCCCTGCTCTAATAGATTTCATTGTAGAGAAGTGATTCCTAATGGTGAAATCTTTTTCTCTCTTGATTTCACATGGTTCTCCACTTTCAACCGATGTTCGGTATCCATTTCTTTCTATATCTTTTAAACAACCCATCTTAAACAAACAAACAAATAGGTAAATACTACATTCCATTCCATGAGATGAAAATCATGGGCAATGAAATTTCTGAAAGGTAAAAGCTGATTAGTTGATATCATATTTATTAATCAACTAAGAAAATCTCTTAACTGCTATGTATTTGAAATGCCACAATAATTTTTGTAATATTACTCTCTTTTTACCTGCTTGTTAAAATCATTAACCACATTGGTTTATACAGATGAAATATTCATATCACAATTTTCAAGGTAAGAGATCTAAGATATTCTACTTACTACTTCTGGGAAAAGCAATATGCATAAATCACTAAGTCATGAATTATCTCATTCTCCTCTAATTTGTGAAGGATGGCGTATTTTATCTCAGTCTGTGAGGTACCATTCAAATATCACTGTTCCTGAGTCTGAGTCAATGGACATTTTGCATTAGACATTTTAATAGGTGTTTGCATTATTTTCATGCCTTCTGAATTGCAAGAATTTTTACCTTCCTCTATACAATGATGCTGAAAGAATAGCATAGCAAAGTCAGAAATTTATCAAAATGTGTGTTTTCTAAGAACAAAGAAAATGTTATTAACCTCAGTGCTATGCTGCTGACCTGTGCTCATTTTTAAGAAATTTATGGATATTTGTTAGCTTTGTTAGAATCAAGTGACCAACTGAGTATAATAGAATTATCACCATATTCATGCTTCAGTTACAATCCTATGTTGTAAGCTATCTCTAAAATTTCTCCTTCGAGTCTCAAACCTTCAGGGGTGTCCTGACCCCAAGATTTCCTGGTACAATGGTGGCACAAATCTTACAGAAATAACCAACCAATATCTGACTTAACATAAGGCCTACTCCCACCTTATGATTTAGACCCATAGCCATCATTGCTTGGGTAACCAAGAAGCAGAGACTAGGTAGGCCGGGGACCTAGGGTAAACCAAATACTACTGTTCTCATAAAAGAGCATCACAATGCAATGACTCCCGATAACATTCTTTATAGATCAGTACCTTGCTCAGTCATCAAAGAAACTTCCTTCGGCAGCAGATGGAAACAAATACAGAGACTCAAAGCCAGAAAGCTTGCAGAGTGAGACAACTTGGAACACTCAGCTATAAATAGGAAGTACCCATCAAATCCTTCCCCTTAGGGCTCAGGAAACCTTGGAGATAAAAATGCTGTAAGATCCAGAGATAATGAAGGACACCCTGGAAACAGGATCGACTTACTTAACAGGACTGATGTACATACGTATTAACTCACAGTGATGGTAGCCATACATGGGGTCTTTACCACATGGGTCCTAGAGCTGACAGAAGTGAACCCCTGCCCCCATCCCCAACCCAGAAGCTATCATCTGATAACCACTTGCAAATGACAATTTAATTTTGGCCAAGAGAGTCTAACTGGGGAAGCAAACTGTCCTTAAAGCAGATTTCATGCACATATAGCCAACAGAAAAATAAGTATAATCACTTTATTAGAGGGTTATTTTCTCCAAATGTCATATCGGGTTTTTAAAAATAATTTTTGTAATATTTTTAGTTAATTTTATTTTCTTATATAGATATACCTATACATATACACAAGAATGCATACATATATATGCACCCACGTATACACACACACACACACATACACACACACACTCATTTTACCCTACAGGCCTTTTGTGTGTGTGTGTGTGTGTGTGTGTGTGTGTGTGTGTGTGTGTGTATAGTGCTATATAAGTTTAGTGCTTTTATGGGATTCCTTAGTGTGTAAACAAGAGGTCTCTGTTTCAATATCTGTTTTGTGTGCCTTTTATGGGCTCTTTTCTTTCCGTTTTGCCCTGCTCTGATGTTTTAGTTTTTGTTCTATCATAATATATTCTGTTATATAATATTGTGTCTTATGTTGTATTTCTGAAAAGCCTCTTTTTCTTTCTAATGAGAGATAGTGTAGCAATAGATGCAGAATGGAGGAGAGATGAGGAATAACTAGGAAGAGTAGAGGGAGGGGAAACAGTAACCAGGACTTGTGATGTGATTAAAAAAATCTATTTCATTAATATGGAGAAAATATATTGAATAATAATTGGAAGATTCATTAAGAGAGAACTTATGTCTGTAACTGAAAGATCACTAGGAAACATTGAATAAGGATTTATGGAAAAACAATACAGAGAGTGGGGGTGCAGGAGGACAGCAGAGTGAGCCAAGATAGAGAGGGGAGGGTGTGGCAGGAGGAGAGAGGAGATGGAGAAGAGACAGGAGGGTGGGGCAGAAAGAGCGGAGGGAACGAAGATGGAGATGTACTTTCCATTTGGAATGGATTCACTGTCTACTTATTTTAGCCCATATTTAGAAAGTACTTTCTGTGAGACAGATCCTGAAGTCAGTGTTTGAATACAATGGAATGAACAAGATTGACATAATATTTTCCTTACACATATTAGCTTTTAGGGAGAACAATAAACAGTAAAAAATAATGTGTTTTTATTCTATAAAAAGAATTTAACAACAGTCACAGTACTAAATACTAAAAAGTGACCACTATTCCATTGGTGCTACTGAGTTTTTACCATTTTTTGGTTTTTTTCTCTATGTTTACATTGATGTTTATTTCTTACTTCCAGCATCCAATCCAAAACCTCTTGTGACACACACAATCCTCTTTTCCCCATGATGCTAATGAGTTTTTAAAAGAAAAAAAATACAATGTATTATGTACTCATGATTGTGCACTTACACTGATTATACTTGACACGAAAATTAGCTCTAATAATTAAAAGAGAAACCAAGTGCTTTTACTGAATTTAGTTACACACACATACACACACACACATACACACACACACACACACACACACACACACACACACACACACACGCATCCTATGCTGTGTCTGTAATGTTTTCCTACTTCTGAGAAACCATCTATGCTTGTTCCATTTCACAGGTAGGTCAAAGTGGGACCATACAAGTGTGGATTTCTAAATCTACTTTGCTCTTTAGTATGTCATGGTAATCGTTGCCTGGTTTACTTACCTTATCTCCTGGATAAAATATTATTCATTTTCTAATTGTAGGAGAACAGAGAGGAGTATGTATGAGGATTTGGCGAGAAGAGAATGAGGTAGAAAATAATGTATTTATATTATAACTATAGTATTTACTTTTAAAGAAAAACAACCCTCTGGATTAGGTTGGGTAGTTACTTTCCATGAATTTAACTTTATTTTTCATCACCAGCTTCTACAGTGAACATTGCCACACTGACTACAACTGTTACACATAGAGATATGATTCCCTCTCACACATGTTCTCTTGCTCTCTTTTAGGTGATCCTTTTCTGGGTCTATGCATACATGTTAAAATATTTTTACAGTTTCTGAGCTCTGTATACTCAAGGTATCTGGTAAATTACACTCATTATTCTTTTTCACATTCAAATATCTCATCAGAACAAAACATATCTAGAAGACCACTTCACCCTTTGCACACAATACTACTAGGACTCTGATGGCTGCCTTGATTTCCATGGTAAATTGTGAGTCTCAGCTTTTGTGTCTCCTTTTGCACATTTCTTTTCTTTTTTTTTAATTTTATTTATTTTATGTATGTGAGTACACTGTTGCTGTCTTCAGACCCACCAGAAGAGGGCATCAGATCCCATTACAGATGGTTGTGAGCCACCATGTGGTTGCTGGGATTTGAACTCAGGACCTCTGGAAGAGCAGTCAGTGTTCTTAACTACTGAGCCATCTCTCCAGTCCCCTTTGCACATTTCTAAAGTGATAATTTTCCTAAAAGTTCAAGTTCCTATTTTATTTTTCCTTTTTTTTTTGTAAAAATGTCATTGAAAGATTATAGATAAGACATAAAAAGCAAAATACAGACACTTTTTCTTTGAAATGTATTATTTTCATGGGCATATTACCAACAACGAATAATTAAAAATAATTTACTATATTTGTTTTGAAATTAGGAATTTTGGTTAAAAATAAACTTCCTGTGTCCTAACAAAATAGTCTATCTACATGTCATTTTTAAAAATAGAAATGTCAACAAGATTTTATAATTTAAAAGATCTTGCTTCCACCTTGTTTGAGATGACTTTGAATTTCATAAAAGGCACTTCCTGCTTCCACAGATTATAGTGATCCAATGAAAAGGATAGACAATACACAAAATGTTCAAACATCAGTGGGCACGTGCATGCAGTTCTGCCCCAAAAGTCTACCAGCCCTCCAGTCTCTCCATGTCTTAATTCATAACACATCAGTATAAAACACATAACCAAAGATATGAAAACAAGGGAACCATGGAACCTACTTTTGAAGTATCTCTTCAGATATTTATCAGTGAACCTTAGCAGATTTTCAAGTGTCAAGCTAAAATCAGACATACACATATGATCACTGAATATTTAAAATGGCCTAAGTGGGCTATTCACGAAACTTTCATTTGCAAACTGTGTGCTTCATCATTGTCCAGAACCACTGGGGCCTGTAAACAGTTGTAGCTGAACTCCAGTAACACTTTTATTTTATTCATTTTCAGTCATCAGAAGGAAAACATCAGAATGGCATGTGCTAGAAGAACTATACTTAATAAATAGCCCAATTCAGTAAGACAAGGAATATAAACATCTTCACATTTGCCTCTGGTGCACAGCAAAATGGAATGACGCTAGTGTAGCCAATGCAGCTGTTGTGTCATGCAGAAGCCTCTGAATCTTTCAATCTAATGGTGGAAGAACAAATTTGAAACAGATCTGAATTAACTTAAAAGAGTACAGTCCCGACTGAACTACATAGTTGGACTGTTATCTTAAATATGTGCCGATAACATAGTTATTTTTAATTTGTCAAATTAATAAAAACCCATTTTCCTAAAATATTCGTAATTGGTAGCACAATGTACTAAAGGATGTTGGCTAACATATTATACAGAAGCAAAATTTATGCTACTAGGATTACAAATGATTTCAGCTTGAGTAACTACAACTGAAATGTCTTGATTTTTAGATGAAATGGCATTCGGTGTTTTAATAAAACAATACATGTTCAAAATTATTTTGTCTTAATCATTTATAATTAATATATATTAAATTTATAATCATACTTTTTATGAATATAAGAGGTATTTTATCTTTAAGAAATCATTGTTATAATGTTTATATCGTTATATTAATTTTATATATGTAAAACCATTACTGATATTCCTATCATATTATATTACAAGGTAATATTACTATACAATTCTCAAAACTAGAAGAGTGCATAAATGAAATTGTGAATTGAATTTTAGTCTCTTCCTGTTTTACATAAATACACACTTCTGAATAAGAATCTAACCAAAAAGACAGTGGCAAACCTAATGGCGGTAATGTTGATAAAGAATTATACCATCAAAGAGTATAAAAGTAGAGGTGGAAAATAAAGGTAAAAAGATTTCATGTACCACAGAAATTTGCCACGTCCTTTCTGACACCCAATGACCAAAGTCCACCACTAATCAATGCTTTCATTTATCCAGCCATTTATTCCCTCAGCCAGCCTATATTTCCCCAGAACCTACAATCTGTTAAGCACAGGGTTGCTAAAGCCTACATATCTCATGGGTAATTTCCTCCCTGTGATTTCACTACCTTCTCTAATCCTTGAACACATTGATTCTCCTTATCTTTTACTGCTTTCCTCTTTTCTATAATTTATTTGTGTATTACTATCTTAGGGTTTTACTGTTCTGAACAGACATCATTAGAGGGACAACATTTGATAGGGGCTGGCTTAGAGCTTCAGAGGTTCAATCGAGTATCACCAAGGCAGGAGCATGTTAGCATCCCGGCAGGCCTGGTGCAGGAGGAGCTGAAGGTTCATCTTCATCTGAAGCTGACTAGGAGAAGACTGGCTTCCTGGCAGCTAGGATGAGAGACTTAAAGCCCATGCTCACAAAAACATACTTCCTCCAACAAGGTCATACCACCTAATAGTATCACTCCCCGTGCCAAGTATAATCAAACCACCATTCAAGTTCATATATTGCCTTCTAATTTAGAAGTCTGTAAGATTTATGCATGCTTCCTAAGCTTTCTAATACTAGTTAACATTTTTTCATTGCAATCTTTGTATATACATTACTTATGTGATTGAACCTTTGTTTGTTTGTTTGTTTGTTTTTTGGCTTTTTGAGCATTTTATTTGTTGGTTGGTTGGTTGGTCTGGTTTGGTTTGGTTTGTATGGTGAGATTCTGACTATATTTTGTCTTGTATCAGTGATACTCAACTCTGAGGATAAGGGTTTTCTATGCCTTCTTTATTCAAGTCTATTCTATTTTCATAACTTTTTGTATACATAGAGGCAGTTCTCATACAAATGCTGTGAGAAAAATGAATGAATGAAGACTTGGTACCTTTTTGAAGTAAAACATAGAAAAGTTTGTCTTTTCATTTAGTCATCAAGCATGAAATGAAGAAAATCTACTTGTCCTTGGACAATGTTCCTGTATTTGAGCTTATATTATAATATTGTGCTGACATTTACTTTGGTAAATTCATATAAACATCTTAAAATGTTAAAGATCTGTTTTTACTATGGAAAGATTTATGGCCTAAGTTACGTTCTAGATAAATCTCGCACTGCTTCATATGGTATGATTTTGATAGTTATTTAAAAAGTGTGTATGTGTTCCTTAATAAAAATAATGTATTCTTTGTTTTAAAAGGTATGTGTTTATGAAATAAAACCAGTGAGGATGAATCTCCACATATGCCTCTTATTTTGAATGGTATTTTCCATACTGAGAAAAATATAAATTTAGTCATAAGATATGAAAGATTAAATGACTCTTTTAAAATCATTTGATATAAAAATAAACCCATATTTTATTCATAAAGAGCAGATAGAGAATTCCACTATAATAAAGGATGTTGTAGAAATCGGATGAATAGTTGTATAACTAAAAATGGATTCATTAAACCTATACTGATAATTAATATTTCAGAGAATCTTTTAGACCAAAGTAAGCACTGTGACCTCAACACCGAATCAGGGATGTATAAAGAGCTATGAAGTTCCCAGAAGAAATCTAGTGAAAAGCAGTCTCTTGGGATCTTTAATAGAAAAATCAGCATGAAAGGAATACAATCCTTCTTAGAAAGGAGAAGTGATTGGATCTATTGGTTAAACATTATCTTCATGCTTCCCGCCAACTCCAAGTTATTTGTTTATTCTTAATTTCCCTGTTTTTAGTATCTTCTGCCTTTTCTGTTACTTTTCCTCAGTTCGTTCAAGTTAATATTCTGGCTGACATTTTGCTAAGCAGAACTTGTTTCTTGGAACAACCATACCCCAAAAGGAACTACTGCTCTCTTTCTTTTTTATGTTTTCATTTTTAATCAATCCTAGGGATTGAATCTAGGGATTTACACGCGCCATGCATGTACCCAACAGTGAGCTATACTACCAGACTCTTACTGCTTTTTTACTTAAGACAATTTAACAATTGTTATGGTTACTCATGGTGGTCATGTTCTATTCTGTTATCCACGTACATTGTCCTTGAATTTTAATTGTCCTCTTTCAAGCTCAAAAGTCATGGGGATTCCAAGCCTGTGCTATTGAGCTCCATGAGAATCACTCTTTGTCTTCCTTTCCGTCACATTCCTTGAAATTTAATGAACAGAACTCTGCTTTGTGTTCCGCAGATCCTTGTCATGTAAGTAATTGCTCACCCATTGCTGAAATAGTCTTATTTACATGTTTTTACATCTGCTATATATAGATGTTTGGTTGAAACGTATGGTACCTTAGAAGCCAAATCGTTTATTGGAAGTAGAGGAACAGGACTTACATATGATTATGAATCACTGTGGTAGTTCTAGGGATTTTACTTAGGTCCTTTCTAAAAGAACATACAGCCCTTTTAACTCCTGTGACATCTCCAGTTCCCTGAAATAGCATTTGAATAGTTGATTGTGATACTCTCAGGGGTTGGAAACAGGGGCTCAAACAGATGTGGCTTATTTATTCCTCTTCATAGTCTCATCAATGCCTAATATGTGGATGAATACATTAATAATACCATTTAAAATATCTGGACAAATGTTAAGTAGCAAGAAAAGTTTGTAGATGCTAGCCACAGGATGAAGACTCAGATATCCTAGGCCTCATGCAATTAAAATTTGCCCATGATAAATAAGCTTAATTATGCATGCATATATCTTCAAGAACACAGAGTGTAAAAATATTAGTAACCAAAAATATCAATGATCAAACACTATTTTTAAAAACATATTCTCAGAATGAACATTTATTTTAAATTTAGAGGCCTTTTAGAATAGTCATGTCACATAATTATTTAATTTGTAAGAGATAGTAAGGAAGAAAAGACCTCTTTTTGGCATCCATGGTCATTAATTCCTACTCAATAGTCATGAGTTATTAATAAGTGCAAGCTATGATTACACTCAACTAATCATTAGAAAAGTCATATGTGAACAAAATTTTTCCAAGAGAATATGTGAAAATTTTTGCAAATAAAAGAGGACTTAATGTTTAGGTGAATAGCACATATTATTCTAAACTAACTGTGGGTCTGGCTATCTGAAACTTGAAGACAACTATAAAATATTTGAAGAATTCTAAAATCTTTATTCTGTTTTCTTGTTAGAAGTAAGAAATTTTATCTGCTGAAGACAATCATTTACAGTTCAGTTCATGGGGCATTTCTAATTTTATTTAATGTGGAAAAGGCTTTATTACTTCTTCATGGCTAATTTATTAAAACATATTGTTAAAATTTACTAGCAGACAGAACATGATATTTAATTTTATATTTAACTAATAAAAGTGAATATGGATTATCTTGAATTACTGCCTGTTTACAATATCATATTATAACAAGCATACTGAGAACAATATTGTGAGTTTGGTCTATAATTTTCCAAGCAGTTCTTTATATAATTGCCACACTGTCAATTGGGTTATTATACTTAGATAATATAGGCTATATTTTAAACAAATTCTCACTCTCTCTTTCTCTCTCTCTCTGTCTCTCTCTCTCTCTCAATCTCTCTCTCTGTGTAATATTTACAAAATTGTATTTTAAGTTAGATACATGTCATTTAAAAACTTTAAATTTAATCATATTCACATATTTTTGTTTACTGATCAAATCTACATGCAATATATGCAGGCCCTATAACACCTTGTACATTTTGCTACTTTAAATATATATATATTATAATACACACTAGAAATTATATATTATATATAATATATAATATGTATATTATATATTATACACACACACATATATATATATATATTATATGTTGCCTGTGCCCTAGACTACTTGCCACCCAACCCTACCTGCCCATTGGGGTTGGAGGTGAGGTGGAGCAGAGTCAAAGACGCAGACTACTGGAACAGGTGAGAAACACCTCAGCAAGTTCATATGAACACTGATGACAGCTGCTTTAATACCCTCCACCTGTGCCCCATTGGTCCCAAGAAAGCATTCTTAGGAAAATAGATGAATGGGAAAATAATCATCCTGAGTGAGGTAACACAGTCACAAAAGAATACACATGGTATGCACTCCCTAATAAATGGATATTGGCCAAAAAGCTTGGAATATCCAAGATACAATTTACAGACCACGTGAAGCTCAAGAAGAAGAAAGACAAAAGTGTGGATGCTTCAGTCCTTCTTAGAAGGGGAAACAAAATGCTAAAGGGATGAAATTCAGAGACAAAGTGGAGCAGAGACTGAAGAAAAGGCCATCCAGAGACTGCCCCATGTGGGGATCCATCCCATATATAGTCACCAAACCCAAACCCAAACATTATTGCGGATGCCAAGAAGTGCATGCTGACAGGAGAGCTTGATAGAGCATTCACCCAAGAGGTTCTGCCAGTCTGACAAATACAGAGGCAGATGCTCACAGCCAACAATTAGTGAGCACAGGCTCCCCAATGGTGGAGTTAAGAGAAATAACTGAAGTTGCTGAAGAGGTTTGCAACCCATAGGAAGAACAACATCAACCAAGCAGATCCCCCAGAGCTCCCAGGGACTAAACCACCAACCAAAGTGTACACATAGAGCAATGCATCGCTCTAGCTGCATATGTAGCAGAGGATGGTTTTGTCTGACATCAATGGGAGGAGAGGTCCTTGGTTCTGGGAAGGCTTGATGCCCCAGTGTAGGGAAATGCCAGGGCAAGAAAGTGGGAGTGGGTAGGTTTGTTTGGGGAACACCCTCATAGAAGCAGGGGAAGGGAGGATGGGATAGGGGATTGTCAGAGGGGAAACAGAGAAAGGGGATAACATTTGAAATGCAAATAAATAAAATATCCAGTAAATATAAAAGAAAGCATCTCTTCTAAACAGCAGTTCCCATTTGGCTGGCATTGTCTAGACCAGCAATCTTTGGTCTCCTAGGCAGTTATCAATTAGGTCTTCCTGCACGACATGCTTTTGGAGCTGCACAGGCCACCAGCATTTACATGGAGGTGGCCCTGCTACATTTCGACCCCTTTGTTTTTAGACATTGACAGCCTTTTGAGAGCCGGATGTCATTGCTTTGACATTGTGTATACATATATATATATGTATATATATATATATATATATATATATATGTGTGTGTGTGTGTGTGTGTTTGTATCATATGTATATATGATATTATAATATAATTATATTATATTCCCTTCTTTTTTCTTCTTCAAACCTTTCCTCCTTGCTTTGTTTCAAATTTAAGGATTTTTTATGTAATTGACAGAATAGAAATAGGTAAATGCTGCTTTTATTCCTGAGATGATGTAAGAGGCATACCTGGACTGTGTGAATACACACCGTAAGCAGACTTCAGAACATTTCTTTCTCTGTTCTAACTATCCCTGGGCCTAGAACTGGAAATCTCTAGCCTCTGTGCAATCTGATTTTCCAAGCTAATTTATCTGCTTCTCTCTGCTTCAATTTCTCTGCTTCATTTCATACTAACTTTGTCAGTATGCTCTAATCCGCTGCTCCTCATTTTCTGGAACATTCTGTCTCCTCCTGTTTCTAGCCTGTTTCTAAAACTGCCTCAGTAAAACTGCTGTTCTCATTCTCTCTCTCTCTCTCTCTCTCTCTCTCTCTCTCTCTCTCTCTCTCTCTCCCTCTTTTATTTTTTAAAATAATTTTTATTTATATGAGAATACTGTAGCTGTCTTCAGACACACCAGAAGAGGGTAACAGATCCTATTACAGATGGTTGTGAGCCACCATGTGGGTGCTGGGAATCAAACCCAGGACCTCTGGTAGAGCAGTCAGTGCTCTTAACCACAGAGCCATTTCTCCAGCCCCGATCTCTCTTCTCTAAAGTAGTCTCTTTTTCTGGTGTTGTTCTCCTGTAAATTGGATGTATTCTGTCTCTGACACATTCTGTTGTCAAATCCTTCTCTGATTTGTAGCTTTATCTGCATCAGGATTAGACTTCACGTTTAAGCATAACTGCTGTCTTCTGGAAACTAACTATATCTTCATTGTTAGGGATTAAAGGTTTTCACTAAGGGTGTACATGTATTCTATCCACATCATATTATAATCTAAGGCATGTCTGCATTATGCCTAGGTCAGATAGACTTAGAAGGTCTTTGCATGTGATCCTTTAACAGAGCAGCCCTGTTGCTCAAATAAAATCCTCTACAATATATATTGTATATGTAAAAACCTACTCAGTCTATATAATTCAAATTGTATTAAAATTACTTTTATGTGTATGTATTCAGGGAAAAACTTTTAGTATTTGATAACCAGTTTGTGTGCTCTTTTCTAGGGACAATTGTGATCCCTGTTTCTCAGCATTTCTCAGTTACCTATAGTTCTTTTTGCAGAGTTCTCCTCTGTTGATGTTATCATGTCTACTATGTCATTCTTGTTCATCCCTTGTTTGGGTATAAATATCAGTGAGACTCATTGAGTATTGCTTTTGATGTTTTCTATAGACACAATCTCACAGCAAGCTCCCTACTCCATGAGATCTCATAATACTTCTGCTCCTTCTCCCACCAAGATCTTTGAGCCTAAGATGCTGGATTTGTATTTTAAATGTATGAAGTTAGGAAGGCACTCTTGTTCTCTTGAACAGTTGTGGTTTTCTGTAACAGTCCCTATTTACTGTAAAGAGAAGTTTCCAAAGGGCAGGACCTGCTCTGTCTCTCTTTTTTTTAAATTTTGGATCAACATATGAGTCCTTCTTTCCTTTCTAATTGATATATACTATTCTCTAAGATGAGGCCTCTTAGCAGCTCAAGACCTATACTTCTCAGTTAACACATATGTTAGTTCATGTGTCTATATTTTCCTTTCAATTTTGAAAACTGATATCCAAACATAGGCACAAATTTAAACTAATTTATATTCCTCTTGACAGGATGAGAAAATACTTAGAATCCAGATGCTTCAGTCTCACTTGAAAAAAAGTGTATTTTTCAATAGTTTTCTTTATTGTTTTTATTTTGTCAGCTTCAATCAAAGAAGTATTGAAAGGGCTTCTCATTCCTTTTGGGGTTTATGTTAAGAAGTATATATATCATCCTTCCTTTGCTTAGTGCTCAGCTCAGAAATTTCTCTCTAGACCTCTGCAGACACTGCTTTTTTTTTTTCAGAATCAATTTAACAGATGCTCTGCTGAGCTGGCTGCCTCATATTTAGGAGCTTATTTTTCACTTGGCAAATATGGACAAGCCATTCCTCATTCGCAGAGATGGCCCTTGATTCAAACACAATTCACACAAATCCTCTAAATATCTAGGCATTGCCAGCTAAAGGACTCTCTAGATCTCAAGAGATGCAACGTGAGGTGTGGTGTTAGAACAGCTTCAGATTGACTTTGTGGTTTTATTTTATGAGTATTTAGAGGACTTCAAATGCTCTTCAAACCTTTGTGATTGAAAATTTTAATATATATGAAGACATTAACTAATTTATCTTAATCTCTTAAGAGGCAGCCCTTAATGTGAATACATGCTTTTCCCATATGATTCTCTATGAACAAAACAAGCAATTTCATTCCCCAGGGTCTTTCAGTGATTGCAATGCTCAGATTCTGGAAAGAGCAATTCAGTTTCTGTAACTAAGTCAAGACTTTATGGAATATAACTAGAGTGTGTCAGATGTATATTTGTGCTAGAGTCAAGAAAACACATTTTCCCATGGTCCATACTTGATTTCCTTAATATTTAACTTCATATTAAATGGGTGATACATTTAAAATTTGTTTTGTAACTATGCCAAAGTTCAGCCTTGGAAGTCAATAAGAAACCTGATGATAATGGCTTAATTGCAAAATGTAATATTTACAAATTTTTATTGTTTATAATTAAAACTTGTGATAGGGGTTTCTCAAGGTCATCACTGTGGCAGGTTTCTCTGCAAAGGGTCCTCATGTCAAAACCACTTTCACTTGTATTTTTTGTTTGTATTGATGTTGTTGGGTTTTTTAATTGAATATGTTATTTATTTAGATTTCAAATGTTATTCCCTTTTCCTGCTTCCCCTCTTCAAACCCATATCATATCCCCTCTTACCCTGCTTCAATGATGGTGCTCCCCCACCTACCCACGCACCCACCCACTTCCCCTTCACTGCCCAAGCATTCCTTGTGAAGGTCATCAAGCCTTCACAGGGCCAAGGACCTCCCCTCCCATTGATGCCAGATAAGACCACTTCAACTCCTTCAGTCCTTCTCTGTACTCCTCCATTGGAGGCTCTGTGATCAGTCCTATGGTTGGCTTTGAGCATTCACACCTGTACTGGTCATGCTCTGGCAGAGCCTCTCCAGAGACAGCTATAACAGGCTCCTATCAGCAAGCACTTCTTGGCATCAGCAATAGTGTCTGCTTGGTGTCTGCATGTGGGATGAATTTTCAGGAAAAGGCCAGTCTCTGGATGGCCTTTCCTTCAGTCTCTGTTCCACTGTTTTTCCCTGCATTTCCTTTAGCCAGGAGAAATTCTGTTTCTTTTAATATATAGTAATTACAAATTGCAGACGTTTTATTCCAACTCCCAGTCACTCAAGACCTTGTCTGCATGAGAAGCTAAGGCAGGACGGTGTTAGACTTTCTTAGTCTTGGGAAAGGGTAGATTGTAGCATGTTAAGATTCTCAATTGGCCTGGAGTGAGTAATGTTATCTTTGCTAGTATCTTGTTAAGACTGGTCAAAGTAAAGGATGTAATCTCTGGATTTACCACAACTGAGAGTGAGTCCTGCGGGGTGTGTGTGTGTGTGTGTGTGTGTGTGTGTGTGTGTGTGTGTGTGTGTGTGTGTGTTGATGAGAACAGCATTGAACTGTTACTTCACTTCAGTCTAAACAGTCTATTCTAGTTTCAAATACGGCACCAGATTAGGCATGTGTTGCCTCCTCTTCATGGTCCTCCCTTGAATTGTGCACTCTCTTGTAGTCAGATTCTTGCTACTTATTCTCTTTTATTTCATGTCAACTGTTCAAAGTCAATAATTCTCCCTACACTGGTAAATAGATTGAGGTTGAAATTTAGATTTAATTTTTCAAAATGAAAAAGTAAAAAAATGGATACACTCAATTTACTATATCAAATTATGTTTATATTTATTTTATACATAACTTGTTTTATTTAATATGTGACATTGAATTAAAAAATAAAATCTTTCAATCTGTACTGATTATTGCACTTTACCTAATGTACCATCTTTTCTCTTGAAAATGGGTGACAGAATCACAAAATAGGTACGCCAAGGTCTAAAGCCCAATTATTATTTTTAAGTGACAGCCGAAAATGAGACAGATGGCTGATTCTTTTGAACATTCTAATAACAACAAAGCTTCTAATTAAAGTAAGAGGTATCTCAGAATGTTCCCAACTTGTTTGGAGAACTAAATTAATCTGGATAGCTCTGACATACAATTTTCTTCATCATAAAACAAAGACCAATAATGTGTATTGAATCTCATCATGGGGCCCATTTTCCCATTTCATCTCACTATATTGACAGCCCTATATACTAAATTGTGTCAGAAAGGAAAGAAATCAATGGGGCTAGCAGCTATGGAGCTTGTAATTTCTTTACCTCAGTTTCCCCTCTATAACAAGTTAGAATTTTAGCATCTGTTTTTTGAGACTCAATAAATTGAAATCAGTGTGGGTTATATAATATTTCTGGAAGAAAAGTATTTTTAATGATGCTTTTACTTTTATGTGTGCTCTTATGAGTGTAATTTTCTTTTCCAGTTTTGTGCTAATAATCTTAGAAAAGCACCAGCGAATTATGCCCATTTCTCAACAGTCCCTACAAATTATAGGGAAGCTAGTGGCTTCCATTAAAACTCTATTTATGTCAGGAAACCACCATCAGACTGTTGATACTCTGAAAAGAGCCTTGAAAACACAGTGGCATTAAGATGCACACCATGTATTTCAAACTAAATGTATTTGATTTGATTAGTTGGCCAAGACCCAGTCAGTGTTCTGTCAGCAGATCCAGAGTAAAACAAAGAGGCTATAATTAATAAAATTAATTCCAGATATAGAAACTTGAGGCATGAGGTGACACTTTGATCATAACATTTCCTCTGATCTAAGCAGAATGCAGAGACAGTAATTGCTCTTAGTTTCAAGACACGTGATTGGATCAGGGATGATTATTTTCTTCTCAGGGTTGCTGATGGCTATGCTTGCTGCCAAGTTTGCTACACAGCGGTCAGGTAGCTGCTGAGAAAGGATAAGATTTCAACTATTATTTCATTCTTATGTTCTTAGAAAATTCTCCAGTGACATTCGAGAACATATCCTTCTTTATCATTTTAGCAGTATGAAACTTTCGGTGGCCAGCCTTCTTTACCAGAACTAAAGTGCTGTCAGTTCCTATGAATTTCATCCCCTAAGTACAATTTTCTTCTCTCTGGATAGCTGTGCTTTCAGCCATTGTCTTTTAGTCCATTTTCTCACCTGAATTTATCAAATATTTTTCAATATACAGCAGCCTAAGTGATCTCTATAAAACACTCTCACATTGTTGTGAAGCCTTTGAAAGACTATCTGTTGGCCCTGACAGTGTGGAACAAAACATGATTTCGGGTGATAAGTACAATTTCTCTTCTGTATGTAGTAGCAAACAAATATTTGCCTTACTGAAGTTTTGCTGCATTCATAGAAAGTGGAAAAGTCACAACTTTTACAATACAGGTAGTTTTAGATAAGACAACTTTAGTTCTGATTATAAATATGAACATTTTGATATTACTAATAGCCACTATTCATTGACGACCTCTTTAAGGGAAGTCTGGAGAACATGACAACTTTTTAGGACAAAGTAAATTGTAGGATCTTACTGTCTAAAGTCACTCTGAGGGCTTGATTGTCATGGGGGAATATGATACCAGGTAAAAAAACAGTGTGCAGAAGGACATTTACATGCATAAAAGGTATAGTTGAGGTGACATAGAAAAAGCCCCAAATGGTATCCATAATTTATTTATTTACATCCCAAACTGCCTACTCCAAGTCCCGCTCCTCAAACAGTCCTTCTCCTCAACCCCTTCCTCTTCTCCTCTGAGAGGGTGGTCCCTAATTGTATCCCCAACCTTGGCATATCAAGTCTCTGAAGGATTGAACACATCCTCTCCCACTGAGACCAGACAGGGTAGCCTTGTTGTGGAATGGATACCACAGTCAAGCTACACCTTTAGGGTAGAGCCTACCCACTTCATATTTTGGGAGACAGAGATGGAGACTGAACTGCATGTCTTTTACATGTGTGCCAGCCTGTGTATGCTATTTGGTTGGCAGCTAAGTCTCTGAGAGTACCCAGGGTCCAGGTTAGTTGACACTGTTGGTCTTACTGTGAGATTCTCATCCCTTTCAGGGCTTTCGATTCTTCTCCCAACTCTTCCATAAGGGTACCCGAACTCCATCCAATGTTTGGCTGTGAGTATGTGTATCTGTTTCAGTGAGCTGTTTAATAGATACTCTCAGAGGACAGTTATGCTAGGTTCCTATCTGTAATCATTACACAGTATCATTAATAGTGTCAAGGATTGGTCTTTGCCCATGGGATGGGTCTCATTTTGGGACAGTTATTGTTTACTCATTCCTTCAGTGTCTGCTCTATCTTTGTTCCTGCATTTCTTTTAAGCAGGACAAATTTTGGGTTGACATTTTGTGGAAGGGTTGGTGTCCTTATCTCTCCACTGGGGTTCTTGCCTGATTACAGGAAATGGCCTCTTCAGACTCTACACTGTCACTATTAGGCATCTTGGTTAATGTCAGCTGCCTTGTTTCCTGAGAGACTCCTCCACCCCGGGCAGAGGGAATCTCCAGGAAGTCCCAGAGCTCTGGCATTCATTATAGTAATTTGGCTTTCAGTGCTTAGAAATACCATGACCACAAATTAGTACATGTGTCAAAAATAGCAGCAAAATTCCTTAATTTAATCAAATTGCACTATAATTCTTTGTAGAAGAATAAGGTGAGAATGAAAACAACATAAACTGCGGGGTATCTTTAAGTAAAGGAAAAGCAGAAATCATAAAATAGAAATATGAAAATGAAAACAACCAGTACTAGGTAGAGCTCCAAAGCTGAACTTTATTACTGTGAAATAGATTCCACTTCTGTCTGGTATGTTCCTGTTTCTCTCAAAATACAGTTCATGCCTCTTTGTCTGATGGCAATGAGGGTATTTCTCTATTAAGATTCTAGCACAGCCTAGATTTGATGACTCATCCTAATCCTGAGTACAGAGGAGCAGAGACAGGGAAATGTGTGAGTTCTAAGCCATCCTGATCTACATAATGAGTTCCAACATAGTTAGGGCTGTAGAAAGGGTCTAGTATAATCTTATAAGACTGATGAACTTGAATCTCCTTAAACATCTTTGTAAAATACGCATTAAACATGGACAAAGTAAAGCTGATTAAAATAAGACTATGACAGCCTATGAATAACTGAGGGTTCTTAGGGAACCAGTGAGGGGCGATACACTTCTTTAGGTAGACAGGCTTCACCTAATCCAGTGAGCTTGGTGACTACAAGAGCAAATTATAAGAAAGTAACAGAAAACTTTCTATCTTTAACTTTTCTTTGTTTTTTGTTCTTTTGTTTAAATTTTTCTTTGTAACTTTATGGCTTTTGTTTAACATTTAAAATAATTTTTAAAACCTTAAAAACTAAATACTGTCATGTAGTACTATGAGATAACTGATAACGTGCATGATATTTAAGTGACTTGATTTTACTTTCCTCATATATTTATGTATTTATATATAATATATAGAAAGATATTTAGATTTTCTTCTGGTGTTATTAAATTGTACAGAACTATTCAATTATTTGTAGTTACACCAGAAAGCATAACTCTATACCCATTGCTATGTCTGTTCTTCACTACTCTTGCCTGATGAGATTCCTTCATTACATATGGATGAAATTGTATTTATGCTTATTCTTTTTACTTCATAAGCATTATATTTAATTAAAGACTCTCCATGCCATCTATGTTGTCACAGGTGGCAGTATTTTTATCATTTTAATGGTTTAATAGCACTGTATTGAAAATATGAACTACATGTTCTTTGCCAACTTCCCACATCATGGAGATATAGGTTATTTCCACGTCTTTGATATCATAGCATTGCAATAAAATCCCTTGAGTTATGGTTTCAGTCATTAAAAGTGATTAAATAATTCTGTTAATGAATTAAAGTGATCAATTTTTTTTCTAAATTGCTTGAAAGAATGTCTGTGGTAATATTTCAGTTTTTGTTTTTGTGAATCCCAGTGCCTCGGTCATATTTACAGCTAATGAGGTGGCGAATTTAAATTGGATAAGAGGACTTCACACTAGCGAAAGGTCTTAACATTAGTAAACATCTTACATAGAAAAGCTGTGAGATGTTGAGGTCACTTAATTTTTCTTAGTCATGGCTTCTATGGCTTACCTTCCCTAGTTTTAGATTTTAGCAGTTCGAAGGTATCATGTACCCAATATGGCTAGCTAAGCCTCCTTTGCCATCAGTGCTTAGTCCTAGAATAGTATGTCTCTTACAATCGAAGAGCCAACCGACACGGTTTGTAACAAAGTTTATATTTTGTGTTGACTATTCTGAATGCATAAGGTCAAGTGTGTACCATGATAATACCATACAGAAATATTTTCTATTTCTAGAATGCAATTTACTTGGAATAATGAAACACACATAATTCTCAATTAATAATATGGATTCTTTCAATTAACAATATGGAGTTAAGACTATACCCTGTCCTTTTGTGTCTAAATACTTTATATAAAGAACATTGAACAATATTCCATAGTGTAGATATAACAGAGTTACTGTTTCCATTACATTCCTTAAACTTATGAACAAAAACTTGACAGTGGATTTCCCATGCCTGGTACTGTGATTTTGATTAGCATATGATTCTTTAGGAAAGCATTGTCAGCCCAAATGTCATAAATTCAGTTTGTACATACATATGTATACACACACACATACACAACACACACACAAACACACACACACACATACAAATAAACATTCCATATGTATGTACTAAACATATATATGTATAATATATATATGCACATATTACTATGTAAATAAAAATAATTCTTTAAGACTTTTATGTTACATCCTTAGTATTATATTTTACCTCCCTTCTTCTCTCTGTGTTGACCTCAAGCCCCTGGGATGCCTATGAACTACAACAATGACAGTAAGATAAGATATACCTAGAAATATAATAATGGTACACATATGTTGGAGATATCCAAAAGCTATCTGGTTGTACTTAATGTCCACTCGGTAAGAAATGCCTGGGGCTGGAAAGCTGGTTCAGCTATTAAAGGCTAGGTTTAAAACCAAAACTATAATATATGCCTGGTACTGAAATCTTAGGCAAATACCAGAGGAGTAGTCTTAGAGGAGAACCTACTATGGCCACTTTAGTGAACCAAAATAATTCCTAACTGTAATACAGATAATTATTCTTAAACCCATAGATCAGTGTAACTCTCACTTATCTTCAAAAGATATTATTTTTGGAAAAGATAGAGACCATTGTAGAAAACCAAAAAATTATTAAAATGCACAAACACCAACAATAATAGTATGTCCGGTCCCAATGAATATATCCAAAATGTATACCCTGCACCCAAAGTTCAAGACACATAACAGCACAACAGAAGTGACTGTAGAAAGACCATAAGGTCTAGAAAAACCAGGAAAACTGCCATGAGGGTCTGTCTGCTAGAAACGATAGGGAAGGTAGATTCCTGATACCTTATCTCTATAGTTGCGTAGAAGCCTAAAGAGGGAAAGCATCCGTAGGCATGTAAATGTGGAGGCGGGAATATTGCATCTTGGCAAACAACTGCACACAAATGGGTGGAGAGTAAGAATTAGCATTCCCTAGGGATGAAGCCCCTGCATAGTAATTGGCCCTAAAATTGTATACATATAAACAACATTAAATGAACTCACAGAGTTGTATTTTTACATTTATGGATTTAAACATGTGACAGTAGCAATTAAAGAAAAAGAGGCCATAAATTTGAAAGAGGAGTGGGAGGGAGTAGAGCAGCGTTTTTCAATCTTCCTAATGCTTTTGGCCCTTTAATACAGTTCTTCATGTGGTGCCCACAACCATAAAACTATTTTGCTGCTACTTCATAACTATAATTTTGCTCCCTTTCTGAATTGTAATATTAATATCTGCTATCAGAATATCTGATATGTGTACCCTATGAAAGAGTCATTTCACGCTAAAAAGTTTATGCTGACAAGTAACTCCTTCCTATAGGAGGAGTTAGAGAAAGCATTGAGGGAGCTGAAGGGGTTCGAAACCCTGTAAGAACAACAATACCAGCCAACCAGAGCTCCCAGGGACTAAATCACGATCCAAAGAGTACACATGGACAGACCCATGGCTCCAGTTTCATATGTAGCAGAGGATAGCCATGTTGGGCACCAAAGGGAGGAGAAGCCCTTGGTCCTGCCAAGGCTGGAACACCCAATATACGGGAATGTCAGGGTGGAGAGGTGGGAAGGGGTGGGTGGTTGGTTGGGGGAAAGTGGATAACATTTGAAATGTAAATAAAAATATCCAATAAAAATAAATAAATATAAGGTAGCATAGAACGTTTTCTATTTGTATAATTAGCCTTCATATCAGCACATTTTTATTTATTGAGCTATATTCATTGTGGGATTCTTCACCTTTAACATGCTACATTTATTGGATATTTTAAATTAATTAATTAATTTATTCACTTTAAATCCTGATTGAACACAACACCTGCTGTAATGGCTATTCTGGTTGTCAACTTTACTATATCTGGAATGAACTACAATCCAGAATTGGAGGGCACTCCTGTCATCTAGATTTTGAAGCTGGAAGACACAAGTTTTTAACCTGGATCTAGGCATACAGATCTTGAAGTATAGTGACGATGAAAAGCTTAGGCCCAGGCAAAGTAGTACACAGCTTTAATCCCAGGAGACTGAGGCAAGGGGATATTTGAGTTCAAGTTCAGCCTGAGGCAAAGCAAGCCCCAGGTCCAGGTATGGTGGTAAACACCTTTAATCTAGGCCATACCTTCTGCTAGAGACATACATAAAGACACTGGAAGAAGGAAGATTCACTCTTCTTTGCCTGCTTGCATTTACTTCCCAGCACATTTGTTAGAACCCACTTCCACAGAAGACCAGCAGAAACAACTAGCCTCGTGGGACTGAGCAACTACTAGGTTCTTGGACTTCCCATCCACAGCTGCCCATTATTGGGTTAGTTGAATTACAGACTGTAAGTCTCAAAATAAGACTAATTCCCTCAAAATAGAGAGACAGTAAATAGACAGTTCTGTGACTCTAGAGAACCCTGACTAATATACCTGTACCTCTCTCCTCCCAGTCTCTTACAAATCCCTTAACCATTAACCTTTCCCCTTTTACTCCGAGAAGGTACCACCTACCCTGGGACTTCCAGTTGCAGTATTTCTAAGTGCATCCTCTCCCACTGAGCTCCAAACAGGTAGTCTAGTTACTCATTGGGAAGGGTATCCAATGACAGGCAACTGATGACAGAAATAGCATCTGCTCTAATTCTTAGGGGACCCACATAAAGACCAAGCTGCACATCTGTAAATGTGTAGAGTGCCTGGATCCATCACGTACATACTCCTTGCTTTGTTGTTCAGTCTCTGTTATCACCCATGGGCCCAGGTTAGTTGACTCTGTGGGTCTTCTTATTGTGTCTATGGCCCCTTCAGTTCACTCAATTCTATCCCCCAGTCTTCCACAAAACTCCCTGAGTGATGGCTGATGTTTCACTGTGGGTCTCTGTATCTGTTTTTATCTGCTGCTGGATGAAGCCTCTCAGGAGACAGTTAAGCTAGGCTCCAGACTGCAAGCATAGCAGAATATCATTAATAGTATCAGGGATTGGCTCTCTTATGTGGGATGTGTCTCAAGTTGGGCCAGTCATTCATTGGCCATTCACTGCTCCAGCTTTATTGCACTATGCATCTCATAGGTCACACAAATTTGGGGTTGAAGGTTTTGTGTGTGGGTGATTGTCCACATCTCTCCTCTAGAAGTCCCACCTGGCTACAGGATCTGACCACTTCAATCTTCATATCTCCAAGTCTCAGCTATGGGTTACCCTTCAAGTCTCCCACGAGTCCCAAGTCTCCAGCTAGACCAAAGATGCCCCCATAGGTGGTTATTCACTCCAACATCTCCTCTCCTCACATCATATCCTCATTCCTGTTCCCCTCCTCATCCCCTCATTTAAGTATCATTACTATATAAAACAAATAGTTTCTAATAAGAAACGAATCTGAAATTCCTTCACTGAGATTTACACTTCTAAGGTGCATCTTCTTCTTAAACAAAGATTTTTCACCATCGCCTTGAAAACTTCACCAGTGTCCTTTACTATGTTGTTTTAAGTAAAATGATGCTGCTTTTCATATTCCTCTAGAAAAGGTTGGATTAATGGTTAATGGAATTTAATGTGTTCATATATTTTATTATCAGTTGGTTTTGTTTGTTATCTTATTAAAACAGTATCATTAATTTTTATAACATAGAAATTATAAAATATATGAAAATCTAATTAGATAAAAACAAATTATCTAATTATAAAAATTCAATTAGCAATTATAAACCAACCTACAATTTTTGGGGGGGTGTTAGGAAATTAAACAAAACATATATTCAACAATGTATGCAAAAGTAATGATACTTAAATGAAATTTTGATTCTTTAGTTTTCCACTCTCTCAAAGAATTCATCAAATCTAGAAGGTAAAGAAAATGTCACTGCATACAAAATTAAACAAAGTATTGGAAACAAAATTAAAAATTCTACAGAATCTACAAAAATGTAGTTTCCAATTATGAATGATGAAAAATGATTGAATGAAGTAACTGTGTATATATATGATACAAAAAATCTTCCTTTATAAATTACTACTTGTCTATAATGAGTCCTAAGTTAAGATCAGACCAGACCTCTTAATTTAGATTATTCCAGATTATTTAATTCTCTGACCGCCTATCTCTGTCACCGTTACACAGTTAAGTACTATTTTGCTTTGAATTATTATGTAGGCTTTAACTAATAGGTATTTTAACATATTAAAAATCTTAACCCCGTTTTCAGGGGTAAATGATACTATTATAAGATTTCTCAAGGATGGATATGATAAAATTCTCCAAATGTTAGTAGGGCAAATGTTGAAGAATTTTACCTCTTGACAGAAGAGTTCTACATTAGTGGAATGCTTGCAGACGGGTCATTTTTCATTTAACAGCTTGAGAGAACATCTATGCTACTTTTAGAGTTCGCGGCATTTTAGCATCAACTCATAGAAAGTTTGATTCTCATTTTCTTTAGGATAAGGCCAACTTTAAGGAACTCACTCTGTCTCAGGTCTCATGTACTCTTTGCTTTACCATTTCTTAGAATTTTGGCTTCAAAATGTATTGTATTTTTTTATATAAAAGTGAGATACATTAAAGACATCCTGAAAAAGACGAGAAGCCAACATGTTTAGAAAACCTCACATAGTTTAAGCTTAGTCTCTAGATTCTGTCTTGCCCGAAAATTAAACTCATTCATAAGACTTGTACATACACGTTACAACTGATCATTTATTTTACTTCAAAGTATATGTGTTAAAGGAACACATATTTGTGATTATTACTGTGATGTGCTATTTTCACACTTAGAAAATAAAATCTCCCAGAAAACTGTTCTCTGGAAATTATAGAGATTTTTCACTTGGCTTCTAAAAATAGTATAATGGCAAAATTAGAATAAAACTCCCCTGACCTTTTCCTGCAAAGCACAGAACCAGAACAACTGCTGAATTGCAAATGTTTATTCAGCTCTGTTCTGAGCCTGCAAGCAAACAGAGTGTGGTTGAACCTCTGCCAAAGGAGATGTTAAAAAGTAGCTACAGTCAGTGACTGGAAAATATGTGGCAGTCTCTATAAAAAGGAAGAGTCACGAGCTCGGCGAAAGCAAGTTTTAAACTGTCAGGTGGAAACAGATGTGGTACACTGTATGAGGAAACAGATTTAGTGATATGAGGGACAGGAGTTTCATCAAAATAATAAATTTGGTATGGGTCGACAGTTGGCATGCATACAAAATGTCATATTAGTTTAATTAGAATATGGTTTAATAGCTAATTCTAGGTTAATTCACTCTAATAATCATCTATACATCTATATCTACTTACATAGGACTTCATACTTGACTAAGGAAGATACGATGTTTTCATCTAATGTGACATATATTACTTATCCTGTTGCATATAACCTATTTTTATATTTTGCTTGCTTCTCTAACCAATTTAAGAAGCTTTTCTATAGATGTTTCTGGGTCAAGTTTGGAATTCATAGCAACCACAAATTATTTTAAGTATGTAGGAAAATGAATCAGGTTTGAAATCTTATAGATGTTTATTCTATTAATAACTAAGTTCCCTGCAGTTTCGCTCATGACTATTGAATGCTGGTATTAAAGTAGGCTATTGATAAGTAGATAGAAATCACTGTAAGAGTTCCCCTCACGACTATCACTTAACTTCATTGTTTCCTCCCTCCTTTTTACTTTTCCTTCTGGAGAATGGAGCATCCTATCCTGGCAAAACATTGGAACAAGATAGATAATGTAGCTAAGGTCTCCTGTAGGGAGTTTCTTTGCTTCCTTCCTTCCACCCTTCCTTCCTTTCTTTGTTTTTTTCTTTCTTTCCATTTGTTTGCATGGTGTGTGTGTGTGTGTGTGTGTGTGTGTGTGTGTGTGTGTGTGTGTGTCTGTGTGTGTGTCTGTGTGTGTGTCTGTGTGTGTGTCTGTGTGTGTGTGTATGTATGTGCACGTGTACGTGTGTACATGATACAGCATAGCTATGGGGATTGGAGGAAGCTCACAAGAGTAAGCTTTTTCCTTCTAATATGTAGGTTTCAGGGCTGGAACTCAGGTAGTCCAGCTTGGCTGAAGGTGCTTTATTTGAGTCAACTCACTAACCCTAAAGAATCTGTGATGTGTCTACTGCGACAGGAAGTTACAAAATGCAAGCGGTACCTTTAATTTAAATGCAGGGTATTATGCTTTTACTTACATATTTTCACACTGGTGTACCCTTTGCTCACATAGTCAATGAGGACTATGGTGTATAAAACTGCATACCTGACACTAAATTTACAATGAACAAATGCAGTTTGAAAGAGTTGATTTTAAACTTCATTCCTGCAGCACTGGCAAACAAGGACTGGAAAAATGCTTCACAGAAAGTCGATGCTCTATAAATGAAGGTTATTATTTATAATGTCAAGTCATTTCTGGTTTCCTATACATGCAGGCATATGCAAGTGAAGCAATTTAACATATTTTAAAGCTACAAAGCTAAAATATAAAACTGGCAATGATGTAGTAGAGTTAAATGTATTTAATTTATGCTTTGGATTTGAGGAATTGTTGACAGAGATGAATGAAGATATTCCAGTGTCTGACAGAAGCATGAATGAAGGGAAAACAATCTTTCTACCCACTGAAAATTTGTGACTCAGGAGAGATATGTTTGTATATATGATTATCTTCATAGTTTACATGCAGAAAAAGAATAATTCTTTGCAGGAATGGAGGAATCACACATTATATTATATAAACTACTTCTGATATGTTCTCTGTATTTTACTAAGTATTAGCAAATATTTTTGTTAAGATTATTAACTTATGGAGGTATTTTACAGTATCTGGAAGATATGCTAGAAATATTTTATTTGTTAATTTCTGTGAGACTTGTAGTGTTAGGCATGACACTATTTGGGGGATAACTGTGAAAATGGAATTAATTTGGGCATTTAATTATACTGAGTGTAATGTTTGAAAATTTGGACTTGTGTTTTGTTTCAGGAAATATTTTTAAAGTCCTTCACTCCATAAAATATGTTGGCCCAAAATATTAGTTGTTAATGTCACCTAAAAGACACTCTTTTGTGTTTTGTGGGGGGTTTTGTGGGGTTTTTTCCTTGCTACATTTGTTATCTTTTTCTTTTTAAACTAATCTTTTTTTTTCTATCAGTCTTCTACAGGTCATTCTTCCACAGTAACTCCATTATGCTGTTGCTACACAGTGAAAATATTTTGGAAACTAAATCTTGTCTTTTTAGGAAAAGAACAATGGCAAACCTGATTTATTTTGATTCTATAATTGACCATGCAAGGAAGCACATTATAATACAGTTTACAAGGAGAAAGCCAAAAATAGACAAGCCGAGAAGAGAGCATTTCCACTGTGAAATTTAGGGAATGATAATTAGATGAAAGTAGATTTGGCATTTGGCAATGCTTCCTTAGGAACTAAGCCTGAGAGGCTGGAAGTGGGGCCTTGTCAGTGTCTCAGGGAAACTAACTATACCAAAGGGAAAGAGCTGCGCTTCAGAGATGTTTCAGTTCTTCATGGATAGGCAGGAGTGTAGAAGGGACTGATTTGTCGTAAGTGATAATATATGCTTCCTCAGACCCCAGGGTATGGTAGGCCCCATTGTATAGCTCAGATCTCCAGAGAATAACAAGAGTAGAAGGAATTTAATTTGTTTTGAGTTGATTCAGAGAGATGAGTTGATTACTAGAAAATACATAAATTGTGTCTAAACTGATCTTTAGGTTAGGGGGAACTCCAAAGAGTGTAATGAATAATTTCTTCCAATGACCTGTTCTTTATTATTTAGTAATTAATATGGCAGATCCATTGATTACACATGCTTGCATACATATATGCATAAACATACTTATGTTCTGAAGAGCTTGGGAACGAGATATATTAGTACTGCCCATATTTTACAATAACTAAGATTCATGTGTTTTAAATAATGAATGATTGGTCTTATAGGAACAATCTCCAATTTATCATGTACATTTCTGTCCTTGTTCAATATTGTGTATGTTCAGGACGTGCTACCTGCACATAACATACTTTTCAATTGACCTGAGGATTCACCCTTAAATTCTGTTCTGGAAAGTAGACACTCATTTTGTTGATTTTTTTTTTTTTACTTTTGTGTTGAGATTTAAAAAAAAACTTAAGTGGACTTTAACTATACATTGCGAAGTTACTTGTGTAGTTTTATTCCCTTGTAAACATAATTAGGTTTTTCTGCATTAATTTTTTTAAAATCTCTGACCTCACTTAACAAACTGGTATCTAAAAACACATGGCAAAGTCACCTGTTTGTACAGAATAGAGCATAGATAGTATCAAATTGAATGTACGCTTGTAACTCCTCTCTAAAAGTCCACTTTGGTAGAGTATCTTGTGCTTCATACAAATTCCATCTGTTTGAATGTTGCAGTTTCTAGAAGTAATTTGTTTATACTTAATGACTTTGCAGTCTATCTCAGGAGAGCCAATAACCACAGTGTTATTAAACGGTGAAGAACACAGTGTGTTTTTATATTACAAGCAGGAGTTACAATATCTGAGCTCCTTCGGAAAGTTTATACTTTAAATTTGTGTTCGGTTAGGACCTGAATAGAGGACAAGAAGAGAATGCTGAGTAATCCCAACACTTATTATTCTCAGGGCCATGAGGGAAATTCTGGAAGTAATTTAGGGAAGTAAGAACAATAGACATTATTCAATAATCTTCAAAGCAATATGCAAGGTAGGTTGGGAGTTATTTTGTGACATGTTCTGAATGAGCTTTTAGCTGATACATTTATAACTGTTGATTTAAAGAAAAGATAGACAATAAGGACTTAAGAAGGAAAAATAACGCTTTTGGGTAAATTTTTCAATTTGTATATTTGTCTGTATATGGAAGTGAAACGTGTATTTATATAGCCTGTATTTGGAGTTACTCCCTGAAAAAAATCACTGTGTATTATGTAAGCAATTTACATGCATTTCTTAATGTACTTAATCCTCACACTATCCCTTTGGAGGGAAACTTCAACTTAATAAATAACAAAATTGAAGATTCAAAAAGGCTTAATAGCTTTTTTTTTCTTCAAGGTTACCCATTAATTAATGACTGAGCTGAGAGCCAATGTTTGATATTACATGGGTCTGGCATCAAAATGATTTATCCATTGTGCAAGTGGCCTCTAGGGCTGATGTGACCCGCTTCTTTAGGTACTTGAGTGTCAGCCGTATCTATCCTACAAATTCTCTCTTCAAAACATTGTAGCTATAACTTAAAGTGGGTTTTTTTTTACTTACTAGCTTGAATGTATAATGACTTACCTAATCAATGAACCAATTTGTCTACACACATTTATATGACAGAGATACTGAGATACCTATGATAAGATTCCATCTCTCTGTGACTATATAGACTACACAAGACATGAAGTCATTGATGTGTGGTTTGCCTCCCACCTCGACCTCTGGACTTAGTTCTGTGATAATTCTTTGCTTCCGGTATCTTCCAAAATCCAGTAATTTCCTAGAAATACATATTTAGTTCCTTGAACTAAATACATACATGTTTCCTTAAAACTCACTTCAGAGTTTTCACCCCATCAGGATGGTGTAGAAAATTATTATGCTGCATAGCTCAGTGCCAGGTCCCCTGTCAAGTATACTGCATGTGATTAATGCTATTAATGTTATCTTAACAACAACAACAACAATAAAAACAACAACAACAAAAAAATGATCATTTTAGCCAGAGGAGTTAAACTAATAACGTGTATTGTGGTTGAGTGATGATTATGTTTTAATTGTTAAAAATGTACTGACATATTTGGTTTATCATATATTTTTCCTATGGCATAAAATTAATGGTTACATTACATAAATATCTAGTATTTACTAACATGTTATTTTTAATTTACAAGCAGTTACTCATAAAATCATCTTGATGGCTTCATGAGTTAAGGTATAAGGTATAAAAAACCAATAATATTTTAGTTTTTAATGATTATAAAAACTGAGAATCAACACAGCAAGGACAGGGAACTTTCAAAAGTTATACAACTTAGATGCTGGTACTGGGATTGCCCATAGGGTTTGCGGTAAGTGTTATTACTTTCCAGATCTGTATAAAGGACCTGGTTTTCACATAGAAATGATAATTTTCCTTATGCTTCACTTTGGTCTTTGTCATATCCAATTTTGTGCCCTTGATAACTTAAAGTGGTTTAAAACTTAAAATTTCAAACTGAATTCTCTGCTGGCAAAGGTAAAGTCAGGTTTTTTTTTCCCCACAGTGTTTCCTAGGGTATATCAAGGACACTCCAGGACACACCCCATTGCCAGGAGTAGGTGACCAATAAGAAACTCTGTGTTTTTGTCTTTAAAACTATATTTTAATTACATTACTCATATATCCACCTTTTAATTTTTCCTCAACCTTTTCATTCTACATGGGCTTCATGGATGGAGAGCCTCAGTGTGAATATGTGGTTTTTATTAAAAAGACTTTCAGTAAGTGAATGAGTAAATCTACCAAAATTTCATATCAATAATACCAAGAAAACTGTGCAACACTTTAGTTTTTCTTTTTCTGTTCCACTCATCTTTTCTCATCCTTCTGTACTTGGCTGTAAGAACACATAAGGACATCCAAACCCACACACACCATACATAGCTCTACAATCTAGTCTCACCTTGGGATCCGACTAATTTTAATCTAAGTGTGGATAATGATGAAGAAGTTTATAAAGATAAATAAAATAACAGAAAAACACACATGGTGTCCATTCATTGCCTTGAATAATGGACCAAGATGTGCTTGAGAACCCTTTTCATTTTAAAAAATCTATCCCGAACTAGCATCTTACAAAATAAAGTGCAAACTTTAATTGAAGAACTTTAATGTAGTTATAATTACGTTTTCTAAGAATATGCATTGCATTACAGCATCTTTCCTTCTAGAATGCTCCATCTTTTTCATTATTTTTTTTTTACTCAGACTATTTAAAACTGAACCACGCTTATTTCATGACCGAAGATACCAGCTGAATTAACATACTTGCAGGTGAATACCATCATTGAAAGGGTACTATGTGATTGCACCTCTCAGCTGGCGAGATAACTGTTTGCATGTTTTAACCAGATTCCAGACTGGAACAAATGTGGTGAAAATCAACACGCGTTCATCCCTGTGGAAACTGGCAAAGCAGCAGATGCTGCTGCTGGAAATAGCTGGGACTTCTGCATCTTTGGATGAAAAACATCTTGTGAAAAAAAAGTGTTCCATGCATCGATTCAGAGATTAAAAAGTGTATATGTTATTATTTAATATGGTTTATTCCTGTAGAATCATAAATTTAGAACTATAAATGCAAAGCAGATGACCTCTGTGGTATTTCCTATAGCCAATCCTTTACCCTAGCCCAAGGTCACGTCTTCAACCTAATTCAGCATTCATTCGAATAACAGGTCTGAGAGCTTTTGAGGTGAAAATGGCAAAACTTGGTATTATTACAGGTCCTTAATTAAACTGTCAGACTATGACGAACTCAGTAATTGTCCACCGTTTCTAGTGGCAGAGAGAGGGCCTGCATATGTCACAAACAGTTGTCAGGATGTGCTTAAAAATGGCATAACCATATGACTTAGTATAAGAGTTACTGTGGAGGTGAAGAACAGAGAGTAAGGGGTCATAAAGAACAATCAACCATACTGGTGACTATTTTATCAACATGCCCTCGGCCAAAGATATATAAGCAAGCAAACAAGAGTGAATCTATAATAGAAGTGGTCATCCCTCAGATATGAGTGTTTAATCTGACTGTTAGAAATGATTGCACAAAGGTCCTGGCTCCAATTTACTTTAAGATTTCTTTTATTTACTTATTTATTTATTTATCTAAATTATTTGATTTATTTACATTTCAGTCTTCCCCAGCCCCACGCCCCACTGTTTTTCATTCATTCCCTGTCCCCCCTTTGCCTCTGAGATAGTGTTCCTCCCCCAGTCCCCTCCCTTCCCTGGAGCCTCAAATCTCTTCTCAATTAACAATAGTGTTTTCCAAATCTAAGGATAAACTTGCACAGCTCCCACAGATTCAAAATACTGATGTCCTGAGCATTTGCTTTGACATATAGTTCTACTGACCCTGGCTTGTGGTAAAAAAGTAGAGTAAGAAAGTTGGTTGAGTAAGAAAGTTGGTTGAGTAAGAAAGTTGGTTGAGTAAGAAAGTTGGTTGAGTAAGAAAGTTGGTTGAGTAAGAAAGTTGGTTGAGTAAGAAAGTTGGTTGAGTAAGAAAGTTGGTTGAGTAAGAAAGTTGGTTGAGTAAGAAAGTTGGTTGAGTAAGAAAGTTGGTTGAGTAAGAAAGTTGGTTGAGTAAGAAAGTTGGTTGAGTAAGAAAGTTGGTTGAGTAAGAAAGTTGGTTGAGTAAGAAAGTTGGTTGAGTAAGAAAGTTGGTTGAGTAAGAAAGTTGGTTGAGTAAGAAAGTTGGTTGAGTAAGAAAGTTGGTTGAGTAAGAAAGTTGGTTGAGTAAGAAAGTTGGTTGAGTAAGAAAGTTGGTTGAGTAAGAAAGTTGGTTGAGTAAGAAAGTTGGTTGAGTAAGAAAGTTGGTTGAGTAAGAAAGTTGGTTGAGTAAGAAAGTTGGTTGAGTAAGAAAGTTGGTTTGTTTCAAATTAAAATGGGAAATTAGGGGAAGTACCACTATTTTCATTCAATATCATTAATGAAAAATACACTGACAGTTTTGTTTCATCGAAATTAGGCAGAAAGGTTTTGTAACTTTTTACAGAATAGCTTCTTCTTAGGAGGGGATTAAAGACTATATCAGTATTATTTGCTGTGTTATTTTAAATAGAGAATAGTTATTCTTCTAGGTATTTTATCTTCAAATTTCTGAAATAATAGCAAGTAAATATATCAGGGGATTCCTTTTTAAATTCTAGGATAAAATGACAATCCAATATTTTCACACAAATTATTTCAGAAGGCATTGTAATTACATTTTGGAATACAAAATGATGTTACTTCTATTAGTGTGTGTAAAGCTAGAAGTTACTTTTGAACTGATGTAATTAGTTTGACATGTGAGTATGGAGAGGGATGCTCTTCACATAATATTTATTGCAACTTGTAATTTTGCCACTGTCAGGCACATAAGTATCATTTCAATATTAGAGTGATGACTGGATTTAGACTCTTAACTGAAACATAAAATGTGGAGTCTGGAGGGAAGGAGGGAAGGAAAAAAGGAGGGAGGGAGGGAGAAAGAGGATAGAGAATGAGAGAGAGAAGAGATACTGACACTTTATCTGCAGCTTATTAAATGTGTTTCCCCATAAGTTCACACTTTATTCCTCTGAGCCCTGGGTTACTAATCTTCAGAATCATCAGAGCATATCTCCCTAACCGGATTGTATAGAGGATAATAATGAGCACCAAGGATACACAGCACAGTGTCTACCATGGCATGGAAAATTTTAACCCTTTATCAGAGATGACATGTAAGGACGATGAAGTGTCTTGTGATTCGTTGCTGATAATGTTCACTGGGTAAGATTTTGGAGGGATTCAATGAAAGACTTAACTTTTCTTCAACATGGCTTTTTAAATGACAGTATTTTACACCTGATTCTCTGTGACTGTTGTGTGTGATTACTTTTCAGGTAACAGAAGGGCACAATGTTCTTTTATTCAAACTCCGCTGGGCTTTAAAACAACAGAAATCACCTGTGTGGTGTGGATCATTGACAAAAAAGCAGGATGGACATTGCTCATTAGATAATACACAGTTCTTAAGGGAGAATTGCCTTTACATTTTAATAGCAGAGAAGTTTGATAAGAAAAATGGAGGAAAACAATTCTTTTGTTTCTCATGGAAAATAATATTCATATAGGGGTGAAATTTGATGTATGATTTTTTAAATTGCAACTTTATTTTCAAATGGTGAATATTCAGAAATGTACTGATCAGATAATAACAATGTAAATAATGTAAATAAATTATATTTGAAGAGACCAAAATTGTGTATATCAGAGTACCATGAGATGCAACATAATATCTAGGTGGCATGATTTTATATCTGAAATCCAGCATTACTTTCAGAAATCCTGAGAGCAGAAACGTAAAATGATCTTTTCAAGGACCAAAGTAGCTAATTTACCATAAAATTTTCACAATTTTAACCAAAGTTCATTCTGACTTTATAGATCTGAAAGGCAGGGTGACTAACTATCATCCAAACATAGAAATGTCTCTCTCTCTCTCTCTCTCTCTCTCTCTCTCTCTCTCTCTCTCTCTCTTTCTCTCTCTCTCTCTCGTTAATTTAACAAGTGCTTTCGAGAGAAATCTTTGGTGTTCCTTTCTCCTCTTGCTTGTCACTAAATGAAGAAGAAAATTTTCAACTTTGTCTATTGAAAGGCAACTCCATGATTTGTTATGTTTCCATAGATGACTTTTATTTCTTGTTTGCAGCAAGAAACTTTTGGTGTGCATTCATACTTTGAATTATTGGAAGCTATTCTCAAATTCGTTATTGCATTATCTTTCTACACTCTCATACAGGTTGGGTTCAAACCCAGATGTATATGATCTATCACATTGCTTCTTAAATGATATAGTTATGATCATACAATTTCTCCTCTAGCTTCCTCCTATAGACAAGTGTTCTGCTGTTCTTCTGTGTAAGTTCTAGATTTGATTTGTGGATAATGAACTATGAATCATGGGATTCTGAACATTTCCAGCACCTTGTCTGTTTCTGTGGAATGAGCATATATATATATATATATATATATATATATATATATATATATATATATATATATATGCACTACAGCTCTAATACAGCTCTAATGGAGTTCTAATACTCTAGTACTGTGTGGTCTACTTATATGAATCCGTGAGCAGAATGGACTCCTACTAATTTTTTTTTGCTTCCACTGTGCATAATTCATCAAAAGGTTTCTCTCTGCTTGCAGGGATGACTTGTCAAGCTCGAACATCATACACCGAAGATGAAGTTCTTTGGGGTCATCGTTTTTTCCCTGTAATTTCTTTAGAAGAAGGATTCTTTAAAGTCGATTACTCCCAGTTCCATGCAACCTTTGAAGTCCCCACCCCTCCGTACAGTGTGAAAGAGCAGGAAGAAATGCTTCTCATGTCTTCCCCTTTAATAGCACCAGCCATAACCAACAGCAAAGAAAGACACAATTCTGTGGAGTGCTTAGATGGACTAGATGACATTAGCACAAAACTTCCATCGAAGCTGCAGAAAATTACGGGGAGAGAAGACTTTCCCAAAAAACTCCTGAGGATGAGTTCTACAACTTCAGAAAAAGCCTATAGTTTGGGTGATTTGCCCATGAAACTCCAACGAATAAGTTCGGTTCCTGGCAACTCTGAAGAAAAACTGGTATCTAAAACCACCAAGATGTTATCAGATCCCATGAGCCAGTCTGTGGCCGATTTGCCACCGAAGCTTCAAAAGATGGCTGGAGGACCTACCAGGATGGAAGGGAATCTTCCAGCCAAACTAAGAAAAATGAACTCTGACCGCTTCACATAGCAAAACACCCCATTATGCATTATTTCATGTTTTGATTTAGTTTTAGTCCAATATTTGGCTGATAAGATAATCCTCCCCGGGAAATCTGAGAGGTCTATCCCAGTCTGGCAAATTCATCAGAGGACTCTTCATTGAAGTGTTGTTACTGTGTTGAACATGAGTTACAAAGGGAGGACATCATAAGAAAGCTAATAGTTGGCATGTATTATCACATCAAGCATGCAATAATGTGCAAATTTTGCATTTAGTTTTCTGGCATGATTTATATATGGCATATTTATATTGAATATTCTGGAAAAATATATAAATATATATTTGAAGTGGAGATATTCTCCCCATAATTTCTAATATATGTATTAAGCCAAACATGAGTGGATAGCTTTCAGGGCACTAAAATAATATACATGCATACATACATACATGCATATGCACAGACACATACACACACATACTCATATATATAAAACATACCCATACAAACATATATATCTAATAAAAATTGTGATGTTTTGTTCAAATTTGTATTTCTCGTGCATGTTTACTTTATTAGACTAGGAAGGCTGCTGGCATTGATTATGAATACCAAATATTTTAGCCTTAAATTATTTGTTATTTAAAAATCTGATTTAATGTTTTCTGCTGTTGAGGTCAAGGAATCTTTCAACTGTATTTTATCATGAAAGGGTAGCAGATTTGTGGTGTTTTTGACACCATAGTGACATCATTATTATGCATTTAATTTGTAAATTTTAGAGTGTACCAGTACATGGCACACATCACTGAACTTTTCTTATGATTTTTAGAAGTCACTAGAACTTGGGTGGGGGCGGGGTGAATAAGAGTTATTTAACTCATCAATTCTGAAACTCACTAATATCTAGAAGTTGGTTTTGTACTCCAATAAAAATATGAGCTCTGAACAAATGCTGAATCATTGGAACTGTCAGTAGCCAGGTTATTGTGACTATGTCAGAGTCTGTGTGAAACTGACAGGGTAAATGGTGCCTGTGTCAAAATGAGTTGGTTGAAAATGTTTTCTTCTTTTTCTGGAACTTTTGTCATCCATAAAGACTCGTAGGTATTTCAGGAGACATAACAGCACAATGAAACAGATGATAAATACTTGTGCTGGAAATGTGTACGTATGCCTAACAGAGACTTTTATGCTGCTCTCCTGTTTATGGCATTTGTTGTGAAAGGACAGATTATTTTCCTGGTCTGGGGAACCTATCCCAGGTCTGTCACTCATAATTTAGCACAGACCTGAGAGAAATTAAAATCAAACGAATTGACAATGTTTGTACACTCAGGATCTTTTTGATTTTGTTTAGGTGTTGAACAATTCTTTTACTGTTGCCTTGAATCCCTGACATCCAGAATAATTTTAGCAGTACTACCTTTCAACCCCCAACATCTGGCTGTTATCAAACTTGATCAGTAGTATATCTTTAACACAATGCTTTAGAATAAAAAGGGTGGTTTTTTTTTTTGAAAGTGCACAAGTACTTCTTTGTGTACTAACATAGATTTTCCTATACATTTTTGACGGTATTTATAATCCACCTTGGCCCGGAATTAACCCACTTCTCATTAATATATAGATCACTGATGGTTGGTTTGAGCACACAGCATTCCTAATTGTTTAATGATCCTGCGATAATTTTATTAGAGGCAAATTATTACATCTACAGTATATCATCCATTATATCTTCTGGCTACCTCTGTATCAACCAAATTCTGTAGGTGCAAACACATAACAGGGAATAACTACTGGAAAAATGGTCAACATTAGCATCCATCCACTGTGAATCGAGCAGTTGTCCTACCCCTTGATCACCAAATGTTCTTATTTGCTAGACGGAGGTGATGATTAACAGACAGAAAAGGGGGACTAGTGGGGAAAGTATATTTAGCAGTGGAGGAAGCTGCATAGATCATTTAGTCCAACACCTTAAAACTATACAGAGCCATACTATTCTTTGGAGAGTCATTTTAACTTGTTTTTGGTATTGTGAAAAACCAAAAGCAAACTCTCTGAATTTATTCATTTAACAAAATTTTTGCATGCCTTCTTTGACCTAGGCATTGTTTTCTAGTGTAGTTCCTGGGGATTTAGACATGTACAATGTATCAGCAAGAGAGTGTAGGGAGAGAGAATGAGAGAGAGAGGGAGAGAGGAGGGAGGGAGAGAGGGAGAGAGAGAGAGAGAGAGAGAGAGAGAGAGAGAGAGAGAGAGAGAGAGAGAGAGGAGGGAGGGAGAGAGGGAGAGAAAGAGAGAGAGAGAGAGAGAGAGAGAGAGAGAGAGAGAGAGAGAGAGAGAATGAGAATCCAGTAGTCAACATTTCAACTAGGAGAATGAAAACAAGGTAGCAATGGAAAAGGGTATAGGATGATATGTATTCAGAAAGTGATACTTAGGGAGTTGGTTGACATTAGAAGTGAAAACTCAATGATGAAAAAGAGCCAGTGTTGCCAAAAATCAATTCAAGTGAACAGTACACTTTTACCTTTTCCGCATACGTGTGGGAACAGTATGATTTCTGCATGTACTTGCAGTTTAACCCCTATTTCTAGGTTGATCATAGGATCCAGTCTGCCCAGGAAAATTGAAGTTTATACTTGTTGTACTTGTGTAATTATTAGTAGCCCTCTCTTTGAATCCTATTATGTCCTGGTTTGGATGATATATGGTAAAGTTTTGTTGACACTAACAAAATTATTGAGTCTAATATATTTGGAAAAAATAAAGAATTGCTTTACTTCTCTTTCCTTGATTTTCTTTCTTTTTTATTTTTTGTTCACAGACCATTTTGAGAAAATTCATTTCAATGTCACTTGCTTTTAGCCTCAAGAGCTTCTTAGAAGAGTTTAATCAACACACGTGCCTTAGGTTCCAAATTTATGTGATATATTGAAAGCATAAAATAAAGAATAAACCCCACTATTTCCATTTTAAAAAGTTGTAAGAGTCGTAATCAAAAGAACTGAACATGAATGTATATCAATCGTCAGATAGTGGCCATGTGTGTCAATATCTATACCACTTGCTTAATGGCTATTAGGAATGAAAATTGTGAATAATTTGACATGATTGTGCTCCTGTCACTTTACAGCTAGCTCTCACTATTATAAACTATCTCATTCTATTTATCAAAATGTTGACAAAACATAACAATTTTGGAAATGCTTATCTTTAACTTCAACACTTATTCACTGTAGCACTATAGTCATATAATTGTAAAGATGAGTAAAATTAACTGAGGATATTTTATCATAGGTTTCTTTCATTAATCATATGATATTCCAAATATAATTCTTACAAGGCTTTATTTTGTATCAGAAGTATTCTCTTAGCTCAGTACCTAAAAGCCCTATTCAATGGAAAGAAAGGATTTATCTAGTGCATGATTTCTATTGGATGTATATTTCGCACAACTGACTCCTTGTCTTTGTATCTGCAACATTTCTGGTTTTTTTCTATTTTTTTTTACTATGAAGAAAGTACAGTTTGATTTCAGAGTATGTAATCTGCGTTCCATTTCACAATTTATTATTTAATTATATATTAAAGTAGTGTGAAGTGTGAAACATTTTCTAACAGTCAGTCTATAATGATTTCAATGTACAGAGCTGTTAGGATTAAAATCATAGAAACTCATGAACTTAGTACAAAGAATTTTAATTCTAAAAACTTTAAAATTTTCGATCACCAATGGGCTTAATTTTCAAACTATCACCATTATTTCTTGACTTTTCTGCTGTTATTGAACTATACACTTTCATAAACTACATGAGTTTTTAAAATGTACTCTGCTCATAAAATACAACCCTAACCTCAGTTTTCCCTGCCTCTCCTTCCAACCTCCACCCCACCTCCTCTCTCCCCTAGACCCATTCCTCCTGTCAGAAGCAGCACACTTCCTGTTGATATCAACTCATCAATGCATAGCAAGACACAATAAGACTAGGCACAAACCCTTGATATCAGGACTGGTTAAATCTTTCCAGTAGGAATAAGAAGGTCTCATGCGCAGGTGAAAGTATCAGAAATATCCCCACTGTTAGGAGACCCTCAAAATCACCAAGCAGAAGACCTAATATAGAGCCATGCAGGCTCATTGGCTTCTGCTTTAGGCTCCGTGAGCCTCTATGAGCCCTGCTTAGGTGATTCTGTGGGCGGTGTTTTTCTGATGTCCTTCATTTCCCTCTGACTCTTCCAATTCTTCCTTCCTGTCTTCCATGGGATTGAGCAAGCTACAAGGGGAAGAACCCATATCAATAATTTATGACTCATTTCCTAAAAGACTGATTTGATCCACCACAAGATCCTGCTGGTAAATTGTTTATTGTACCCTTTTACTGATGAGATATTTCAACATGAACCTTCTACTTCTAATTAATAATTCTTTTTCTCAAGATGTGATTGGGAGAAGCTTCAAGAACAACTTATTCCATTATTAACCATTTCTAAAATCTATGGTAAGTAAAGCATGAAAAGTGAGCTTTTATTTATTTTCTTCTAATAAAAATTATTTTGATACATGCTCTCTTGTTTCACCTAAAAATATTGCATAGAAAGAAATGTGCTACAAGGCTAGAGCCATACAAATCCTTGGATATGTACTGCTTCCTGTTCCTCGGGTCAACACATAATTATTTTATTAAAAAAATTAGAAAGCTAAATTACAGGGCTAGAGAGATTTCACTATATTTAAGATAGATTACTGAACAAGCAAAAGACCTGGCTTTGGTTCCCAGCATGCGTATCAGGGGCTCACATCATCACTAGAGGTCTTTTCAATTGTTTTTCTATTGTTGCTACATGACATTATGACCAAGAGAACTTTCAAAATAAAGTTTTCTTTTCTAGTGCTATTATTTATTTCATTCTTGAATGTTGATAGTCTCTTCTTAAAATTAATTTTATTTTATTTTTTATTTTATTTTATTTTTTTTAACTTGAGTATTTCTTATTTACATTTTGAGTGTTATTCCCTTTCCCGGTTTACGGGCCAACATCCCCCTAATCCCTCCCCCTCCCCTTCTTTATGGGTGTTCCCCTCCCCATCCTCCCCCCATTGCCGTCCTCCCCCTAACAATCATGTTCAGTCTTAGCAGGACCCAGGGCTTAGAGTTTCAGAGGGTAAGTGTCCATGATGGCAGACATATGTTAACAGTAGTAGTTGGTAGCATTTCCTTCTCGGTCTACAAGTAGTCAGAGAGAGTTGGGAGGGAGAGAATGCTTCTGTGGGTCTCTTGAAACCTCAAAGACCAAACTCCAGTGACATCCCTCTTCCAACAAGTCCGTACTCCTAATACTTCCTAAGCAGTTTCACTAATTTGGGACAGAGCATTCAAATATACGTTCCTATAGTGGCTATTCTCATTTAAACCATCCTGTTCCACTCTATGATCCCATAGGTATGTGGCAATATCATAGTGCAAAATGTATTTAATCCAACTTCAAATGTCCCCTTAGTCTTTCACAGTCTCAACATGGTTTTAAACATTCAAATCTGAAACCCAAAGTCTATCTCAAACTCAAGACAATTAATTTCTCATTGTATTCCATTGCACAAAAATCAAATTAAGGATGTCAACGTACAATGCCACAGAACACACCGTTCCAAAAAGAATGGGTTAGAGCATAATAAAGAAACACCAGACCTAAGCAAGGCCCACATCAGAAGGGAAAACCCTAAATCCCATGGTTCCATTTGTGATAGGAAAGGCTTTGATAGCTCATCCCTTCTATGTTTGCTGCCTACAACATTCTCTCTCTGTCTCTCTCTGTCTCTGTCTCTGTCTCTCTCTCTCTCTCTCTCTCTCTCTCTCTCTCTCTCTCTCTCTCTCTCTCTCTCCCCCTCCCCTTCTCTGTCATCTTCCACCTATTATGTACAGCTTACCTTGGAAGATGTTGGTTTATGGCTTTGACATCTTTACCGTCTTTCACAGCCTCAGACAGTGGTCTCTCATGGCCTCCGTTCATGGACTCCCCTACCATAAATCTGGCCTCAATTACTATCTTTCATCATAAAGGAAGATTCAAGATTATGTTTATTCATGTATCCTCCATGACTCTGAAGCCACAATGAAGTAGGTGGTGCTTTCAAGTTTGACTATCAACTTGGGATAACCTTGGCAATGTTCAATCACATTCATATCAGCTTTGATTGCTTGCTACATTTTTAGGAGCAGACAGTTCCACAGACCTTTCTTTTTTAGGAGTTTGAAGCTTAGCAGGGTGGATATTTCCCAGAGAGCACTCCTTCATTTGTTCTACTTAAGACCAGGGCTTTTTTCCATCTCAGCTCAAGACTTGACTCGAATACTAAATTTTCTGGTGGTATTTTCCTCCTTGAAATATATGTTTTCTATTCCTTTTCATTCTATGTGTTCTTTTTCATTGTAGACCTGTTCAGAAATTATTACTAATAACCAGATAGAAGACTCAATATTAAGCTGTCTTATAATCTCCCTCACTAGGTAAATTCATTCATTTATTTTCAATTTAGCCTCAAACAGATTTTAGAATATGGCAAAGAGAGTCATACTCTTTGCCAAAGAATTGCAAGAAAGTCTTGAGTCTACTTTCTAATACCGATTCCCTCTAAAACCTCTTTAGTAGGACCCCCATTGTCTAGGATGTTTCCCACCATATTGTCTTCCAAAGTCTTGTGAGGATGGTACTCAACTGCTTTCCAAATACAAAGTTCCATAACTTTCCACAGTATTCCCAAAGGTAACATGTCAAAAGTATACAATACTCCCTGTAACTAACATATGACATGAACCAGTCCAGCCTAAAATAATTTGAAGCAGAATACAGCATCAAAGGGCTAGCTTTGAAGACTGATTGTCTCTGTCCTTCTAGTTCTTTACACTGAATGCTTGCTGATAACTTCTAAAAAATCCTAAAAGTTTTCTTGCTTATTCTATGCTTAAAAAAAATAAAACTGACTTAGGCGACTAAAACCTGTTGCCTAGCAGTGGTGAACTAGATAAAATGTTAACTGCTATCCCTCCCTTTTATGCTGAGGTAGATAGAAGCCTCTATGGCTAGGATGGTGAAATCTTTGTGAACCAGAAAGGAAGGAAGTGAAAAGAATTAAAATAATTTATACAGGTGAATGTGCACAGAGACATATACATTCATATATACATATACATTTCTATTCACAATCCCGTTGACACATTAACACATTCATTTTGAATGGACCAAACTACTTGTGTCATATACTACACAAGTATTTATGCATGCTTATCTATATACATATACCTACATATACATATAGACAAACAGACATATACATTTAGATAAATGGATGGATCAGAATTCTCCAAGCCAAACCATCCAACCAACAATAGCCTTCACAAGACATGGGCCTCTCCTCCTATTAATGCCCAACAAAGCCATTCTCTGCTACATATGTGGCTGGAGCCATGGGTCACTCCTTGTGTACTCTTTGATTGGTGGTTTAGTCCCTGGGAGCTATGGGGTGTCTGGTCACTTGATATTTTTGTTCTTCCTATGAGGTTGCAAACCCCCTCAGTTTTCTCAGTCCTTTCTCTAACTCCTCCATTGGGAACCCCATTTTCAGTCCAATGGTTGGGTGCAAGCATCCACCTCTGTATTTGTCAGGCTCTAGCAGAGCTTCTTGGGAGATAGCTATATCAGGCTCCTATCAGCATACACCACTTGACATCCCCAATAGTGCCTAGCTTTGGTGACTGCATATAGGATGGATCCTCAGGTGGAGCAGTCTGTGTTCCACATTTTGGTTTTGTATTTCTTCCTGTGAGTATTCTAAGAAGGATTGGAGCATCGACATATTGGTCTTCCTTCTTCCTGACTTTCAGGTGGTCTGTAAATTGTATCTTGGGGATTCCAAGCTTTTGGGTCCATATCTACTCATCAGTGAATATATATCTTGTGTGTTCTTTGGTGATTGGGTTACCTCACTCAAGATAATATTTTCTAGCTCCATCCATTTACTAAGAATTTCATGAAGTCATTGTTTTTAATAGCTGAGTATCACTCCATTGTGTAAATGTACCACATTTTCTGTACCCATTCCTCTCTTGAAAGACTTCTGAGTTCTGTCCAGCTTCTGGCTATAATAAATAAGGCTGCTATGAGCATACCTTTTAAGGCAAAAAAGTTCTTTACAAAATTACCTCAAAGATAAAATGTTACATAAAATGGGAGTTACAGAAGGATGTTGCTATTAAGTTCAAGTAATGTTTCATTCTATATGCTCATTATAAGTTCAAAGCAACAATTTTTACATGTTTTGCCTTATCATAGCACACACCAGTGGGCTATATCCTGGGATCTAAATGTTTTTCCTTGAACAAAAATTTCTCCCTAGTCTACTTCTCTTTTAAGTGTAATTATGAAATCTCATTGTATTTCTTAATATTTGCTTTTACTTACTATTCTGAAGAGTGGGCATATTCTAGTCTTGATTCTAATTTTATTATATCTTCCAGCAAAGCAATTAAGATCATTTCTTGAAACTCTCTTCTTAAAAAATTTTTAAAGAAATCAGGAATTCTATAGAATCATTATTAATTTATCTAAACAGTACTAATTTAAAAAGTTCATCTTCTCTGGGGCTGCTCTTAGTCCCACTCAACCACTACTACCTCAATGCCTTAGCATTCCCACAATCTCATAGAAGCCGTGGGAGGGTGTATGGGAGTATAGAAGATGGAAGGAAATATATTAAAATGTAAATACATAGAATATCCAAGAAAAATAAAATAAAAAGTTCATCTTTATGGTGATCTACAGGAAATCAGATCAATACGGTGTGTTGATGCCCAGGGACTATAATATTAATTTAATAATGACAGGGAAGCAATATCAGCTGCAAGAAGCAATACTGAGATGAAGCCTTTTGGAACCTTGTCATCGAGCTCATCCATTGTAAACCATGTAAAAATGGTGAGCCAACTCCAGGAAGGCCACCTGCTAGCCTTAAACTCTCCTAGATGGCTCTTGACAAACTTCACTTTTAGTTATTTTTAGCTAATTAATGTTGCTGTGATAAGAAACTGTGACAGAGATAATTCATAAAAGGAAGTATTTGATTTGGATTTATGGATTCGAAGGTTTAGAGTTCATGAAAGTGGAGAACAAGCAGGTAGGTTGAAAATTTTTAATCTTCATGTAGGGGGCAGAGAGTATAGGAATGGAATGAATCTATTGAAACTTCATGGCTAACCCCTATTGGCACACCTCTTCAAACCAAGTCACACTCCCTAATTCTTGGCAAACAGTTTTTGTAACTGGACACCATTATTCTAACCCATGAACCCACCAGAGTGGTTCTCATTCAAACAAGCACATGATCCAACACTCTTTGTACATAGAAGGCACCTGCACTGCTTTGATTTCATGTAATGAACATAAACCCACACAGGTAAAACATACAAAAATATGCCAGATTTATAGAATAATCTCTAATCCTGTAGTTTCACTCAGGATTTATTTCAGTAAATATTATTGTTATTATCACTATTATTATTGTACACATTTGTATTGTTTTACCTGAAAAGTTTGTAGTTTTACTATCCTTTCTCTCTCCTCAGTCTCTCTCTCTCTCTCTCTCTCTCTCTCTCTCTCTCTCTCTTTTTGTTTCTTTCTCTTTAGCACTCTCTTTCAAAAAAGCATGTTTCAAGCTCATAATCCTGCTTCATTCTCCTTGATGCTGGGGATGCAAGTGTGCCCCATCACATCAGGTTCAAGTTACAATTATCCATCCTTTCCTGTGTCTTCAATATGTCTGTCCTTCCTATCCTCCTTTCTTTTCCCCCTGGTGCAGGGATCAATGTGAGGCTCTTGGCAAGATAGCAAAGCACTCTTCCACTAAACTACATCTTCAGCCAAGTTCCCTGAATCATAATTGTATAAGGTATGCATAATAAATGGGTAAAATGGGGAATGTATAGTAGGACTAACTGTAATCCAATTTCAATTACTTAGATAGTTTTATTTTATAATCTTTGGCCCAAATAAAAATATCTTTATTTTATACTTGAAAAAATTGTTCTCATATAGGATAAGTGCAGTGTTTTAGTTGAAGATGAGGTGTGATATTTTACTCTATGCAGAATCTTCTGTTTAAATTATTCAACATTCCAGACAACAGGAAGTCATAAACATGTTTTAAATGTCTGTATGCAGTGGTGATAATCTTCTGGATGTTTGTATAGTGAGCCTTACTGTGTCTTTTGCTGTGATTTGCAGACCTGGTAAGTGAAACGCAAGCAATAAAAACTGTCATGATTGTGTACTGTTTAGAACAAAATTAGAAATTAAAAAAAAAATGAAGAAAACCTGGAACACGGGAGGGTCTTTAAATGGTGCACAGGGAATTATTTACCTAGAATGGAGCGGAAAAAAATCACAGCTGAGTTAAAATTTCCCTAGATATCTAAAAAAAAATTCAAAAATATGTTGAATAACAACGAAATTTCACCATTATCGCCTCAGACATGGAGGTTAAAAGAGACCTTTGTCTAATAAAATTATATCTTAATGAATTTCATTATTTTCGAGAGAAAACAATGCAGGGACTTTAAGCCATACAAAATGCAGTTGAATTTTCTATTTCAGTTTTCTGAATGCCACTACTTTTATATTTACAATTCTAGCTTTGGATTTTGTTTTGTTAGATATGCTGGTAATTGACTTGAAATCCAAGCACTGCAGAGAGAGAGAAAGAAAGACATCAAGTTTAAGGTCCATATGGACTCCACAATGAGTTCTAGATCAACTTGTATAGTCATTTCTTTTCTCATATACGTACTGGAGATATCTCTATCTGTCACCTTTTCATATTCTTTTTTCCTATAATTCATTGTACATTTAAGGATTTAAAAAATGTATTTACTTATTCGCTTTTCAGCCAAATATAAGCCCGCTCTTTCCTCCCAGTAACCACTCACGCAGATCTTCTCCTGCATTCTTCCCTCCCCTTCTCCCTGGATACTGTGGGTCTCCATATCTGTTTCCATTGGCTGTTGGCTAGAGCGTCCCAGAGACAGTTATGCTAGGCATTTGTCTGCAAATATAACACAGTTTCATTAATAGTGCCAGGGATTGGTTCTTGCATGAAGTCCAATTTATAAATTGTTGATCTTAGTGCCCGGGTCACTGGTATTCTCTTCAGGAAGTTGTCTCCAGTACTGACGAGTTCAAGGATAGTCTCCACTTTCTTTTCTATTAGATTTAATGCTCTTGTTTTACCTTTAGATGCTTGATCTACTTGGACTTGATTTTTGTACAGGGTGGATTAATAAGGATCTATATAAATTCTCTACATGCAGACATGCAGTGGTTGAAGATTTTTCTTTTTTTCTGTTGTATTATTTTGGCCTTTTTAAAAATAAAAAGTCAAGTTTTCATGGTTATTTGTGGTTTATTTCTGACCTTCCACTTGATTCTACTGATTAACCTGTTTGTACCAAAACTGTGGAGGTTTTATTACTATTTCTCTGTAATATAGCTTGATGTCAGGGATGATTATACCCGAAGAAGTTCTTTTTGTTTTAATTAATTTTTCAAAAACATATTGTTTATTTAGGATGTATTCTTACTTATCTGAAAGATCGTGTTTTACTCTTATCACCTGGACTTTCTTTGGTTGAACAATGTTTTATTTACCTGTGGACCTAGAGGTCACAGTTATGGTTCAATTTCACTGCAATTTTTTTCAGCCAGGAACTAAGTTGTAAATGTATGAGAAGTTGAAATACTTTCAAAAAGTGATTCCTAATTTCACAATTTGTAACTTAGAGGTTTTGAGTTCTGAGATCCCTTCCACCATCTTTATTGCCACCCACAGATAAACTTCCATAATTTCAGTTCATAAGTATAGCATTTGCTTGCTGATAAGATTAAAGGTCTCTGGAGGCACACAGGATCATCGATTCTTAGTTCCAGTTTGACGAGGGTTCGACGTGCATGTTACTCCTCATGGGAGTGATAATTCAAATATCCTAATTAGAATTTATTAAATGCTTGTTCATCTCAACATACACACAAACACACACACACACACACACACACAAAGAGAGAGAGAGAGAAACATTATTTTAATTTGATAAAAAATTCTACATAGAAATATATAAATACATGTAAACATGTATTGATATATACATATTTATATTAAAATATATGCATATGTGAAACAAATATCTGTATATATAACATGTATATGAGTTTTTCTATGCAGATTATATGAGGATTGCAGCAAAAAAGTCTATGTCCACATATATATGTATATATATATATATATATATATATTCTTTTTATTCCCTTCTCTGACATAAGAATTCCAAACCTTCTGAGTAGTTCTAGTTACATGACTATATGATCTGCAGATATCCACTACTTCAATCTCTTGCAATATTTTACTGTCTCTTCCTCAGTGATTCAGGAGCATTGGAAGCAAACTGTGCCATATTTAAGGCTGAGCATTGCACTCTATTCTCTGCATGTTAATTAGAGTTTTGTGTCTATTACCATCTGATGAAGAGGGAAGAAACTACTCCAGTGAGGGCAGAGAGAAGCACTATCTTAGCATCATAAAGAAAAGATCTTAGTTCCTTCATTCAGCAGCAGATATAATAACATTGGAACAATCTGCAAGGATAACTTACAAATATAAACTTATTCATAAATATATTCACAATATGTTAATTTCCATGTGCCTCTTTCTTTGTATCTTTTTATCGCTGTGTTTATCTATCTGTATGTTTTCTCTGTCTGTCTGTCTGTCTGTCTGTCTCTCCTTCTCTCTCTCTCTCTCTCTCTCTCTCTCTCTCTCTCTCTCTCTCTCTCTCTCTCTCTTTGTGTGTGTGTATGCATAGTTAAAAGAAACTTGTCCTGCAGAGGGGGATGATATCCACCCCGAGGCCATATACCACCTAACAAAAAGTCCACAGGAAACTTCCTTTGAATGTTGGTCAGGAAAATTCAAGAGACATCCCTGAAAACATAGGCTATTGCCTGAGGACTAGATTTTATAGTATGTAAAATACCATACAAGCTTCCAAGGACAGAAAGCAAACAAGAGTAAAACTCATATTTAAAATCTATAAACCATAATAATAGCTAGTTAGTCTGTAAAGAGTCCCCTAATTATGCAATGGTGGCACTAGTATCTTTAGGGTATACATCTAATTGGACTTAGGTGCCACTTAACAGGAGATAATTCATACTGAGTATTATAAACCTAGACAGTTACTTGCTACTGAAATGGTTATAGACCCTACTATAGAACCTGCTATTTCTCTAAACTAGTGTAATTTCTAACTGCATTCTACGTTATTATCATTAAGTTCACAGACATGTGTAGCCCCTACACTTTATCAAAGAACAATTATTTTTGCAACAGATGGAGAATATTGTAAAGGTCTACAACTGGTCAAAATGGAAAGAATAAATGACAAATGTGCCCATCTCCAACTGTTACACCTTCATTAAAATCTTTACAGATAAAACTGTCAATTTCACAGGAGCAGGAATAAACAGATTGTAAAAGCCAAAGAACCAAGGTATCTTCTGTGAGATGGTGTCTTCTACACATGACAGGGATGCTTGCACCTATTAAATCTCAACAGCATGTTTGAATAAACTACACCTGTGTAGTGAAAAGCCCAATTATCATACCAACTTGGAAATTTCACAAGATTCCACTTCTAGATGAAGAATAATAGACTAGTAATGACTATTGAGAGAGAAAAAAATCAGTTTTTTTCCCAGAAATAAGCTCCCTGATAAAATATCTAATACAAAGTACTTGGCTTGAAACAATTGATGATTATCGGGGAGAACATGTCTTTTTTCTTCCAGTTGTGTGGCTAATATACATTGTTTGTGCTCTAGTCAATGCTCTCACACCTTGCAGAAGTATATGAACTCAGTAATGAAAAAACAAAAAGAGAGGGAGAGAGAGTAACACGGAGTTGGGAGGGCTATGTGTTAGAGATGTTTGAGTGAATTTGGAGGAGAAAATGGGTTTGTTGGTGGGATTTTACTCAGCTCTCTTTTCAGTGTATATTAAATTTCTATGATAATGTTATAAATCTTTCAATTCTAATATTCATATTATTCACATTTTTGTAATGTATACATTTTTATGTTGATTAAGTTTATTTTCAATCTCCAGTTTTTCAGTAAAATAGGAATACATGTAAAGTGTCTGTCACTTTGCATTCTACATGACTCATAAAATGGATGATCAATCATAAACAAATCTAATGCAAATAGTACTTTGTAAATTTAGAAATATCTAGGGATGAGAATATACAATATTTTAAAAGGATTAATAGTAAAAAGATAGACTTATGAAAGGATGAATATGACCACGTTATAATCAGGTTAGAGTAACAATGTTAAAATAATGTTTAAGATTATCATGATGACAGCTCTTTAAAATTTCTACTCTTCTGTATTTGCTATGCTGTTTTTTTATTTATAGGGTTGATAGCATAAACAGTGAATGATCAGTATTCTTATTAATATTCCATTATTTTGTATCTGTAAGTTATTTTATAGTTTCTGTTGTTGTGTCCAGATGGGAGTTAATTACAGTGATGAATTATCTACAATGACTCCTTTATCATAAACTTTTTAACTAATAACCACTTAGTGGAAGTTTTTTCAATTTTAGAAAACAAACTGGAATACATATAAAAATAGAAAATTAAGCACTATTAGAGGTATCTGCTACTGGAAAGAGAATGTTCTAGATGCTTTAAAATATAATTGTACAATATTCTAAAGAAAGGTAAACGATGAGGTAACATATCTCATACTTGAGGTGAGTTTAAAATTACAATCACAAAATTAGAAAATCTTTATAATTATTGTTAGTAAATGGTACATAAACTATGCTTTGAACATATTTCATACATAATGAAAAGGTAGAAGTATAAACAACATGTATATATTCATAGGGTTTGAAAGGCACATTACATTTTGTAAATACAAAAGTTCCATAAAATATTAAAATGAATGAAATGTGAAAAGGAAATCAAAATAGAGCATACTGACCAGATAAGTAAAAGATTGATCGAAAAGGAAAACAAAAATCTTCAAAAAGTAGCTGTGAGTGTTAATGCTACACTTTATGGAAAAGATACATATTTTGAACTATATACTGTTAGCTTCCAATGGTGGGACTTGGTTTCATTCCATTGAGTTGTTGGCTAAGGACATGCAGTGGAGGTCTCTAAAAATCCTGGCTGATGCTAGAACAGAACATCACTTTCTGAAAATTGACAGCTGTACTGCATTACCAAAGGTAACTTCCACATATCTCCCTGAATACAGAAATGTTAAGCTTGTGTGGGCTTGGAGCTTTCATTCCTTTATTCTCCTATCTTTTACAGGATAAGATACTCTGCACGCTATAGAAAGAGAAACTTGAACACTGACCCAGCCACAAAACCCTTAAACTACAATCTGCCCTGCCTATAAAATGTGATGGGACCACGGTGGCACAGAACTGTTGGAGTGGTCAACTGATGTTTAAGTTGATCAAGTACTTTAACTTGAGGCCCATGATAGGGACCCCATGCCCTATACTGCCTAGATGGACAGGAACTTGAGGCAGGATACCCCAGAGATCAGAGGTAGAGCCAAATACCACTGGCAAAAAGAAAAAAAAGGCAAAACAAAAACAGAAAAAGATATGATTCCTAATGATATTCTGAAACATGCATACATGAGTGGATTTATCCACTCATCATCAGAGAAACTTTCATCAGCAGGAGACGGGAGTAGGTGCAGAGACTTACATCCAGAAATTATCTGGAGAGATCAGAGAAGCCTATGAAATAGAGTGGAGGAGGACTGTAGGAATGAGCAGGGATGGAGGTCAGCAGGAGAACATGACCCAAAAACAGGTCTCACATGGACGCACAGAGACTGAAATAGAATCTACATGTGTATATATATGCTCCAAGTCATATGAGTAGGTGGTTTTGCTGGCTTTTTTCTTGGGACTCCTAACAGCAGAAGCAGCCATGGCTCTCTAATTCTGTCTTTTAGCTGGAGTCTTTCCCTCCTATTGAGTTAGCTTGTTCAGTCTCAGCATGAAGGCTTCCATCTTGTCTTATCTCATCTCGTCTGTCTAGTTGTCTCTCAGAAGCCTGCTCTTTTCTGAAGAGGAAAAGAGAAAGAAAGGGGGAGAGGTGAGAGAAGCTGCCAAGAGCAGAGGGAGAGGAAATTGCAGTTGGGATGTATTGTATAAAAGGAAAACCTATTTTCAATAAAACACAGAGTAATCAATGAACTATATTTGTTTTTAATCCTATTGAATTTCTTTTATAGAATGTAATGTATTGCTTGCATCTTTCAGAGAAAAAAAAAACCTAAGTACACACAGAGTCTAATATTGGTGGTGTTAGTAGTTACTGAAACTAATATTTTTGCAATTACCAAGTATGACAAAAAGCATCATTTTATGTGGTTTCCCTTATTTGAAAAAGAAATTTGTAGCTCCTTTTAAATCATATAAGTCTTACTCATCAGGGTCTCCTTCACCATTCCTTGTAATCAAGTTCTCTGCTGTAGCCTTTCCCTAAGGAAAATCTTATTTGAAAGTTCTTTTTTTCCCCTCGGTACATTAATCACATGAAACTGGTAAAATGAAAGGCAGTAAAAAGTGGGCTGTATAAAAGCAAAGACTAAAGATTGAAATTATGGTATTGGGCTTCTTTGTGAATCAAGAGGACAATTTTTTTTCTCAGCTGTGTGTTTCAGATGAATAAATCTTCTTCATCTTTGCTCCAAAATGAACTTTAAAAGCGAAATAACATTGACACATAAGCTATAAATGAAATAACTTTTTACATTTGAAAAATTGAAATGTAATAAACAAAGATTAACTAGTAGAACCACTATAATATCATGGTTTTGCTTGTACCTTCTGGTATGTGCCTGCAGAGATATGTCTTTGCACCTGTGCACACAGGTGTATGTGAGCATGAATGTGGAGACCAGGGTGGGCAAAGGATGACTTTATTAATATCATTAAATTTATTCCTTTTATAGTTTATGTTTGCTCTTGTTTTACATGTATGCATTTTTTTCAACATGCAAGTCTATGTACCATGTGTGTGGAGGTTGGCAGACGTCAGGAAAACACATGTGATCCTACTGAGCCCTCTCTTCATCACCAGCAAAGTCATGTTACATGAACACTGGGGACCTAAATTTACATCTTTATACTTGGATGATAATCAACCCACAGTCACAATTTCTGAGCCAGAAGTGTTCCTGTCTAAAAGTGCAGGGAGTTAATTGAAGAAGAGACTGGAGAAAGGCTGTCCAGGGACCAGCACAATTTGAGATCTTGGTGGGGCACCAACAGATGCTATGGTGTGCTTACAGACAGGAGCCTAGCATAGCTGTTCTCTGAGAAACCCTACGAGCTGGATGAAACAAATGCAGATACTTACAGCAAAGTATTAGATTAAAGTCAGAGACGCCAATGGTTGAATTAGATGAAGGATTGAAGGAGCTGAAAGGGAGGGCAACCCCTTAAAAAACTTGTAATCTTTTTTTTTCAATTCATTTTTTTTTATTTATTTTTTTAACTTGAGTAATTCTTATTTACATTTCGAGTGTTATTCCCTTTCCCGGTTTATGCGCCAACATCCCCCTAATCCCTCCCCCTCCCCTTCTTTATGGGTGTTCCCCTCCCCATCCTCCCCCCATTGCCACCCTCCCCGCAACAATCACTTTCAGTCTTAGCAGGACCCAGGGATACCCCTTACACTGATGATCTTACTAGGATATTCAATGATACCTATGAGGTCAGAGTCCAGGGTCAGTCCATGTATAGTCTTTAGGTAGTGGCATAGTCCCTGGAAGCTCTGGTTGCTTGGCATTGTTGTTCATATGGGGTCTCGAGCCCCTTCAAGCTCTTTCAGTTCTTTCTCTGATTCCTTCAACGGGGGTCCTTTTCTCAGTTCAGTGGTTTGCTGCTGGCATTCGCCTCTGTATTTGTTTTATTCTTGCTGTGTCTCTCAGGAGAGATCTACATGCGGTTCCTGTCTGCCTGCACTTTTTTGCTTCATCCATCTTGTATAATTGGGTGGCTGTATATGTATGGGCCACATGTGGGGCAGGCTCTGAATGGGTGTTCCTTCCGTCTCTGTTTTAATCTTTGCCTCTCTCTTCCCTGCCAAGGGTATTCTTGTTCCCCTTTTAAAGAAGGAGTGAAGCATTCACATTTTGATCATCCTTCTTGAGTTTCATGTGTTCTAGGCATCTAGGGTAATTCAAGCATTGGGCTAATAGCCACTTATCAATGAGTGCTTACCATGTGTGTTTTTCTGTGATTGGGTTACCTCACTCAGGATGATATTTTCCAGTTCCAACCATTTGCCTACGAATTTCATAAAGTCATTGTTTTTGATAGCTGAGTAATATTCCATTGGGTAGATGTACCACATTTTCTGTATCCATTCCTCTGTTGAAGAGCATCTGAGTTCTTTCCAGCTTCTGGCTATTATAAATAAGGCTGCTATGAACATAGTGGAGCATGTGCCTTTGTTATATGTTGGGGCATCTTTTGGGTATATGCCCAAGACAGGTATAGCTGGATCCTCAGGCAGTTCAATGTCCAATTTTCTGAGGAACCTCCAGACTGATTTCCAGAATGGTTGTACCAGTCTGCAATCCCACCAACAATGGAGGAGTGTTCCTCTTTCTCCACATCCTTGCCAACATTTGCTGTCACCTGAGTTTTTGATCTTAGCCATTCTCACTGGTGTGAGGTGAAATCTCAGGGTTGTTTTGATTTGCATTTCCCTTATGACTAAAGATGTTGAACATTTCTTTAGGTGTTTCTCAGCCATTCAGCATTCCTCAGCTGTGAATTCTTTGTTTACCTCTGAACCTCATTTTTTAATAGGGTTATTTGTCTCCCTGCAGTCTAACTTCTTGAGTTCTTTGTATATTTTGGACATAAGGCCTCTATCTGTTGTAGGATTGGTAAAGATCTTTTCCCAATCTGTTGGTTGCCGTTTTGTCCTAACTACAGTGTCCTCTGCCTTTCAGAAGCTTTGCAGTTTTATGAGATACCATTTGTCGATTCTTGATCGTAGAGCGTAAGCCATTGGTGTTTTGTTCAGGAAATTTTTTCCAGTGCCCATGTGTTCGAGATGCTGCCCTAGTTCTTTTTTTTTTCTACTAGTTTGACTGTATCTGGTTTGATGTGGAGGTCCTTGATCCACTTGGACTTAAGCTTTGTACAGGGTGATAAGCATGGATCGATATGCATTCTTCTACATGTTGACCTCCAGTTGAAACAGCACCATTTGCTGAAAATGCTATCTTTTTTCCATTGGATGGTTTTGGCTCCTTTGTCAAAAATCAGGTGCCCATAGGTGTGTGGGTTCATTTCTGGGTCTTCAATTCTGTTCCATTGGTCTATCTGTCTGTCTCTGTACCAATACCATGCAGTTTTTATCACTATTGCTCTGTAATACTGCTTGAGTTCAGGGATAGTGATTCCCCCTGAAGTCCTTTTATTGTTGAGGATAGTTTTAACTATCCTGGGTTTTTTGTTATTCCAGATGAATTTGCAAATTGTTCTGTCTAACTCTTTGAAGAAATGGATTGGTGTTTTGATGGGAACTGCATTGAATCTGTAGATCGCTTTTGGTAAAATGGCCATTTTTACTATATTAATCCTGCCAATCCATGAGCATGGGAGATCTTTCAATCTTCTGAGGTTTTCTTCAATTTCTTTCTTCAAAGTCTTGAAGTTCTTATTGTACAGATCTTTTACTTGCTTGGTTAAAGTCACACCGAGGTACTTTATATTATTTGGGTCTATTATGAAGGGTGTCATTTCCCTAATTTCTTTCTCGGGTTGTTTTTCTTTTGTGTAGAGGAAGGCTATTGATTTATTTGAGTTAATTTTATACCCAGCCACTTTGCTGAAGTTGTCTATCAGCTTTAGTAGTTCTCTGGTGGAACTTTTGGGATCACTTAACTATACTATCAAATCATCTGCAAAAAGTGATATTTTGACTTCTTCTTTTCCGATCTGTATCCCCTTGACCTCCTTTTGTTGTCTGATTGCTCTGGCTAGAACTTCAAGAACTATATTTAATAAGTAGGGAGAGAGTGGGCAACCTTGTCTAGTCCCTGATTTTAGTGGGATTGCTTCAAGTTTCTCTCCATTTAGTTTAATGTTAGCAACTGGTTTGCTGTATACGGCTTTTACTATGTTTAGGTATGGGCCTTGAATTCCTATTCTTTCCAGTACTTTTATCATGAAGGGGTGTTGAATTTTGTCAAATGCTTTCTCAGCATCTAATGAAATGATCATGTGGTTTTGTTCTTTCAGTTTGGTTATATAATGGATCACGTTGATGGTTTTCTGTATATTAAACCATCCCTGCATGCCTGGGATGAAGCCTACTTGATCATGGTGGATGATTGTTTTGATGTGCTCTTGGATTCGGTTTGCCAGAATTTTATTGAGTATTTTTGTGTCGATATTCATAAGGGAAATTGGTCTGAAGTTCTCTTTCTTTGTTGGGTCTTTGTGTGGTTTAGGTATAAGAGTAATTGTGGCTTCATAGAAGGAATTCGGTAGTGCTCCATCTGTATCAATTTTGTGGAATAGTTTGGATAATATTGGTATGAGGTCTTCTATGAAGGTTTGATAGAATTCTGCACTAAACCCTTCTGGACCTGGGCTCTTTTTGGTTGAGAGACCTTTAATGACTGCTTCTATTTCCTTAGGAGTTATGGGGTTGTTTAACTGGTTTATCTGTTCCTGATTTAACTTCGGTACCTGGTATCTGTCTAGGAAATTGTCCATTTCCTGCAGATTTTCAAGTTTTGTTGAATATAGGGTTTTATAGTAAGATCTGATGATTTTTTGAATTTCCTCTGAATCTGTAGTTATGTCTCCCTTTTCATTTCTGATTATCTTAATTTGGACATACTCGCTGTGTCCTCTTGTTAGTCTGGCTAAGGGTTTATCTATCTTGTTGATTTTCTCAAAGAACCAACTTTTGGTTCTGTTGATTCTTTCTATGGTCCTTTTTGTTTCTACTTGGTTGATTTCAGCTCTGAGTTTGATTATTTCCTGCCTTCTACTCCTCCTGGGTGTATTTGCTTATTTTTGTTCTAGAGCTTTTAGGTGTGCTGTCAAGCTGCTGACATATGCTCTTTCCTGTTTCTTTCTGCAGGCATTCAGAGCTATGAGTTTTCCTCTTAGCACAGCTTTCATAAGTTTGGGTATGTTGTACCTTCATTTTCATTAAATTCTAAGAAGTCTTTAATTTCTTTCTTTATTTCTTCCTTGACCAGATTATCATTGAGTAGAGCATTGTTCAACTTCCACGTATATGTGGGCGTTCTTCCCTTACTTTTTTCAAGACCAGCTTGAGGCCGTGGTGGTCTGATAGCACACATGGGGTTCTTTTTGTCTTTCTGTACCTGTTGAGGCCCGTTTTTTGACCAATTATATGGTCAATTTTGGAGAAAGTACCATGAGGACCTGAGAAGAAGGTATATCCTTTTGCTTTAGGATAGAATGTTCTATAAATATCTGTTAAGTCCATTCGGTTCATGACTTCTCTTATTCTGTCTATGTCTCTGTTTATTTTCTGTTTCCATGATCTGTCCATTGATGAGAGTGGGGTGTTGAAATCTCCTACTATTATGTGTGAATTGCAATGTGTGTTTTGAGCTTTAGTAAGGTTTCTTTTACGTATGTAGGTGCCCTTGTATTTGGGGCATAGATATTTAGGATTGAGAGTTCATCTTGGTGGATTTTTCCTTTGATGAATATGAAGTGTCCTTCCTTATCTTTTTTGATGACTTTTAGTTGAAAATTGATTTTATTTGGGGCTGGGGATTTAGCTCAGTGGTAGAGCGCTTACCTAGGAAGCGCAAGGCCCTGGGTTCGGTCCCCAGCTCCGGAAAAAAAAAAAAAAAAAAAAAAGAAAAAGAAAATTGATTTTATTTGATATTAGAATGGCTACTCCAGCTTGCTTCTTCTGACCATTTGCTTGGAAAGTTGTTTTCCAGCCTTTCACTCTGAGGTAGTGTTTGTCTTTGTCTCTGAGGTTTGCTTCCTGTAGTCAGCAGAATGCAGGGTCCTCATTGCATATCCAGTTTGTTAATCTATGTCTTTTTATTGGGGAGTTGAGTCCATTGATGTTGAGAGATATTAAGGAATAGTGATTATTGCTTCCTGTTATATTCACATTTGGATATGAAGTTATGTTTGTGTGCTTTTCTTCTCTTTGTTTTGTTGCCAAGATGATTAGTTTCTTGCTTCTTCTAGGGTGTACCTTGCCTCCTTATGTTTGGCTTTACCATTTATTATCCTTTGTAGTGCTGGATTTGTAGAAAGATATTGTGTAAATTTGATTTTGTCATGGAATATCTTGGTTTCTCCATCAATGTTAATTGAGAGTTTTGCAGGATACAGTAACCTGTGCTGGCAGTTGTGTTCTCTTAGGGTCTGTATGACATCTCTCCAGGATCTTCTGGCTTTCATAGTCATTGGCGAAAAGTCTGGTGTGATTCTGATAGGTCTGTCTTTATATGTTACTTGACCTTTTTCCCTTACTGCTTTTAATATTCTTTCTTTATTTTGTGCATTTGGTGTTTTGACTATTCTGTGTCGGGAGGAATTTCTTTTCTGGTCCAATCTATTTGGAGTCCTGTAGGCTTCTTGTATGCTTATGGGTATCTCTTTCTTTATGTTAGGGAAGTTTTCTTCTATGATTTTGTTGAAGATATTTACTGGTCCTTTGAGCTGAGTTTTCACTCTCTTCTAAACCTATTATCCTTAGGTTTGATCTCCTCATTGAGTCCTGGATTTCCTGTATGTTTTGGACCAGTAGCTTTTTCTGCTTTACATTATCTTTGACAGTTGAGTCGATGATTTCTATGGAATCTTCTGCTCCAGAGATTCTCTCTTCTATCTCTTGTATTCTGTTGGTGAAGCTTGTATCTACTGCTCCTTGTCTCTTCTTTCGTTTTTCTATATCCAGGGTTGTTTCCATGTGTTCTTTCTTGATTGCTTCTATTTCCATTTTTAATTCCTTCAACAGTTTGATTGTGTTTTCCTGGAATTCTTTCAGGGATTTTTGTGACTCCTCTCTGTAGGCTTCTACTTGTTTATTTATGTTTTCCTGTGTTTCTCTAAGGGAGTTCTTCACGTCTTTCTTGAAGTCCTCCAGCATCATGATCAATTATGATTTTGAAACTAGATCTTGCTTTTCTGGTGTGTTTGGATATTCAGTGTTTGCTTTGGTGGGAGAACTGGGCTCTGATGATGCCATGTAGTCTTGAAACCAAGACTGTTGCTTGGATTCCTGTGCTTGCCTCTCGCCATCAGATTATCTCTAATGTTACTTTGTTCTTCTATTTCTGAAAGTGGCTAGACTGTCCTATAAGTCTGTGTGTCAGGAGTGCTGTAGACCTGTTTTCCTGTTTTCTTTCAGCCAGTTATGGGAACAGAGTGTTCTGCTTTAGGTCGTGTAGTTTTTCCTATCTACAGGACTTCAGCTGTTCCTGTGGGCCTGTGTCCTGAGTTCACTAGGCAGGTCGCTTGGAGTAGGAAGGTTTGTCTTACCTGTGGTCCTGAGGCTCAAGTTTGCTCGTGGGGTGTTGCTTATGAGCTCTCCGTGGCTGCAGCAACCAGGAAGATCTTCGCCGCCCTTTCTGGGGGTTTCCGTGCACCATGGTTCCAGATGGCATTTGGTGTTTTCCTCTGGTGTCAGAGATGTGTGCAGAGTGCAGTCTCTTCTGGTTTCCCAGGTGTGTTCTCCTCTCTGAAGGTTTAGTTCTCCCTCCCATGGGATTTGGGTGCAGAGAACTGTTTATCTGATCGGTCCCTTCAGGTTCCGGTGGTGTCTCAGACTCAGTGGACCTGCTGCTCCTGGGCCCTCCTCTACAGGAACCCAGAGGCCGTATACAGTTTCCTCTTGGGCCAGGGATGTGGGCAGGGGTGGGGAGTGTTGGTGGTCTCTTCCGCTCTGCAGTCTCAGGAGTGCCCACCTATCCAGGCGGTGAGGTCTCTCTCCCACGGGGTTTGGGAGCAGCTAGCTGCTGCGGGCAGGGATCCGAGGGTTTGGGACTCTGTAATCTTTTTTTCTCTTGTCCTTATATTTACTGGCTACTTTTTTATTTAAATATCAAATGTTATCCTTTTCCTTGTTTCCCCTTAGAAACTGACTATACCATGTTCCCTCCCCCTGCTTGTATGAGGGTGCTCCCCCACACATCTACCCACTCCGTTCTACCTCCTGACTGGAATTCACATACACTGGAGCATCAAGCCTTCAGAAGAAAAGGGCCTCTCCTATTACCGATGTCCAACAAGGCCATTCTCTGCATCATATGCAATTGGAACCATGGGTCACTCCCTGTGTACTCTTTGGTTGGTGGTTAATTCCTGGGAGCCCTGGGGGGAGAGTCTGGTGGGTTAACGTTGTTCTTCCTATGGGGTTGCAAACTCTTTCAGCTCTTTCAGTTCTTTCCCTATCTCCTCCATTGGGGACCTTGTGCTCAGTCTAATGGTTGTCTGTGAGCATTTGCCTCTGTATTTGTCAGGATCTCGTATAGCTTCTAAGGAGTCACCTATATCAGGATCCTGTCAGCATGCACCTCTTGGCATCTCCAATAGTGACTGGGTTTGGTGACTGCATGTGGGATGGATCTTCATGTGTGGCAGACTCTGGATTACCTTTCCTCCAGTCTCTGCTTCACACTTTGTCTCCATATTTCCTCCTGTGAGTATTTTATTCCCCTTTTAAGAAGGACTGAGGCATCCACACTTTGGTTGTCTTTTTCTTGAGCTTCATGTGGTCTGTGAATTGTACCTTGTGTATTCTGAGCTTTTGGGCTAATTTCCAATAATCAGTGACTGCAAAACATGTGTGTTTTTCTGTTATTGGGTTACCTCACTCAGGATGTTATTTTCTAGTTCCACCCATTCAGCTAAGAATTTCATGAAGTCATTGTTTTTAATAGTTGAGTAGTAGTCCATTGTGTAAATATGCCACATTTTTTGTATATATTCCTCTGTTGACAGACATCTGGGCTCTTTCCAGCTTCTAGCTATTATAAATAAGGCTGCTATGAGCATAGATGAGCATGTGTCCTTGTTATATGCTGGAGCATCTTTCGGGTATGTGCCCAGGAGTGGTATGGCTTCCTGGAAAAGTCTTGTAAAGATCAGGAATTTAAGGTCCATACCTAAACATAGCAAAAGCAATATACAGCAAACCAGTAGCCAACAACAAACTAAATGTGGAGAAATTTGAAGCAATCCCATTAAAATCAGGGACTAGACAAGGTTTCCCACTCTCTCCATACCCATTCAATATAGTACTCGAAATCATAGGCAGAGCAATTTGACAACAAACGGAGCACAAAGGGATACAGCTTGGAAAGGAAGAAGTCAAAATATCACTATTTGCAGATGATATGATAGTGTGCTTAAGTGATCCAAAAAGTTCCACCAGAGAACTTCTAAAACTGATAAACAACTTCAGCAAAGTGCCTGGATATAAAATTAACTCAAACAAATTAGGAGTCGTTGTCTACTCAAAGGATAAACAGACAGAGAAAGAAATTAGGGAAACTACACCCTTCACAATAGTCGCAATTAATACTACACCCTTCACAATAGTCACAATTAATACTACACCCTTCACAATAGTCACAATTAATATAAAATGCCTCGGTGTGACTCTAACCAAGCAAGTGAAAGATCTCTATGGTAAGAACTTCAAGGTTCTAAAGAAAGAAATCTAAGATCTCACAAGATCGAAAGGTATCCCATGCTCATGAATTGGCAGGATTAATATAGTAAAAATGACCATCTTGACAAAAGCAGTCTACAGATTTAATGCAATCCCAAACAAAATTTTAACTCAACTATTCAGAGTTAGAACAATTTGCAAACACATTTGGTCTAACAAAAAAAAAAAAAAGGCAGGCTAGTGAAAACTATTCTCACAAATAAAAACTTCTGTGGAAATCACTATCCCTGACCTCAATCTGTTTTACAGAGCACTCGTGATAAAAACTGTATGGTATTGGTACAGAGATGGACAGGTAGATCAATGGAATAGAATTGAAGACCTAGATATAAACCCACACATCTATGGTCACTTGATCTTTGACAAAGGAGATAAAACCATGCAGTGCAAACAACAACAACAACAACAACAACAACAACAACAAATGGTGCTGGTTCAACTGGTAGTCACCTGGCAAATCAATCCATCTTTATCTCCTTGTACAATGGTCAAGTACAAGTGAATCAAGGAATGCCACATAAATCCAGATACACTGAAGCTAATAGAAGAAAAATGTGGGGAAGGTATATTAGGCTGCTCTTAACATGCACTTCTTGGCATAGCAATATTGTTTGAGTTTGGTGGCTGTATGTATTTGGGCTGGATCCCCAGGTGGGGCAGACTCTCAATGGCCATTCATTCAGTCTCTGCAAACTTTGTCTTCATATCTCCTTCTATGAATATTTTTGTTCCTCCTTTTAAAAAGGACTGATGCATCTGCACTTTGGTCTTTCTTCTTCTTGAACTTCATGTGGTCTGTGGATTTTATCTTGGGGAATCTGAACTTTAGGGCTAATTTCCACTTATCAGTGAGTACATACCATGAATTTTTTTTGTAATTGGGTTGCCTCACTCAGGATATTTTCTAGTTCCATCCATTTGCCCATGAATTTCATGAAGTCATTGTTTTAATAGCTCCATTCTGTCTCCTGAGACTTTTCCAGTGTATTACAAATACAGAGGTGGGTCCTCACAGCCAACCATTGAACTGAGAATGGGGTCCCCAGTGGAGGAGTTAGAGAAAGGATTGAAGGAGCTGAAGGGGTTTGTAACTCCATCAGAACAACAATACCAAAAAACCAGAGCTCCCACTGGTGAAACCACCACCCCAAGAGTACACATGGACAGACCCATAGCTCCAGCTGCATATGTAGCACAGGACAGCCTTCTTGGGCACAAAAGTGTGGAGAAGCCCATCATCCTGCCAAAACTCAACACCCCAGTGTAAGGGAATAGGAGGGCAGGGAGGTGGAAAGGGGAGGGTGTATGGGTGGGGGAACACCCTCATAGAAAATGGAGAGGAAGACGTGAGATGGGTTTTATGGATGGGAAACCAGGAAAGGTAATAACATTTGAAATGTAAATAAAATTATCCAATAAAAAAGAGTTAGCAGCAGAAAGACCAGTGGAATAGAATTGAAGGCCCAGAAATGAACCCATACACCCAAGTTCACTTGATTTCTGACAAAGGAACCGAAACCATCCAATGGAAAAAAAGCATTTTCAGCAAAAGTGGCTGGTTCAACTGGAGGTCAGCATGTAGAAGAATGCAGATCGATCCATGCTTATCACCCAGTACAAAGCTTGAGTCCAAGTGGATCACGTACCTCCACATCAAACCAGATACACTCAAACTAATAGAAGAAAAAGTGGGGAAGCATCTCGAACACATGGGCACTGGAAAAAATTTCCTGAACAAAACACCAATGGCTTATCCTCTAAGATCAAGAATAGACAAATGGCATCTCATAAAACTGCAAAGCTTCTGTAAGACAAAGGACACTGTTGTTAAGAGAAAGCGACAACCAACAGATTGGGAAAAGATCTTTACCAATCCTACAACAGATAGAGGGCTTATATCCAAAATATACAAAGAACTCAAGAAGTTAGACTGCAGGGAGACAAATAACCCTATTAAAAAATGGGCTAAACAAATGAGCTAAACAAAGAATTCACAGCTGAGGAATGCTGAATGGCTGAGAAACACCTAAAGAAATGTTCAACATCTTTAGTCATAATAGAAATGCAAATCAAAACAACCCTGAGATTTCACCTCACACCAGTGAGAATGGCTAAGATCAAAAACTCAGGTGACAGCAGATGCTGGCGAGGATGTGGAGAAAGAGGAACACTCCTCCATTGTTGGTGGGATTGCAGACTGGTAAAACCATTCTGGAAATCAGTCTGGAGGTTCCTCAGAAAATTGGACATTGAACTGCCTGAGGATCCAGCTATACCTCTCTTGGGCATATACCCAAAAGATGCCTCAACATATAAAAGAGACACGTGCTCCACTATGTTCATCGCAGCCTTATTTATAATAGCCAGAAAATGGAAAGAACCCAGATGCCCTTCAACAGAGGAATGGATACAGAAAATGTGGTACATCTACACAATGGAATATTACTCAGCTATCAAAAACAACGAGTTTATGAAATTCGTAGGCAAATGGTTGGAACTGGAAAATATCATCCTGAGTGAACTAACCCAATCACAGAAAGACATACATGGTATGCACTCATTGATAAGTGGCTATTAGCCCAAATGCTTGAATTACCCTAGATCCCTAGAACAAACGAAACTCAAGACGGATGATCAAAATGTGAATGCTTCACTCCTTCTTTAAATGAGGAAAAAGAATACCCTTGGCAGGGAAGGGAGAGGCAAAGATTAAAACAGAGACTGAAGGAACACCCATTCAGAGCCTGTCCCACATTTGGCCCATACATATACAGCCACCCAATTGGACTAGATGGATGAAGCAAAGAAGTGCAGACCGACAGGAGCCGGATGTAGATCGCTCCTGAGAGACACAGCCAGAATACAGCAAATACAGAGGCGAATGCCAGCAGCAAACCACTGAACTGAGAATAGGTCCCCTATTGAAGGAATCAGAGAAAGAACTGGAAGAGCTTGAAGGGGCTCGAGACCCCAAAAGTACAACAATGCCAAGCAACCAGAGCTTCCAGGGACTAAGCCACTACCTAAAGACTATACATGGACTGACCCTGGACTCTGACCCCATAGGTAGCAATGAATATCCTAGTAAGAGCACCAGTGGAAGGGGAAGCCCTGGGTCCTGCTAAGACTGAACCCCCAGTGAACTAGTCTATGGGGGGAGGGCGGCAATGGTGGGAGGGTTGGGAGGGGAACACCCATAAGGAAGGGGAGGGGGGAGGGGGATGTTTGCCCGGAAACCGGGAAAGGGAATAACACTCGAAATGTATATAAGAAATACTCAAGTTAATAAAAAAAAAAAAAAAAAAAAAAAAAAAAAAAAACTCAGGTGACAGCAAATGCTGGCGAGGATGTGGAGAAAGAGGAACACTCCTCCATTGTTGATGGGATTCCAGACTGGTACAACCATTCTTGAAATCAGTCTGGAGGTTCCTCAGAAAACTGGACATTAAACTACCTGAGGACCCAGCTATACCTCTGTTGGGCATATACCTAAATGATGCCCCAACATATAACAAAGACACATGCTCCACTATATTCATAGCATCCTTATTTATAATAGCCAGAAGCTGGAAGGAACCCAGATGCCCTTCAACAGAGGAATGGATACAGAAAATGTGGTACATCTACACAATGGAATACTACTCGGCTATCAAAAACAATGACTTTATGAAATTCACAGGTAAATAGATGGAACTTGAAAATATCATCCTGAGTGAGGGAACCAGATAACAGAAAAACACACATGGTATGCTTTACTAAGTGGATATTCGCCCAAAAATTTGAATTACCCAAGACATAATGTACAGTCTACATGAAGCTCAAGAAGAATGACTAAAGTACATATGCTTCAGTCACAAGAAAGGGGTACAAAATATTCATAGCAGGAGGTACAGAGACAAAGTTTGGATCAGAGAGTGAAGGAATAGCCATTCAGAGCCTGCCCCATGTGGGGATCCAGCCCATATACATACAACCACAAAATACAGACAATATTGCTAATGCCAACAAATGCATACTGACAGGAGCCTGATATAGCTGTCTCCTGAGAGCCTTTGCCAGAACATGACAAATATAGAGGTGAATATTCACAGGCAATCACTGAACTGAGAACAGGGTCCCCATTGGAGGAGTTAGAGAAAGAATTGAAGGAGGTAAAGTTACTTGAAAAACATTAGCAACCAACCAGAGCTCACAGAGACTAAACCACCATCCAAAGAGTACACATGGATAGATCCATGGCTCCAGCTGCATATGTATCAGAGGATGGCCTTGTTGGGCACCAATGGGAGGAGAAGCCCTTGGTCCTGCCAAGGCTGGATCCCCCAGTGTAGGGGAATGTCAGGGCGGGCAGGTGGGAAGGGTTGGGTGGTTTGGTTTGGTGGGGAAACACCCTCATAGATGAAGGGGGAGGCGGTTTGGGATAGGGGTTTTATGCACGCAAAACTGAGAAAGGGAATAAAATTTGAAATGTAAATAAAAAAATTTAATAAAAACATACAGAAAAAAAGAAGAGAAAGTATCGAAGAGACTGGAACACATGAGCATAGGTGAAAATTTCTTGAACAGAACACCTATGACTTATACTCTAAGATCAACAATAGACAAGTAGAACTTCATAAAATTGCAAAGCTTCTGTAAGGCAAAGGACACTGACAATATGATAAAATGGCAACCCACAAATTGTGGAAAGATCTTTACCAATCATATATCCGATAGAGGGTTAATATTCAATATATACAAAGAACTCAAGAAGTTAGACTCTAGAGAGTCAAAAACCCTATTAAAATGGGGTACAGAGCTACACACAGGGTTTTCAGCGGAGGAATATTGAATGCCTGAGAAGTACCTAAAGAAATGTTCAACATCCTTAGTCCTCAAGGAAATGCAAATCAAAACAACACTGAGATTCCACCTCATATCAGTCAGAATGGCTAAGTTCAAAAATTCATGTGACAGCAGATGCTAGTGAGGGTGTGGAGAAAGAGTAACACTCCCTCATTGTTGGTAGGATTGCAAACTGATACAATCAGTCTGGAAATCAATCTGGCAGGTGCTCAGAAAATTGGACCTAGACTAACTGAAAATTTATGACTCCTGGGACCTCCCAGAGATTGAGCCATCAGCCAGAGAGCATACAAGGGCTAGTCCAAAGCTGTGTCACGTATATACCAGAGAACTGACTATTCTGGCCTCAGTGGCAATGATATACCTTGTCCTTGAGAGACTTGAGGCTTCAAGGAAAGGGAATACGAGAAATGAGGGTAGGTTTGTATTCCCTCTCTGAGACAAGAGCAGGAAAATCGGATGAGGAACTGTTAGAGCAGGAACTGGGCATCAGGAACAATGAATGTAATGTAAATAAATAAAATAATTAATTGAATAAAAATAAAACATATTTGGTAATGTCATTAAAGAAAAAAGAACAAAACAAAGAAGAAAGACAAAAAAGAACGAAAAAGTTATCACTGATAGTGTTCATTTACTTTCAAGGACATCTTATTTGATAGTAAATATAGGACAGTTTTAGGGATAAATGAAACAGTAACATAAAGAAAATTCTAAACTGTAAACTTGATAATTACTACCCTGGTAATTAGACGTGAACACCAATGCTTATAACATGAGAGAACACACATCTCTGGCCTATCCACTTTTAGTTTTCCAATTTCTTTAGACAATCAACAGCAGGGGGGTTTGTTTGTTTGTTTGTTTGTTTGATTGATTGATTGATTGATTGATTGATTTTCATACTCCTTTTTTCTATATTTCCTACCATACATTTCTTGAAAATGTAACAGACCACTATAATTTATTATTTTAAGTGTAACTTTGTGTTGCTCATATGAGTAGAGTGCAGAGCAAACTCTTCACTGCACATATTTTTCTGCTTTAATCTACAAGGACATTCAATTAAATAAATACAAGTAGTACTTGCATGATGAGAGTAAATAAGTGACATTTCTTCCTCTCAGGCAGACAATTTGTGCAGAGAAGCCCTTAATCAAGATAACAAATATTTACTGTAAGAGAAGACAAGCATGCTAAATGTAAATACATACATTTGCTCATAAAATTATATATTATATAAAGTTGCAGATATAAGCAGTATTCAAAAATGCATATACAAAATACATAATGTATGGCCAATAACAAATGTGTGGAAATTTAAAGGAAGGGACTCAAACGTGTTAAAGTATGGACAGGAAATCTTGGCAGAGATAGTGAGGCTGGAGTCAAAATATGGAGCCAGGTACAGAAGTTCTCTGGGGAGAAACATTCCATCATCTTGGAATTTTACCAAATTAGCAGCATGCTTAAAATTTTAATGTCAAGAATAATAAGGGGTTTGTAAGGTTGGATCAATGGCTAAAAGCACACATTGCTCTTGCAGAGGGCCAGGATTATAGTCCCATCACTCACTACAATGCATCACTCACAGAAACTATTAAGAATGGCATAAACATTTACTGTTTCATGATTCACAGCTATTTGTATCTCCTGTCTCAGGGATCCAATTTTCAGATCTTTGTGGGCAACAGACATGTACATGGTACATATATGAATGCACAGACATAATATAATAATATCAACTTAAAATATAAAAAAAGAAAAGAAATAAGAAGATATGGTTGTTTAGTTAGGTTTTTCTCCCACAGATTCACGTGTTTGAATGCTTGGCCCTTGGAGAGCCTCACAATTAGGAAATGTGGTCTTGCTAAAGTAGATATGGCCTTTTTGGAGGGAGTGTGTCACTAGATGGGTGGGTTTTGAGGGCTCCTAGTGTTCAAGTGCTGCCTAGTGTAGTATCAGAGCCTCTTCCTTGCTTCTTACATAGCATAATCTCCTCCTGGCTGCCTTTGGGTTAAGATGTGGAACTGTCAGCTCTTTCTCCAGTATTATGACTGCCTGCTGGCTTCCATGCTTCTTGCCATGAAGATAATGGACTAAACCCCTGAAACTCTAAGTCAGACCCAAATGTTTTCTTTTATAAGATTTGCTGTAGCCATGGTGTCTTGTCACATCAATAAAACCCTAATTAAAACAAAAGGAAAAAAATAAAACAAAAGACATATAGGTATATGTGAATTGGAATGGTCCTATTTGCTCAGCAAGATATAAACATTTTGTAAATAAGAAATATGCAATTATATTCAGTAACAAATTTCATGTAAGAAACGCAAGATGACAAAACAGCAGGGAGCTATCTGTGGTCTTAGGAAAAAGTTGTTGGATATTGGAGACTTGAATGTACCTGATTGTCAGATTATTTTTTGTGAAAATGAGTATAATTGATTTTATAATTTTATAATATATCTTCCATGCAAACAATTAATATTGTTTCATGACTCCTAGTGATCTGTATGTCAAGTCCTAGGTGATCTTATGCCCTTTGCTAACCTCCACAAGTAACAAGCATGCACATGGTGAATATAGATCTTTGCAGGCAAAAATCTGTCACACATAACATTTTAAAATAAAACTAAAAACAAACAAAGAAACAAAAACTAAGAATAAACTGCCATTCAGGTAGGAATGATTGAAGAGGTCTAAAAGTGTCAGTGAAAATAAACAAACTTTCCATATATCTTGTAAATCTAGCTCACCAATGAAAATATCTGAATAATAAATGCTACATAACAGTTGACCATAAAACATTAAAAAAACCAAGAATGAAAACTTTGCACCAATGTGTATCAAGGAAAGCTAACTATATTAATTCCTTAAATAAAAGTAACAGGTGTTTAAAGGAAAATATATCTGTAAGAATAGTCATAGTCTTGATTGAACTCAATTTCTGGTTTTCTGTAGGAACCAGAAAACTTCCTGAGTGAGTGAAGCTCTGAGCAAATGTGTATTTTGACACAGGCAGAGCCTGTTGTGGATTCTGAAACTACTTGTCCATGGTACACTGGCCAAGCCATTACCCATATGGACCAAGCTCAGTAGGCATGGCAGACTACCCTCGGGCCAATGTCCCAATATGAGTGTTTATGGCTGATTTATGAGTGTGTACAACTGTGACTTGCACCTCCTGATACTTACAGCTTGAGATTGTTTTCCTTTTAGGACTTCTTACAAAGGTTGACCAGGGTCCCATGACCCAAGCCAAAATTAGGCCAATTTTCCTATTTGCAATGCTGCTCATGGATACTTGGAAATTATACGATCAACTAGATTTCTTTTTATTCTACAAAAGAGTACAAAAAAGAATCAGTGTCTCATTTATGTTGGTGAATAGTAATTAGATGGAGATTGTGTGACTCTGAAAGGAAACCTTATTTATTTGTTTTATCTGTATCTTCCACAGAAAAGTAGTTTCATTAATCACAGGTGTATGGCCCCAATTGTTACAAGAAAACAGTTGAAACAAAAAAAAAAACAAGGTTATGTTTTCTTCTAAAGGAGAAACAATTTTTCATCAAAATTATGTTCCTTGTAATTTATAAATTGGTAAGCATGTGAATATCAATTTAAAGACAATAAATTTATTAAAAATTGGCAGAGATTACATTTAAGTTATTCTTATTTTTAGTATTCCTAGATATAAATAATAAGAAAAGTCTGAGTATAGTAATAACCCATATTAGATTTAAAAATAAACCATTTGATTGTCTCCCAATTGTCTTCTAAATATAATGATTATGACACATTAGAAAGAAACTTTAGCCTTTAGTATATTTAGCTGTTGGTAATATTTTTCATATATACAAGCCACCTTTGTATATAAAACACACTCACATAAAAACTTTTCATAATATAAAACTCAGAATCTGTAATATTTGTGTAGTGAAATGTGTATACTATTTTATACTTTTCTCTTGTTTCACATTTTCTTCTCCTTAGAAGCAAATGTATGTTAATTATACTGGGCTAAGCTTAGAGCTTGTCAATAGTCAGTTAACATTTTTTGAGTTGTTTTAATATTTTTTTCATCTTTATTAACTTGGGTATTTCTTATTTATATTTAGATTGTTATTCCCTTTCCCAGTTTCTGGGCCAACATCCCCCTACCCCTCCCCTACCCCTTCTCTATGGGTGTTCCCCTCCCCATCCTCCCCCCATTGCCGCCCTCCCCCCAACAATCTAGTTCACTGGGGGTTCAGTCTTAGCAGGATCCAGGGCTTCCCCTTCCACTGGTGCTCTTACTAGGATATTCAATGCTACCTATGAGGTCAGAGTCCAGGGTCAGTCCATTTTAGTCTTTGGGTAGTGGCTTAGTCCCTGGGAGCTCTGGTTGGTTGGCATTTTTGTTCATATGGGGTCTCAAACCCCTTCAAGTTCTTTCAGTCCTTTTTAAGATTCCTTCAACAGGGGTCCTGTTCTCAGTTCAGTGGTTTGCTGCTGGCATTCGCCTATGTATTTGCTGTATTCTGGTTGTGTCTCACAGGAGAGATCTACATCTGGTTCTTGTCAGCCTGCACTTCTTTGCTTCATCCATCTTATGTAGTTTGGTGGCTGTATATGCATGGGTCACATTTGGGGCAGGCTCTGAATGGGCGTTACTTCTGCCTCTGTTCTAAACTTTGCCTCCCTGTTCCCTCCCGAGGGTATTCTTGTTCCCCTTTTAAAGAAGTAGTGAAGCATTCACATTTTGGTCATCCTTCTTGAGTTTCATGTGTTCTGTGCATCTAGGGTAATTCAAGCATTTGGGCTAATATCCACTTATCAATGAGTGCATACCATGTGTGTTTCTGTGATTGGGTTACCTCACTCAGGACGATATTTTCCAGTTCCAACCATTTGCCTATGAATTTCATAAAGTCATTGTTTTTGATAGCTGAGTAATATTCCATTGTGTAGATGTACCACATTTTTTGTATCCATTCCTCTGTTGAAGGACATCTGGGTTCTTTCCAGCTTCTGGCTATTATTTGACTTACCATTGTTTTTTATTATTGTTCTCTGATATATTAAATTCATACTGCATCTTTCCCTCTCGCCCCTCCCCCACTCCCCCAAGCTTCTTCCCCATCTCTCTTCTTCTCCAGAGCCACAATCCCTCAGCATCTCCTCAGAAAAGAGCAGGACTTCAATGACATCACCCTAACCCTATAACAAGCTACAATAAGAGAAATTAGAGACAGGTTTGAAGGAGCCGACGGGGCTTGCAAACTAATAAGAATAACAATACCATCCAAGCAGAGCTCCCAGGGACTAAATCACTACCCAAACAGTACACATGGACATACCCATGGCTCTAGCTGTATATGTAGCAGAGGATGGCCTTATTGGGCATCAATGGGAGGAGAAGTCCTTGGTCCTGCCAAATCTGGGACCCCCCAGTTTAGGGTAATGTTAGGGCAGGAACGGGGATGGTTGGGGAGGGGGAACACCCGTATAGAAGAAGGGGGAGGAAGGATGGGATGGAAACCAGGAATGGGAACAACTTTTGAAATGTAAATTTTAAAAAATCCAATAAAAAAGAAAAAGAAAAGAAACCCTCAAAAACAAACAAACAAAAAAAAAGGTCAGGGATATACTATCACATCGAGGCTGGACATGGCAACCCAGTATAAGGAAAAGGGTTCCATAAGTAGAAAAAAGGGGCAGGGATAACCCCTGTTCCCACTGTTTGGATTCCCACCAGAACATAAGCTACTCATCTGTAACATCTACATAGAGGAACTAGCTCAGACTCATACTTTTTTTGTTGATTTCTGCAAACCCATATGAGTCTTGATTAGTTGATTCAATAGGCCATGTCCTTCGGGTGTACATGACCCCTCTGGTAACTCAGATCTTTCCTTCCTATTCTCTACATGACTCCCTAAGCTCTGTTTACTGTTTGGAGATAGGACTCTGCATTTGCTACTATCAGTTCCTGGATGAAGTCTGCCTGGTCTCTTTAATGATGACCATGCTATACTTCACCTGAACACTATGTAGGCAGAACAAACTGTAAGCAGAAGGTTTTGTAGCTGTGTTGGTGTCCCAACTCTTCTTGAGGCCTTGCCTGGCCACAGAATATTTCCAGAATACTTGCTGTGTCCCCCATTACAAGAAGTTTTTGCTAGTTTCACTGGCAGGTTCAATTGAGTTTCCATGGCACTGGGTTTCTACCTCCCCTCAAAATGTCTCCAAATCTAGTAATTTCTCCAAGTATTTCCCCAACTTGGTCCCTCCTGTTCCCAGACTCACCTATCCTGAATCTATTCTACTTTCTGTTACCTGAGAGAGCCTTGCATCCCCCTTAAGATCTCTTTCTTACTTGGCCTCTCTGTGTATATTGATTTGTGTGTGAATATACTTAATATATGTGAATATACTTAATATGTGAATATAGTTAATATACACTTATAAGTGAATGCACACCATGTTTGTCTTTCCAGGTCTGAATTAACGTAGAATGATTTATTTTTAGTTGCATAGATTTTCCTATCATGGTTTATAAGAGCTGAGTAATACTCCATAAAGAATCTAAAAATTTGAAATGGGAAAAAGAAAGTATCTTTAACAGATGATGCTTCTCTACCTGGAAACTACTAGCATATAGAGGAAAACAAGTAGTTTCATATCTACCACCTTAAATAAAACCTAAGTCTAAGTGGATCGAACATCTCACATAAAGCCAGATACACTACTTGGCAGAATATAGAGTGGGAAATGCTCTTCAATGCATGGGCACAGAGGAAAGCTTCTTGAACAGAATACCAATAGCAAAGGCACTATTCCATAATACTACATGAGTCTTCAAGAAACTGAAAAGCTTCAGTAAAGCAAAGGACACTGTCAATAGGACAAAAAGTCTGCTCATAGAATGGGGAATTTTTTTCATCAACTCCATATCTGACGGAGGACTAATATCCAAAATATAAAAAGAACACAGGAAACTAGATATCGCCAATCAAATAATCAAATTCACAAATGGAATCCATATCTAAACAGAAACTTTTTAACAGGGGAATCTCAATTAGCCAAAAAATTCTTAAAAGAAATGTTTAAAATCCTTAGCTATCAGGGAAATATAAATCAAAGTAAATCTGAGATTCTGCCTTATTCCTTTCAGATTGGCTAAGACCAAAATGCAAGTGACAGTTCATGCTGGCAAGGATGTAGAGATATGGGAACACATCTCAACTGCTGGTGGGAACACAAACTTGTACAACTTTTAAAATCAATATGGAGGTTTCAGAAAATTGGGAATTGATCTATCTCAAGACCCACTTATACCATTCCTGGACATATAGTCAGGCAGGCTTTGCCATACCACAAGGATTCTTGCTCAATTTTGTACATAGCAGCTTTATTCATAATAGCCAGAAAAATGAAAACAATCTAGATGTCTCCAAGGCAAAGAATGGATGAAGAAATTGTGGTACATTTATTTATCTTTTGGCCTACCATTCTTATAAATACAGATAATTCTCTTCAAATATATACTCAGCTTCATAAACTTCTAGACTCCACTAAATCTAAAGCAAACAATGTATAAAAGACAACATCTAATTCTTCTGTAAGAGACTTCCAGTTTCCTATATTCTACAAACTTTTGTAATATACCTACTTTTCTTTATTTTCTACCTATAAAATCTCATATAACTCCTACAGTGTACAAGTTATTCACAGGGATATGCTGTTCAGGGTAAGAATTAATAATCCCAATCAATGTTCTCTCATCTCTAGCTCAGGGAACGAAAAACTTACCTTGAGATTTTAAAGCAACATTGCTATTGAGAGACGATAGTTTCTTTCTTGTTTAGGCTCTATTGTTCCTTTCTCTGTTTCGATGCCTTGCCTTTGGAGTAATGATAGTACTTACACTGTACTTCTTCCTTTCTAAATAATGACCTTTTGATTTCCTTCAGTTCTCTTATTGCTCTAGCTAAGACTTCAAGGACTAGAAGAAAGGTACTTCCCCCACCCCCTTAGTTTAGTGTAATTGAATTTGTCTCAAATTAAGTTGGCTATGGACTTGATTCCTACTGCTCTTTGTTGATGTGCCTTGTGTTCCTAATCATTCTAGGATTTTTATCCAGTAGTGGTGTAAGATTATATTGAAGGATTTTTCTGCACTTAGTAAGATGAGTGTTTTTCTGTCAGTTTGTTTATATGGTAGATTTTATTTATCAACTTACCTATGTTGAACCCTCACTCTGGTATTAAGCCTACATGATCCTGGATGATTTTCGATGTGTTCTCAAATCCAGCTTGCACATATTGTATGGTATATTTTTTTGTCTATGTTCATAATGAAAATAGGATTGTAATTCTATTTCTTTATTGGATCTTTATGTAGTTTATATCAGGGTAACTTTTCCCTATAAAATGACACTGTCCCCTACCACACCCTACCATGTTTCTAGTTCATGGAATTATTTTAAGAGTATTAGCATAAACTCTTCTTCGAATGCTCAGTAGAGCTCTATACTAAAACCAACTAGACCCTGGCAATATGTTTTGAAATTTCTTTGGGAGACTTGTAATCACTTGGGTTATAGATCCATTTAATTTGCCTGTCGAATGTTGACTTAACTTTGACAAGTTGAATGTATTGGGAAAATTATACATTTGTTTTAGATTTTCCAATTAGGTAGAATACAGGTTTTTAATATATGTCCTTATGATTTTCTGGACTTCCTTTGTGGTGGTTTTATGTTTCTACGTGTCAGTTTTATTTGTAATTTTGTTAATTTGGATCTCCTGTTAATTTGTGTCTATCTGCATTTTACTTGATTTTAATGAGTCAATCTCATTGACATTCTCACAAAATCAATTTTTCTGTTGTTTTTTGGTTTGTTTGGTTTTTTTTTCAATGTTATTGATTTTAGCTCAGAGTTTATTTTTTGCAGTCTACTCCTTTTGGGTTTGATTTCTTCCTTTTGTAATAGAGCTTTCAGGTATGCTGTTAATTTGCTTTGAAGAGGTGTCACCACCATGTGTGTGTGTGTGTGTGTGTGTGTGTGTGTGTGTGTGTGTGTGTGTTTGTGTGTGTGTGCACTTAATGCTATGAATAACCTTCATTGGGTCCCATACTTGTATATATGTTGTGTGTTTATTTCCATTTAATCCTATAAAGTCTTTAAGTTCTTTTGTTAGTTTCTGTTGACACTTTTTTTCCATTCAGTATGTAGTTGTTGAATTTCCATGAATTTGTAAGCATTATCACGTTTATGTTGGTAATATCTAGATTTATTCCATGCTGGTTAGATAGAATGCTGGGTGCCATTTCGATTTTCTTGTACCTTTTGAGATTAGCTTTGTGCCTGAGGATGTTGTCAAATTTGAGATAGTTCCATGAGGTTCTAAGAAAAAGATACATTGTTTTGTATTTTGTTGAAATGTCTTGCTATATCTGTTAGAACCATTTAGTTTGTAACTTCAGTTAGTTCTACATTTAGTTTGTTTTTTTTTTTTTTACCTGAGAGTGATACATTGAAATCTCCCATTAGAAGTGTGTGAGCATTATTTAATCTGTAGAAAAGAAGGGTTGTTGTTGTTGTTGTTGATGTTGTTGTTGTTGTTGTTGTTGTTGTTTGTGTTTGGGCCATAGGTACTAATTGCAATGTACTTCGGGAGATTTCTTTCTGTGAAGAGTATTGTGGTGTCCTTTCTTGTTTCTTCTAACTAGTTTTAGTTTGAAATCCATTTTGTCAGACATTAAACTATAGCAAGTATCTTGTTTATTTTGTATGAGTCTGTTGGATTAAGTGGGGTCCCAAGTCTGCTCCACTACAGGGATCAAGCTGCTCAGGGAGGCAGGGCATGGGAAATTTGAACAGCTTACCACAAGCTGCTGCTTCTGAGGGTGGGGAAGCTGAGTGTGATAGCAGGACACAGCTGAAGCTGGCCCAGGGGTACCTGACCTGCAAGGAAGCGGGGCTGTTGGTTCTCATCCAGGCACCACTGGGATGCAGCAGAAGAGCTGAGAACAGAGTGGGGGCACCAAGGGGTTGAGCCAGGGGCTGAGGGGGTAGAAAGAGCGGGTATGCTACAGCTGGTCCTGCTTGGAGAGTCTTTGGTTAGATGTCCTTGGCAGGTTTGGGCTTGGTGAAGGCCATCCTTGAGAGCACAGGGAGGCCTTCTGCAGAAGATTAGGTAGCAGCTCTTTAAAGGACGGTCTTCTGTATCACTCCCCACAGAGGATCCCATGAAAAGAAGCAGTCCATGATTTCAAGGCATTTATTGCCATGGCAGAAAGTGGATGGATAAAACCGTACCCCACTTCTCTGAGTGGACCTGCGATTAAGTACCTTTTGCAGGGAGGAGTGTCTGGGAAGGGAAGCTTCATTGACTAAGCCTCCAGGCGTTTAGGTACCTCATTTATAATAGAGATCTGTCTTGAGCCTACAGTGACCTAGGTTATGTCCTTTACCTGCGAAGGGGCTTGGAGTGTTGCCTTTATGTGACTGATGGACACAAATCCACGGAGGGCTTCGGGCTAGTGACGGCCCTGGTTTGTTGGGAGTCAGGCAGAGCTCCTATTGTCCCCTGCGGGGTCTCTGGGGTTCAAACCCCTTCAACTGGGAACTAGGGAGTCTTTCACTGCCCCACACTCATCCTTTTTTCCTCCACGAACAAACAGTTTGGACAAGCAAGGACTGTCTCATGAAGAACCACAGTGGGGGAAAAGCTTCATCTTACAAAGCTGCATCTAAGTCTCCTGCAGAGGATTCTCCTTACACGTGACCTTCAGCCTGAGCTAAACCCCCAGCTACACACACACACACACACACACACACACACACACACACACACACACACACACACACACACTGCCCCTTCTCTGCACCTTGTCTTTCCCCCTGCCCCTATGGGCTTTTCTTAACCCTGAAGCTCCCATGTTCCCAATTCTTCGTAGTTTCCAGCAGTGTCTGGGTTCTCAGGAGTTTGAAAACCACAGCTTATTCCTCTGCCTCCACCTCAGCCTTCGCCAATTCGCACCCAGAGAAACACGGGATGAGACCCCTATACTAGACTGTGTTTCATCTTCCCTGAGTGGGCATGTGGGCATCACATGAGCCCTGAAACCCAAGAGAGAAAAAGGAACTTAGCCTAGCACACCTGTGTTTAATCCCCAGTGCTGTTCTGACAACACAGTGGTGAGGTGGAAACATTGAACCACATGAGATTCTTTTTTCTTTCTCTTATGGCGAAACTTGCCTCTATCGTTTCTATTCAGGTGCCTAAATTTTGCATTGCAGGATTTCTCCTAGTTTATATTTTCTTTTTTGGATCATATTTCCACTTTTAAGTCTTGAATGGTGTGATGGTTTGCATATACTTGGCCTGGGGCGTGGCACTATTAGAAGGTGTGGCCTTGGAGGAAGTGTGTCACAGTGGGGCGGGCTTAGAGAACCTCCTCCTAGCCCCTCCTAGGAAGCTGAGGCTGTTCCTGACTTCCTTCAGGGAAAGATGTTGAACTCAGCTCCTCCTGTACAGTGCCTGCCTGGATGCTAATGTGCTCCCCCCCCCCCTTGATGATAATGGGTTGAACCTCTGAACCTGTTAGTCAGCCCCAATTAAACATTGTCCTTTATAAAACTTGTGTTAATCATGGTGTCTGTTCATAGCAATAAAACCCTAACCAAGACAAATGGGTTTTATTCATTTCCTTCCCGTTTTTCTGATGGTTTTTTGTTTGTTTTGTTTTGTGTATTTCCATAGATTTGTTTATAGATATATTACATTCCTCTTTTAAAAACCTTTATCATACTGATGAAGACAATTTTAAGGCCTTTGTCTCATGCTTCAGCTATGTTGCAATACTGAGGCTCTACTAGGGTAGGGTTGCTGGAATTTAGTAGAGACATTACTCTGGCTCTTCTAAATTGTGTTTTTATACTGTCATGTATGCCTCAAGTACTGGGAAGATTGTAATTCTAGGTTGTAACAGTAACTTTTATTCCCCAGACACAGTTGCCATCTTGGAGGCTTCCTGCTGAATAATCTCACCATTTCTAATTCTTCCTGAACACTGACTAGGTAGTTCAGAGTAGCTGTTCCGGCTCAAACTCCTTTTCCAGCTGACTGATTCAATCTGGCTTTACTCAGCTTCTCACTGAATTGCTCTGCTTGGACTCACACTAAGTCTGGCAATGTGTTCTAATCTTCTGATTTCTTCTTATTCTCTGTCTTCAACAGCCTCTGCTGAGCTGCACTGAACTGCATGAAATCAGGAATGAACTTAGCTCCACTGTCCCGAACTTACCACAGTGACCCTCAACTGACTGAACTACATTCAATTCCTTGAGCTGCTCTTAAGTAGCTTTGCTTCTGAGAGTTAGGCATATCCTATCTCTAACTCATTTTGTCAAATATTTCTCTATTTCATCACTTCACCTGCCCCCCCAATTTGATGTCATTGCTTGGGATTAAAGATGAATACTAAATACTCTAGCTAGAGGGCTTAAAGGTGTGTACAAAGGGCATGTCTACTTTCCAGATAGATCACAGAAACCTAGAAGGTTTTTAGATTGATTAGAGCAGTTACGTTGTTGGACTAAACTTCCTCTACAATAGGTGTTGACATCTGGTCTTGTCTTTTCCGGGTGGATGTTTTGTTGGTTGGTTTCTATTTCCTTTCTGGTTCTTGAAAAAGTGTGCTGCATATCAACTGACGCTCAGAAAATCTTTGGTTCTGATAGCTGTGAGCACTGAATTTTGCAAGTTCAATGCGTTCCTGAATATTGGAATCTAAGGTTTAGAAAGGGAGACTGGCTGAGGGTAGTAGATAGACTTCACAAGATAGACGAACACAGGGTTTTCTACCGAACGCGCTTAGTTAGTTCCCTAGGAATAAGGGCATAATTTGGGGAGAGGCCACAGCAGAAGGTTTAGTGCAGAGCTAGGGATGAGACTCAGGAATTGAATTTGGAAGATTGTTGGTGGGAGAGGTGAGAATTGGCAGTTGCACAACTTGTTTCCCTGGCCAAAGTGGCCTGTGAATTACCATGAGTACCTGCTAAAGTGGGAAGTGGGACAAAACAAGGAGTGGGAGTAAGGAGGTTAGGAAGGGATGGCCTGTAGAATCCACCAGAAATGAAGTAGGAGAAGGATGGCACTATTGTTCCACTGCAGAGGTGGGCATGACACTAAGGGAGTGGACTGGGAGGATCTAACTAAATGATGAAAAGCTGCATGCAGGTGGCCAACCAGCTTTCCTGACTGAAGACACCATTCCCATTTCTAATCATAATAATATTATTGCTAGCATTAGACAAACCATGTCATAATTCATTACTGATTCAGATGATTGTATTTCCGATTATAGTTTAACAGCAATAGGTTAGGAGGTTCAAACTATGTTCTATCATCTGTATATAGGTTAGATGTTAGAAGCAAATAATGATACCAAAGACCAAACCTTCTAGAATCAGCACACTAGGCAGAGAATGAGTAAATGACTTTTAACACTGAATTAGAACACAAGAAAGTTACGGGTGAGTGATTTATTAGAAAGTAAAAATGGAAACTTGTTTCAAAGTATTACTATACACATTTCAGACTGTCACTTTCCTTTGCACATTAATTAAATCAAGTCTATTATTCTTACACATCAATATTTCATACAGTGCAAATAAAAGTGTGATAGAATTTTATAGCAAGGCAGAATAAGAATTGTAAAATTGATGAATTAGATTCTGAAAATAGACCTTGAATGGCTTTCGTGAACAATGCGTTCCACTTTTTTAATTAAGGCCAATCTGAAACCATTTTGCATAACTAATATTTCCATAGTATTAGTTGGCAGATGTTTCTAACTCCATTTTGACTAAAATGGTAAAGTTTCACAATAATTGAATTTATAAAGTCTAGAAACAGGAAAAAATGTGTAGCTTTGAAAGACATGTCCCCAGTTGTCTATTTTCTCTAACAGGTTCCCAACTCCTAATAAAACATTTGGTAAGGGATTAAAAAATAAATTAATCTCCCATTTTCATTGTTAAATTTGTTGATACTTTTATAGATGCACATGATAAATTTAATCAATTTTATTCTGTTAGCCTTCTTTGTGCTCCTTCCTTTTCTACTAAAACCCTGCTGATTTAACCTAGTAACCTTCCAGCTACTCTGTCCTCTTGATGTGTACAAACTATTTTAATTGAGTAAGGTTGTTTCCATAAACACAGATTGAAGGTTATTTAGTGCAGAGGCCTCCTCCCTGAGCTTTATCTAACTGCCCACCAATAACTGTTCAGGGAGGAGTCTCAAGACGCGCCAATTCTCAAAAGCAGTAGAAACTGGAGATCAAGCCTTCAGCAACAATCATTTTAGAAAAATTTATATCCAAAGTATAATCATAAAAGTTAATGACATTTACTTAGACTATTACATTGATTTTAATAGAGAATAACATTTGTTGTTAAAAATAATCATTTATTGCACCAAGAAGTAAATGTCAACAACTTTCAAGCTTAAAACTTTGTCCTGTCTAAAAGAAATACAGGGACAAAGATGGACCAAGAGACTGGAATGGCCAACCAATAACTGGCCCAACTGAGATCTGTCCCGTGGACAAGCACCAATGTCTAACCCTATTAATGATACGTTGTTATGGTGGCAGACAGAAATCTAGCATAACTGTCCTCTGAGATGCTCTATCCAGCAGCTGATTAAAACAAATGCAGATACCCACAATCGAACATCAGTTGAAGGTCAGGGACCCTTAAGGATTGAGGGCCTTGAAGGGGATGAGAACCCAACAAGCAGACCAACACTGTCAACTAACTTCGACCAATGGTGGCTCTTAGAGACTGAGACAACAACCAAAAAGAATACACTGGCTGGACTGAAGGCCCCAGCATATATGTAGTAGTGAGCTGCATTGTCTGGCTTCAGTGGTAGAGGATGCATCTAATCCTGTTCAGACCTGATTTGCTAGGGGGGGTATACAGGGGGACTCATCCTCACAGAGGCAAAGGGGAGTGGGTATGGGGAAGGGACTCTGTGAGGGAGGAACTGGGAAGGTACAGCATTTGGGAGGTAAATAACTAAATTAATTAATTAAAGAAGCTATTATTTATCTAGAAAAATATTTATGAAATTTGCCATGCGGTTGCAAAATCACTTGGTTATTAACCAATATACAGTAGATAGCTAGAAATAATATCCTTAAAAATTAGTAAAACTGTAGTAATCCATGTTTTAATAAATAAAACTTGTAAAGAAACACTATTTAGTAAAATAATAGCAGGTAGAACAGCATTAAAAATTCGCAAGATGCAACCAAATAAAGGAAACATTAACTTCCCTTAAATAATAGTAAGAGAAAATAACTAAAATCAATGTACTAAAATCTCTCCCCAGAGTTGATTAAATAAAATAATAAACCAAAATAAAATAACATGTGGGAAATAATAGTGATAATAATGTGAATTTACTGGTGATATCAGTTATTTTTCATTCCTTTTTTTTTAAAAACCATGTACTGTAAGTAAAACTAAACAGTTATCAAACTTTTCCCACACTTGGAAAGACAGATGAGTTAGGACTACATCAAATATTATTTCATTCTCTCAGAATAAAGAATAGACAGGGAAACTCTAGTTTTGAACTAGTTTGTATCTGTTCCTACTCTAGTACAGTTTTGAATGAAAAATATGTTGGCATGTTCAGTGTGGTGCTTTGAATGAGAATGTCTCCCATTGCCTCAAGTATTAAAACCTTGTGACCCAGTTTGTGGAACTTTGGGTGGTAGAACCTTACTAGAGGGAGTACATCATTGGTGATAGGATTTCTGAGTTTATAGCATCACTACACATACAATTAGCTTTCTCCTTGTTTGCTGTTCGTGATTGAAGGTGTGTCAGCCTGCTTCCTTTATTGGGGCCATGACTACACTGCCATGATGGAGTCTAATCTTTTTGCAACTGTAACCCAAAGTAAACTTTCCATTATAAATTGCTTTGGTTATAGTACTTTATCAGAACAATAGAGAAGTAATGAATATAATTAGTATATAAAATTTAAGAATATGGTCTAAAACATATTATCCTAATAATTTTAAATAAAATATTTCTGAATTATGTTCAGCAAGATATGAAAGTGAAAATAAATTTTGACCAAACTGATTTTCATTAAATAATAAAGCTTGGTTTAAAACATTATTTTTAAAACTTTAATTATTAAAATTATTATTAGTCTCAGAAGGTTTATTAATCATAAATGTAATAAGAAATAGAGTTGAGAAAATTCATACCTGTTAATGATAAAATACCATAGTTAACAGAATAAAGAAAGAGAGACATGAATAGGTACAAATGCCTGTGTGTTTTATGTCACAGAATTTTGAAAACGTTCTCTAAGCAAAGCAAAAGAAAGGTAACATGAAGCTCAGTAAATGGAGGTCCTCCACATTGTCAATTATGGTAACACTGAAGAAATGAATGTAAGTATACTGATTGGAATCCATGAGTCCTTAAATCTTTTTGACAGTACCTTACTCAAAGCTAAATCATGGGATCCATCCTTTTAATAATCCATTACTCAGCGTGGTGGTTTGAATACCTATGGCTCCCATAGACTCGTGTGATTGAGTGCTTAACCCATTGTGAGTGGTACTATTAGGAGGTGTGGCCTTGTTGGAGAAAGTGTTTCATTGGTGCAGGTTTTAAGGTGTCTTATGCTCAAGATCTGCACAGTGTGCAGTACTGTGGAAATCTTGTCTCCTCCAGTAGCATTTCTGTCTGCACACTGCCATGTTTCCCTCCATGATAATAGACTGAACTTCTAAAATTGTAGCCCTTTAAATTTTTGCCTTCATAAGAGTTTCCATGATCATAATGTCTCTTCATAGCAATATAACACTAAGACATTGAAGTATACCACTGCTCCTATGAGCTTCATTGCATCTTGTAGAAATCAATAGTACCACAAACTAACATTTCCAACTACTAGTATGTCAGCATAGGCACTAGAAAAAGCAATCAATGTGATGAGTGAGCTTTTCACTTTGACATATAGAGATAAAATTACTCTTGGTTTATAAAGAAATGAAATTTAGTGTATATATATCCTATGTGCACATACATGTTTAGGATTATGTACAGTAAATGATAATGCATGTCTACTTGCATCTTTTACGTGTCAACTTGACATAAACAGGAGTTAACACAGAGAAATGAGCCTCTCCATGAGATCTAGCTGGATGTCATTTTCTTAATTAGTGATCAAGAGGATAGGGCCAAGGCCATTGTGGGTGGTGCCATTCATAGGCTGGTAGTCCTGGGTTCCATAAGAAAGCAAGCTGAGCAAGCCAGGGGAAGCAAGCTAGTAAGTAATATTGCTCCATGGTCTCTACATCAGCTCCTGCTTTCTGAGTTGCTTGATCTCCAGTCCTGACCTCCATTGGTGATGAACAGCAATGTGGAATTGTAAGTTGAATAAATCCTTTCCTTCCAAACTTGTTTCTTGATCATGATGTATGTGCAGGAATAGAAGCCCTGACTAAGACAGAAGGTAAGAAGGAATCAGAAAATCATCAACCATAATTAGGGTATTAAATATGTAATGTACTACCTCACTGAAGGGAAGAGGACTATAACAATAACTAGTAATAAATAGTGTCATAAATTTTAGATGATATGACAAAAGATTACTAATTTTAAAAGCAAATAGAACGAATTTTAAGTTGACATATGGAGATGTAATTATAATTGTTAAAATATGGGAAAATATGAGGACAGGATAAAGCAGTGATGTGTTAAAATATAAATGACTTCATATTTTTATTTTAATGGTTTCAGCATCCAATATTGTGAGATAATTAGAGAAGTGATTATATTTATTTCAAATACAACACACTTTGAAGCAATTCAAAAGTGAAAACAAGGTTACAACACTGAAATTTGTCTTTGATAATTTTTTAAGCTTGTCTGCTTGTAGTTCTTATTTTCATTCTATTGCTAAGATTAAGTATAGCACTTTCCAACTTTATAAAAGAAATAGTCCAAGTTTTTCATGGAAGTTGATGACCTTAAAATCGGGCAAAGGCCAGTAAAAAAAAATGTGTTTCGTTTTCAACTGTTCTTTATATTGTCACAAGCTCCAAAAGTCATCCATCAGAATCTTTAGCAGAGCTTAGAAAGGATTCAGCTCCAGAGCACATTTCATTAGGAAATAGAATAAAAGATGCTGAGGACCTGACAGATCTGTGGTCATGTTGAGATGACACTGCACTGTTAGTTTCTGTGTTGTGTGTAACTTGATGACCTCTATTAAATGGACATCTGTCTAGTGAAGAGGGATCAACTACTTATCAAAGATCAAAGGGTTCTCTTCCCACAGTTCCCCTTGAGCAGATTCTGTACAAGATCATGCCATAAAATATTAATAGAAGGAAAAACGGTACATATTGTTTTCTTAAAGAACAGTGTGTGTGTGTGTGTGAAATTTCATCATGTACAAAAGATCTATTTGTTTTCAGCCATCTTTTCAAATGGTGCATTGTTCCCATGACCAATGTACTGTGGAACACACTTATTCGTGGTGCAAACCTATATTGTGAGAACTAACTCCACCAGGGCTAATGTCGGCACCTGCACCGACACAGTAGCGAGAATCGGGCAAAAGCCTGTGGGATTAAAGAAACACACACACACACACACACACACACACACACACACACACACACACACACACACAGAGAGAGAGAGAGAGAGAGAGAGAGAGAGAGAGAGAGAGAGAGAGAGAGAGAGAGAGTGTCAGGGAGAGAGAGGAAGAGAGAGAAAGAAGCTCCTGTAGCTTTATAAACCACTTATATACCCAAGTACTCCAGGTAGAAAATATCTGGGAAGCACAGTGCGAAACCCTGGCTCATGACTTTGGTAACAAAAGACCTACTATGAGACCTGAATTAATTAGGGAGAAATTCGAGAAGACCAGCCTAAATCTTAAGGATAAAGGCTGAGGAAGCAAAAGGCAGAAGTAAATTGACCACCACCCAGGTGTGGTCCAGGTGTGTCTGTTCCACATGCATCAGCCGGGCTCAGCAGAGGTCATGCAGTGGAGATATCGGGTGTTTACTAGGGAGATACTTGGTCTTTTCTTTCTGTGCCGTAAATTCATGGGAGAGGCTTTTGTCCTACAGTCTTATGACTTTATGGCGGTAATCTTAACTGTGGCCATACAGTCACAAAGTGGCCAGGCCCAAATCCAATACGCTTCCCTACAGGCTAAGATGCTTCAGATCTCTAATATATTTTTAAAATATATTTTAAATTTTATTTAATTTTTTTTTTACACTCCAGATTTTATCCCCACCCTGATCCACCCTCTGATTGTTCCACATCCCATACCTCTTTGCCAACTCTCCCCCTGTCTCCATGAAAGTGTCTCCAGAATCCAATTCCCCACCCTGAGAGACTTCCCCTATCCCTGGGGACTCCAGTCTCTGGAGGATTAGGTGCATCTTCTCTGACTGAAACCAAACCCAGCAGTCCTCTGCTGTATATGCGTTGGTTGCCTTATATCAGCTGGTGCATGCTGCTGCCTGGTCGGTGGACCAGTATCAGAGATCTCAGGGGTCCAGGTTAATAGAGACTGCTGGCTCTCCTACAGGATCACCTTCCTCTTCAGTTTCTTGCAGCTTTTTCCTAATTCAACCACAGGGGTAAGCAGCTTCTGTCCATTGGTTAGGTGTAAAAATCTGCAAATAACTCTTTCAGTTGCTTGATGGCTCTTTCAGAGGGCCTTCATGATAGGGATTTTTATAAGCACTCCAACCCTCAGTAATAGTTTCAGGCCTTGGGGTATTCCAGGGAACTGGATTCCACTTTGGGCCTTTTGCTAGACCTCTTTTTTCTCAGGCTATTTTCTGTTTTTTTCCCTACAGTTTTTCAGAGAGGAACAAGGATGGGTTAGAGTTTTTGACTGTGGGGTGATGATCCCATCCCTCACTAGATGCCTGTCTTTCTGCTGGAGGTACTGGGTAAAGGACTGAAGCCACAAGGGCCAGCAGAAAGAATGGAGACAAGCAACCTCAGGAGGTAGGAGGTAGGGTGACCCTCGAGAATGTACTGGAGAGGGAATTTGTAGAACTCTGACATTTTTAAATGAATAAAATGTACTTCCTAATTCCAAATGGGTTTATACCTTAGTACACAGAGAACAAGGAAATAATTTCCCATTCATCTATTTCACACTTTGTAAATGATAAAAAGGCTAAAGCTGACATAAACTTTTTAAAAAAATTTATTATATATTTCTTTGCTTACATTTCAATGGTTGTTCCCCTTCCCGGTTTCCTGTCTATAAGCCCATATTCCCTCCTCTTCCCCTCCCCCATATGGGTATTCCCCCTACACATCAGCTTTATTGCCCCCCCATATTTCCCTGCACTGGGGGTCCAATCTTGGCAAGACCAAGGGCTTCCCCTTCCCCTGGTGCCCCAACAAGGCTATTCTCTGCTACATATGCAGTTGGAGCCCTGGGTCAGTCCATGTATAGTCTTTCTGTAGTGGTTTAGTCCCTGAAAGCTCTGGTTGTTGGCATTGTTGTTTTTATGGGTTTGCAAGCTCCTTCAACTCTTTCAATACTTCCTCTAATTTGCACCAAGGGGATCCTAATCTTTGTTCGGAGGTTTGCTGCTAGCACTGACCTCTGTATTGGACATGCTCTGGATGTGTCTCTCAGGAGAAATCTATATCCAGTCCCTTTCCTTTCCGCATTCGTTTTTTAGCTTCATCAATCTTATCTAGCTTTGGTGGATATATATATATATATATATATATATATATATATATATATATATGTATACATATATATATGTATACATATATATATGTATGTATGTATACACACACACACACACACACACACACATGAACCACACGTGTGTCAGGCTCTGAAAGGCCATTCCTTGAGTTGCTAGTCTAAACTTTGCTTCCATATCCCCTCCTATGATCATCCCCCCCACCCCTTTAAGGAGTGGGAGCATCCGCATTTTTCGTCATCCTTCTTCTTGAGATTCCTATGGTCTGTAGATTGCATCTTGGGTAATTGGAGATTTTTGGCTAATATCCGCCTATCAATGAGTACATACCAAGTGTGTTTTTCTGTGATCGAGTAACCTCACACAGAATGATATTTTCTAGTTCATTCCATTTGCCTATGAATTGCATGAAGTCCTTGTTTTTGATAACTAAGCAGTAATCCATTGTGTAGATGTACCAGATTTTTTGAATCCATTCCTCTGATGAAGGGCATCTGGGTTCTTTCCAGCTTCTGGCTACTAGAAATAAGGCTGCTAGAAACATAATGGACCATGTGTTTTTGTTGTATGTTGGAATATCTTTCGGGTATATGCCCAAGAGAAGTATAGCTGATCCTCAGGTAGTATAATGCCCAATTTTCTGAGAAATCTCCAGACTGATTTACAGAGTGGTTGTACCAGTTTGCAATCCCACCAACAGTGTAGGAATGTTCCTCTTCCTCCAAATCCTTGCCAGCATCTGTTCTCACCTGAGTTTTTTATCTAAAACATTCTGACTGGTGTGAGGTGGAATCTCAGGGTTGTTTTGGTTTCCATTTCCCTGATGACTAAGGATATTGAACATTTCTTCAGGTCCTTTTTGGCCATTCAAAAATCCTCAGCTGAGAATGTTTTGTTTAGCTCTGTACCCCATTTTTAATAGGGGGATTTGGCTCTCTGGAGTGTAACTTCTTGAATTTTTTTGTATCTTGGATATTAACCCTCTATCAGATGTAGGATTGGTAAAAATCTTTTCCTAATCCGTTGGTTGCCGTTTCGTCCTAATAACAGTGCCTTTTGCTTTACAAAAGCTTTGCAGTGTTATAAGTTTCCATTTGTCGATTCATGATCTTAGAGCATAAGTCATTGGTGTTTTGTTCATGAAATTTTCTCCAGTGCCCATGTGTTTGAGACTCTTCCCCACCTTTTCTTCTATTAGTTTGAGTGTATCTGGTTTGATGAGGAGGTCCTTGATCCACTTGGTCTTAAGCTTTGTACATGGTGATAAGAATGGATAGATTTGCATTCTTCTACATGCTGACCTCCAGTTGAACCAGCAACATTGGTTGAAAATGCTATCTTTTTTCCATTGGATGGTTTTAGCTCCTTTGTCAAAGATCAAGTGGCTATAGGCATATGCGTTTATTTCTGGGTCTTCAGTTCTGTTCCACTGATCTACCTTCCTGTCTCTGTTCCAATACCATACAGTTTTTAGGACTATTGCTCTGTAATACTGCTTGAAGTCAGGGATGGTGATTCCCCCAGAAGTTCTTTTATTGTTGAGTATAGTTTTCAATATCCTGGGTATTTTGTTATTCAAAATGAATTTGCAAATTGCTCTTTTTATCTCCATAAAGAATTGAGGAGGAATTTTGATAGAGATTGCATTGAATCTGTAGATTGCTTTTGGAAAAATGGCCATCTTTACTAAACTAATACTGCCAGTCCATGAGCATGGAAAATCTTTCCATATTCTGAGATCTTCCTCAATTTCTTTCTTCAGAGATTTGAAGTTCTTGTCATACAGATCTTTCACTTGCTTGGTTAAAGTCACACCAAGATATTTTATGTTATTTGGGACTATTGTGAAGGGTGTCATTTTCCTAATTTCTTTCTCAGTCTGTTTCTCCTTGAGTAGAGGAAAGCTACTGATTTGTTTGAGTTAATTATATACTCTGACACTTCGCTGAAGTTGTTTTTCAGGTTAAGGACTTCTCTGGTAGAACTTTTCGGGTCGCTTATGTACACTATCATATCATCTGTAAATAGTGATATTTTGATTTCTTCCCTTCCAATTTGTATCCCTTTGACCTCCTTTTGCTGTCTGATTGCTCTTCCTTGAACTTCAAGTACTATATTGAATAAGTAGGGAGAGAGTGAGCAACCTTATCTAGTCCCTGATTTTAGTGTGATTGCTTCAAGTTGCTCTCCATTTAATTTGATTATACCTACTGTTTTGCTGTATGTTGCTTTTACTATGTTTAGGTATGGGCCTTAAGTTCCTGATCTTTGCACGTCTTTTATCATGAAGAGGTGTTGAATTTTGTCAAACGCTTTCTCAGCATCTAATTAAATGACCATGTGCTTCTTATCTTCTAATTTGTTTATATAGTGGACCTCATTGATGGTTTTTCTTATACTAAACCATCCCTGCATCCCTGAGGTGAAGCCTACTTGATGATGATGGATGATTGTTTTGATGTGTTCTTGGATTAAGTTGCAAGAATTTTATTGAGTATTTTTGTGTCAATATTCATAAGGGAAATTGATATGAAGTTCTCTTTCTTTGTTGGGTCTTTCTGTGGTTTTGGTATAAGAGTAATTGTGGCTTCATAGAAGAAATTTGGTAGGGTTCTGTCTGTTTCAATTTTGTGGAATAGTTTGGACAGTATTGGTATGAGGTCTTCTATGAAGGTCTGATAGAACTCTGCACTGAACCCATCTGGATCTGGACTCTTTTTGGTTGGTAGACTTTTAATAACTGCTTCTATTTCTTTAGGAGTTACGAGGTTGTTTAGATGATTTATTTGTTCCTGATTTAACTTTGGTACTTTGTATCTGTCTAGAAATTGATCATTTCTTCCAGATTTTCCAATTTTGTTGAATATAGGCTTTTGTAGTAGGATTTGATGCTTTTTTAAAATTTCTTCAGATTCTGTTGTTATGTCTCCCTTTTCATTTCTGATTTTGTTAATTTGGATACACTCTCTGTGACCTCTGGTGAATATGGCTAAATGTTTATCTATCTTGTTGATTTTCTCAAAGAAAAAGCTCCTGCTTTTGTTGATTCTTTGTATAGTCCTTTTCATTTCTACTTGGTTGATTTCAGCTATGAATTTGGTTATTTCCTGCCTTCTACTCCTCTTGGGTTTATTTATTTCTTTTTGTTCTAGAGCTTTAAGGTGTACTGTCAAGCTGCTGACATAGGATCTCTCCTGTTTCTTTTTACAGGCCCTCAGAGCTATGAGTTTTCCTCTTAGCACCACTTTCTTTGTGTCCCATAAGTTTGGGAATATTGCATCTTCATTTTCATTAAATTTTAAGAACTCTTTAATTTCTCTATTTCTTCCTTGACCAGGTTATCATTGAGTAGAGCATTGTTCAACTTCCATGTATATGTGGGTGTCCTTCCCTTATTGTTGTTGAAGACCAGCTTTAGCTGTGGTAGTCTGATAGGATGCATGGAATTATTTCTATCTTTCTGTATCTGCTGAGGCTGTTTTGTCACTGATTATATGGTAAATTTTGGAGAAGGTTCCATGAGGTGCTGAGAAGACAGTATATTATTTTGTTTTTGGATGGAATGTTCTATAAATATCTGTTAAATCCAATTGGTTCATAACTTCTGTTAGTTTCTCTACGTCTCTGTTTAATTTCTGTTTCCATGATCTGTCTAGTGATGAGAGTGGGGTATTGAAATCTCCTATATCTTATCGTGTGAGGTGCAATGTGTACTTTGAGCTTTAATAAGGTTACTTTTATGAATGTAGGTGCCCTTGTATTTGGGGCATAGATATTTAGGATTGAATGTTCATCTTGGTGGATTTTTCTTTTGATGAATATGAGGTGTCCTTCCTTATCTTTTTAATGACTCTTGTTTAAAAGTCAATTTTATTTGATATTAGAATGGCAACTCCAGCTTGTTTCTTCAGGTCATTTGCTTGTAAAATTGTTTTCAAGCCATTTACTGTGAGGTAGTGTCTGTCTTTGTCTCTGAGGTGTGCTTCCTGACTGCAGCAAAATTCTGGATCCTCTTTATGTATCCAGTCTGTTAGTCTATGTCTTTTTATTGGCGAATTGAGTCTGCTGACTTTGAGAGATATTAAGGAATAGTGATTATCACTTCCTGTTATTTTCATTGTTAGAGGTGGAATTATGTTTGTTTGTCTCTCTTTTGGTTTCATTCCAAGGAAATTATATTCTTGCTTTCTGTACGGTGTAGTTTCTCTCCTTGTGTTGGAGTTTTCCATCTATTATCCTTTGTAGGGCTGGATTTGGAAAAAAGATATTGTGTAAATTTTGTTTTGTCATGGAATATCTTGGTTTCTTCATCTATGTTAATTGAAAGTTTTGCTGGATTCAGTAACTTGGGCAGGCATTTGTGGCAGGGTTTATATGACATCTGTCCAGGATCTTCTGGCTTTCATAGTCTCTGGTGAGAAGTCTGGTGTAATTCTTATAGGTCTGCCTTTATATGTCACTTGACATTTTTCCCTTACTGCTTTTAATATTCTTTCTTTGTTTTGTGCATTTGGTGTTTTGACTACTGTGTGACAGGAGGAATTTCTTTTCTGGTCCAATCTATTTGGAGTTCTGTAGGCTTCTTGTATGTTTATGGGCATCTCTTTCCTTAGGTTAGGGAAGTTTTCTTCTATAATTTTGTTGAATATATTTACTGGCCCCTTAATTTTGGAGTCTTCACTTTCTTCTATACCTATTATCCTTAGGTTCGATCTTCTCACTTTGTCCTATATTTCCTGTATGTTTTGGGCTGGGAGTTTTTTGCATTTTGCATTATCTTTGACAGTTGTGTGGATGTTTTCTATGGTATCTTCTGCCACTGAGATTCTCTCTTCTATCTCTTGTATTCTGTTGGTGATGCTTGTATCATGACTCTTGGTCTCTTCCTTTGGTTTTCTAATCCAGGGTTGTCTCCCTTTGTGCTTTCTTCATTGTTTCTATTTCCATTTTCAATTCCTTTACCTGTTTGGTCATGTTTTCCTGTAATTCTTTCAGTGATTTTTGTTTCCTCTATAAGGGTTTCTACTTGTTTACTTGTATTTTCCTGCATTTCTCTAAGGGAGTTCCTTATGTCTTTCTTAAAGTCCTCCATCACTATCAAAATATGTGATTTCAAATCTAAATCTTTCTTTTCTGGTGTGTTTGGATATCCAGTATTTTCTTTGATGAGAGTACCGGGCCCTGATGATGCCAAGTAGTCTTGGTTTCTGTTGATTAGGTTCCTGCACTTGCCTCTACCTTTGGGTTGTCTCTAGTGTTTGCTTGTCTTGTTGTTTCTGGGAGTGACTTGGCCCTGCTGTAGGCCTCTGTGTCAGCACTCCTGTAGAACTGTTTTCCTTCAGCCTTTCCTGAGAACGGGTCCTCTGCTCTCAGCTGTGGAAGCACTCCTGAAGACTGTCTTCCAGCTCTAGGCTCCAGCAGGAATCAAAGGGTGCTGCCCCTGATTGCTCATGTAGTCCCTGCAACCCTTGGGCACAGTTGGCACTATGTGATTCCCTTTTGGGTCTGGACTATGGGCAGAGGGTAGTCTCCTCTGACTTCTCAGGAATTCCACACTTCTGAGACTCTCTCTGCCCAACGGGATTTGGGTTCAGGGAGCTGTTTGGCCGGATCAGTTCAGTCCTGGGCGCAGACCAGAACCGCTGGTATGGTGGCTGTCTGTTCCTATATCCCTCTGTCCAGAGGTACTGTGCAGTTTCCCCTTGGGCCAGGGATGTGGGCCGAGGTGTTCAGAGGTGGCAGTCTATCCTGCGGCCTCGGCATGTCTCCAAGGTGATGTAATCTTAATGCAAAGTTTCTCCTATATTTTGTTATTCTATTTCATATAGCAACCTATAGCATTATTAGAACCATACCATTCTAATACCATTCATTAGAACTTTTTCTTGTGTTTTAAGCCAACGTATACATTACCAAATGCCCAGTCTACTGAAGAGGTGCATTTCCTTAAGTGCATTTTGGTGTATTATAAGAAACTATAAAGCATTTTACAGTAAAATGTCTGATTTTTTTTATTATGGCATTTTCTAGATATGTAAGCAGATCTTGTAACAGCCTCAAAGAAATAGGGCTTACTTTCCAGTATCCATTTAAATTACTTCTGTCATATGTCATCAATGATACAGATATCTAATATCCAACTGAAGCAGAGTCCTGGCCATTAAAATTCTCCTTTCGCTTTATTTCTGTAGAACATAGATACCTGAGCATGTATGTTACAACTTCAATTTCTTCTACAATCATATTCATTCACAAAAATTAATATCTTAATTGGAAAACTGAAGCAAAAATATAGAAACACTATCTTTTGAGTGCAAATTCATAAAGAATGCTATTCTTTTCAGATATAAATACCCAAACTGTTTTCAGTGCTGTGACAAAATATTAGATGAAAATTTAAGTGAAGAAAACACCTATTTTTCTGTGGCTTTCTGAGATTTGAGTTCATAGTAAAAGGAGGTCAAGAGGTAAAGAGCTGTCACATCGTGGTATTTACGAAACAGAAACAAACTACCACCTGAATTTTAGTCTTTCTTTTAATCCTTTATTCTATTAGCTCTATTGCCAAAATTCAAGGAAAAATGTCAGGTTAGCTTTTTCTCTTTGGAAATTCCAGTACAGGTAACTCAGAAGTGTATTTTACAAGTCTTTTAGGTTTTAACTAAATTCAGTTCACATAACTATCAACATTAATTATCATGTGTATAGATATCACATCAGGTTCACTTAAATCATATAAAACTATGAAATAGGATCATTACCAGGTCATTTTTATCACACATTGGTTTATAGAGGATCATCTGTGTTATACATGGAATTTCTCTTGTAACAATTTTATTGTGATATAAATTAACCAAATAAAATTAGTCCATTTTTAATGTCAGTTCGATGATGTTTTTTAAACACAAAACAGTAGAGAAATTAATATACTAATTTTTCTTACTTTTTATGACTTGGCTTAATCTCTTTTCAAAATTCTGACATTTTTTATCTGAGTTACAAATATTTTTTCATATTAGGATTTAAGTTTTTCCCAGTGATGATTTCTGAGAAAAAGTCTTAATTTTTCTGGAGCCCGAAGTAACATTTTTTTTTTATTTCAGATGATCAAAATGTTAGTAATGTAACTTAGACATTTTAAATTTGAAGCTATAATTATTTCTATTTCCTTAGAAAAATACATTACTTTTACATTAAGGTTTCTCTTCAACTGATATGAGGCTTATGTATGGTTTGAAGTAGCAATAAATTGGATGTTTAACGGACCTTGTTCTGCTTATTTTAAACAGTAACAGTGAATTGTCTTTGTCCCTCTGAAAAATCAAAGAATCAAAACCACAAGCATTTACTTTTAGGTTATATAGTCTGTTCTACTCTCCTCCTCTCTCTCTCTCTCTCTCTCTCTCTCTCTCTCTCTCTCTCTCTCCTCTTCCTCTTACAAGCACAGATGCAAACATATTCAGAGAAGCTGACACACATGGAAGCATATATAATAGAAGCACATATAACACACACACATATATATACATACATATATATATATATATATATATATATATTCCTGATTGTTCAGATTGTTGTAGCTTTTAGTGTTTTTAGTTTAGCAAGTGTCCAAAGAAAATGAATGGTTTTCACAAAGTGTAAAGACATACAATAACATGGATATGTATAAACTCATTTGCAGTGGAAGCAATAGTGTTGAGATTTAAATATATTGTTTTTAAATTACAACATTAAGTTAATAGCAATTAGAAATTTAAATATAAAATTACAATTTTATTTTGATTGCTGAGGGAAAGTTGAATGCAATTCTGTGTAGTTCATTTCTTGTAAAATGACATTCATCTTGGACGCCCAACAATAACAGTAAGTAATGCATCATGCTATTATAGCAGCAAAATGTCGGATTTCATTGTCAGAAAGGAAATACAAATTTAATTTGCTAAGTCATAAAAATAAAACTGAAAAATGAAGGCAAAAGCTAATAGCACATTTTACTAATATTCTTGTGAATAACAATAAGATTAAAATGCAGTTTTAGTGTATTTAAATAGCTAAATTAACTGAGTGTTTGCTTTTGCAAATTTATCTAATTATATAATGTATTTTTCTTTGATATTCCCTAACTTCTCAGTTACCAAACTGTTCAGAAGCTTTACTTTCAGAAAGATCCACCTCAGTCACATATCTGATTATCTACTGCATGGCCATATTTTTCCTACTTCCTAAGTCAGCTATGGTTTTACTCATACCTGTTTGATGTCAATTTTAATGCAGTTTGTTGTTGTTGTTGTTGTTGTTGTTTGCTTTTGCTTTTGTTCTGTTTTAATCTATTTATAGAGATTTAGACAAATCTCTATTTAATTCAAGTCGAAACTATTCCAAATAAAATTGTTTGGTGAATCAATGTGGTTTTAGTTTAAATGGAGGAATATTACTGAGCATTAATTAAAGATAGCTGCACCAGCAAAGCACTCACTCCTACAGGACAAGTTACAGAAGAAGCATCATTACAATGTTTTGCATAGCCTTCATACAGAGCCAAAAAAGAGTTCTACTAACTGCACGCAGCTCTGCCAGGTTCTCTTATTTTCCAGCAAAATTTTATTGCACATGCTTATACTGTTCTGGTGAGGGTCTCATGTATCTTACAAGGTTTTGAAGCTTTCTGAATCTTATAAATTTTGGATATTAGCCAAAAAAAAATAAAGAATACACAAGATACAGTTCACAGAACTCAAAAAGGTCAACGAGGTAAAGGGCCCTAGTGGGGATGCCTCAGTCCTACATGGGAGGGAGAAGAAAGTGATCACTAGTGGGGAGGGAGGGAGAGACCTGGGAGAGAATGGGCAGGGGAGAGGAAAGTGGGAAGATGATCTGGTATTGTGTGGGGAAAAAGACCGAAGCCCTGAGGGCCAGTAGAAAGATTGAAAACAGGCAACCATAGAAGGTAGGAGGTTGACGTGACCCCCCCCCCCAAGAATATACCAGAGACCTGGGTGATGAGAGACTCTGAGGATTCAAAGGGGACCTTAGATGAAATGCCCTACGTTGGGGAGAGAGAATTTGTAGAGCTCAACTCCAGCAGAAAGACAGGGCATCAAGTGAAGGATAGGATTGCCATCCCAGCATCAAAATTCTGATCTATAATTGTTCCTGTCTGTAAGAACTTCAGGGATGGAAATGGAGAGTAGCCGGAGGAAAAGGAGGTCCAGTGACAGGCCCAAAGTGGGTTCCAGCTCAAAACGAGACCCTAAGGCCTGACATTATTAATGAGGCTATGGAGTGCTCACACAAAAAGCTCTTCTATCATGACTGCCCCCTACAGGAAGGTGACCCTGTAGGAGAGCCAGCAGTCTCAATTAACCTGGACCCTTAAGATCTCTCAGACACTACACCAGGCAGCATACACCAGCTGATATGAGGCCCCAAACACATATACAGCAGAAGACTGCCAGTCTGGACTAAGTCAGAGAAGATGCACCTAACCCTCAAGAGACTGGAGGCCCCAGAGAGTTTAGAACTCTGGTGGGGTGGGGAGTTGGGGGGTGGGGACCTCCTTGTAGAGACAGGGGTTATAAGGATATATGGGATGTGGAACAGTTGGAGGATGGACTGGGAAGTAAAATTTTAAAAAAAAATCAGTTCTTTCCCCTTAAGGTCTTCATTCCCATTCATTCTCTCTCTCTCTCTCTCTCTCTCTCTCTCTCTCTCTCTCTCTCTCTCTCTCTCTCTCTCTCAGAAGTTTGCACAGGATTAGCAATACTGAGTTACAAAACTCAACAATTAGGAAAGTTGCAGTAGTATATAGACTTCACATAATAGCTCGATTTTATTACAACCAGAAGCTTTAAGAGTCACAAGATCTTGTAGAATATTTGCTCATCACAGATGTTACATATTAATGATTTAACGTTTAATGCCTTATTTTTGTACCTTATGATACCACAATTTTACCAGTTAATTAGCATACTTATATCCATCATTTCAACCACTAGTTTTCTTTCTCTTTTTTCTTGGTGGATACTTTATTTATTTACATTTCAAATGTTAACTCCTTTCCAAGGGTTTCCTCTCCAGAGACCTCCCATCCCATCCCCTGCCCCCTGCTTCTAAGAAGGTGCTCCCCTCCCACTCTCACACTCCCACCTCACTGCCCTGCCATTTCCCTATACTGGGAATCCAGCCTTCATATGACCAAGGGCTTCTCTTTCTATTGATACCAGACAATGTCATCCTCTGCTACACATGCTAGTGGAGTTACAGGTCCCTGCATGTGTAGTTTTTGGTTGGTGGTTTAGGCACTGGTAGCTCTGGGGGGGGTCTGTTTGTTTGATATTGTTGTTCTTCCTATGGGGCTGCCAACCCCTTCAGCTTCTTCAGTCCTTTCTCTAAATCCTCCATTGGGTCCCAGACCTCAGTCCAATGAGTGGCTATGACAATCTACTTCTTTTTTTGTCAGGTTTTGGCAGAGCCTCTCAGGAGACAGCTATATCAGACTCCTGTCAGCTTGCACTTCTTGGCATCCTCAATAGTGTCTGGATTTGATGTCTGTATAGGGGATTGATCCCTAGGTCGGGCAGTCTCTGGATAGCCTTTCCAGACTCTGCTATACTCTTTGACCCTGTATTTCCTTTATACAGGAGCCATTCTGAGTTAAAGATTTGGAGATGAGTGGGTAGCTCCATTCCCCTACCGGGGGCCTTGCAGAACCTCTGGATATAGTTTCTACAGGTTCTCCCTTCCCTTTGTTGTGCATTTCAGCTAATTTCATCCCTATTAAGTCCTGGGAGCCTCTTGCTTTCCTAGCATCTGGGACTTGATAGTGGTGATCCCCAGTCCTCTATTCTCCATGGCTACACATCTCTGTTCAAATTCTGAATCCTCTCTATATCATCCCTGTCTCCTCCCATACCTGATCCTGCCCCTGTTTTCCCCTCCCCCTCTTCTCTTCCTCCCAAATTCCTCCTACCCTCTATATCCTGTGAGTATTTTCTTCCTCCTTCCAAGTAGGACTAAAGCATTCACATTTTGGTCTTCCTTCTTCTTGAGCTTCATGTGGTCTGTGAATTTTATCTTGGATATTCTGAGCTTTTGGGCTAATATACACTTATCAGTGAGTGCATACCATGTGTATTTTTTTTTTTTTGTGACTGGGTTACCTCACTTCTATTGCCCTCAGATCTATCCCCCTTGTTTTTCCTATTTTACCTAGACTATAAGTAGATAAAATACAGGGATTAATGTATTTTTTGGTGGGGATGCTGATCAGGCTTTTGTATGTATTTCCAAATAGCAAAGAAAACATTACATATATATATTCTATCCAATGATAGGGGACACATGATATATTATAAAGGGCCATTGTGCACTATCAAGAAAAGTCTCCTTAAGTGAGCAATGTAACATAGAGATATATTTTAAATTTTTGAAGAAAAATGAAAAAATACTAATAAAATAAAATAAAAGATTGCAATAAAACAGAGCTGCAACAGATTATTGCTAAATATAGTAACACAAAACACATCCTTCAACATATCTTCACATTGATATATTTATTGCTAATTGCTCTGAAATAAAAAAAATCTAGCAATGTGATACCCACAGCATTTAGAGATGGCACCAAAATATAAAATGTAGTTTTTGCTGTGCAAGGTGGGAACCTACAAAACTTTTTCTAATAGTACCTTATTAAAGTAAGAAACAACAGAAATATTTATTTGCTACCCACAAAACTGTCATATTTTAAATGCTATTCAAATGTGTTGATTTTCTTTTGACTCCCATAAAAATATAACCTCCATATTCCATTTTTCCTCCTGAAATTATCTTAACAGTTGACACTTTGTTATAGTATACTAAATGGTTCTAGCAATGAATATAGATAGATACCTTCCCTTTCTGTTTAGGTCATGGAGATTAATTGGAATAATACGTGAGAAAGGAAAGGATATTTATGCAAGAAATCTTATTGTATTTGTCTCACAGTGGTTAGCATTCATCGCGATATTGGAGTAAGGTTGAACATCTGTGGATAGTACTTGACTTTGTTATTTTTCAGAATAAAAGTTATAGAGTCACTTCTTTTTGTTCGCATTAAAAGGAGAAAAGCTAAGTATATACTCCAAATGCAGTTGTCACAAAATAGATGTAACCAGTCTGTAAATGAAGGTATCTGAGTAAGAAAAACCTTATTCAATTTCTCCAAGTAAATGTGACAGCTTACTCATTCAAAAATTTTAAAACTGTGTCTATGTTCCATTGCTCATTTAATGAATAGTGTGCAATTGCCATTTATCATATAGCATACGGTCCAGCCTCATTTCTGAAATTAACAACAAGACTAAGAATAGTCATAGTAGTCATAACAGTAATAAAAATTTAAGAACATTACCCTTATAACTGGTCCCAAAATGTATAGAGGAACCATTTTCCAACTCTAATGATGTCCAGGGCCATGGATTAGGGAACTATTACATATTCTTTTAGCTCAGAATACTGAATCATTCAAATTGGCAAATTCTAACCTGTCCTCTCTGAACCTGTCTTTCCTTTCCCCCATGAAAGCCTCAATACAAACTGTGATCTAACCCTTCTTCATGGTCCACTGTCTTCTTCCTGACCACTATGATGCCTTCTGCATTGGTCTTGGGATTGATTTATCTGCATCTAGGACTGAGCTTAACAATCTTTTTTGTATAGTACTATTAATGTGTCTTCTTTTATGGCCAATCTTGAACTACTATTAAATATGTGTAGTAAAAGAACCAACTTTGATTTTGTGTGCAATATCAAAAACATAGTGAAATCACTTAATAATTATTCCTGAAGCTATATGAGATTTACCCCTGTGTTTTAGTAGAATACATTTAGAACCAAGGATGGATTCACTGTTTTAAATGAACTTATGGAGATCACTTACAGAGAGACTTTAATTTATACTCATTACATATTGCTTTATATAAATATAGCAGAAAAGAGGTAGTTGCATAGTATTTAAATGTGCTTCATTGACATGTCATTAAGACCATTTCAAAGATGGTATGTTCATTTGCATGCATGAATATGGTGATATGTTTCTAAACATGTTGACAAAGATGTATTTAGGTTCCAATTCCTATAGAAAATGAATCAGGGCGTGATCATAATTTTTAACAGAGAGAATGAAACTAAGAAATTGATGGATAAAGAGGAAGAAAAAATAGGAAGGTCAGAAATCCTGTTAGAAAAAAATTCTAAGAGTTATGAAAAATTCTAAGAGAGCTGTGTTTGCTCTCCACAGATATTCCAACTAAAATAAAAAATTCTATAAGAAAAAATTCTTGAAGAACTATGTTCACTCTTCAGAGACCTCCATAGAGCTCAGCTCTCAATAGAGAAAACTCTGAACAAGAACTGCTATCACTTTTTGCCAGCTCATCTCATGCAGACCAAAAGAACAGTTTACTTTTTATTGACACATCAATTCAGTTATTTATTCTAGATTTCCTATTGACTGTCCCATAAATCAGCATCCCATGACCTTAGCCTCTTGACTCACAGAAGGAGATAACAAGCATAAGCACAGACAGTAAGATAGCTTGGTGGGAACCCACCTTGAAGTCACCATTCCAACCATGCATGGACTTAGTTTCCTCCGTTCCAGGCTGACCTTCAACTCAGGAATGCGTGTACATTTGAATCTCCCTGTCTTTGTAGCTTTCTGATAGGCTGTCTCACAGTGTAGCTACTTCTGTTCCTTAAGATCTGTGAAACTCCTTATACAATTCATATTGTAGCCTATGTTTGCATAGTTGAGAAATCGTATATTATTTTTTAACTCATTTGGAGTTCTTTTCCACACCTGTTAGGGCTGTCTTGAAGGTCCCAGTGTTTAACATTTTGCTGAGACACTCGCCACATCTTTACCTCCTGGACTCATGCTGTCTCTGACTAAAATGAAGTCATTAACATTAACAGGGAGGACATTCCTCTGAAGAAAGTGAAAATATGTACATCATTATACAAACAGGTCTTATACTCACAGCAACCCCTGACACTCATGGAGGCCCATGTTCGCTGGCCCTGTCCTAGGAACAGGAACCATGTCATTCCTTTTTAAATAAAACCATACTGGCCTTGGTAGGTTATTATAGGAACCAAAAGGGTCAAGGACATGAGAAAATCATACCCCAAAGAATCAATTAAAGAGGCCTCATAATCTCATAGGGGCTCATGGAGACTGAATCAACAATCCCAGGACAAGGGTCCTCTGCATTCCTGTTGTGATGGTTTAGTTTGGAGTATTTGTGGGACTCGTAACTATGGAAATGAGGTGTCTCTGAGCCTTCTGCTTGCTCATGGGACCATTTTCTTTCTGATAGGTTCTTCATTAAGCTTTGATGTGAAAGTTTGTGTCTAGTCTTATTGTATCTTGCTATGCCATGTTTGTTTGATGTCAATTGAAGCTCTTCTCTTTTCTGAAGGGATATGGAGGAGCAGTGGATTTGGGGGAGAGGAGAAGTTGTAGGTGGTCCTGTGAGAAAGGGAGAGAAGGGAGTCTGTAGTTAGGATATGTGAAAGAAACATAAAGAAAAGAAACTGAAAAAGTAACAAAGGAAGGAAGGAAGGGAAAGAGGAAGAAAGGAAGGAAGAATAGAAGGAAGGAAGGAAAGAGAGAAAGAAAGAAAGAAAGAAAGAAAGAAAGAAAGAAAGAAAGAAAGAAAGAAAGAAAGAAAGGAAAGGAAAGGAAGAAAGGTAATGAGAACGTTGGTATCTTTAAAAACACCAAAATGTTCTGTGAGTATGTTTTTGTTTTAATCCCAGCTGTGGGCTATAGTGCTGCTTCAGATTGTCTACAGAAACTAATTATGATTTGTCTCATGCTCAGGCAGGAGTGTGAATCTTTCAGTTGAAGATAACTTACGTTTGGGATTCTAGGGACTCTTCAGAAGGTATTTGTTGGAGCCCTTTGAGGCAGGGTGGCTTTTGCTCATCCTCCTGCCAGTTACTCCTACGGCTGGTTGGATGCTTCTGGTTTCTGTTTGTTTGGTTGAAGAAATTGGACTTTCCCCAAGGAACTATACAGCACAAATCAGCAGGACATAGTCTAACTATGTTGACAGCCCCATTCCCACCTTACTTTCTTTCCTATCTACCTGATGTTGGGGTTTGGAAGTATGGAAAGGCAGGGTAGGGGAAAAGAACCCAATTAAGAAGCCAAAAAGTAGTGAGACAGAGAGAGAGAGAGAGAGAGAGAGAGAGAGAGAGAGAGAGAGAGAGAGAGAGAGAGGCATCCTGTGTCAAATCTTTCATACTAATGCTGCATTAACTGAGTGACAGTGTTTGCAGGCAAACAGGTAATGTATTGAACATCTCCCAGAGCCCTGCATATAGAAAATGATCACATGTAATGGAAACATCACATCCATGATTTCCTTTAAGATGTAAGTCAAGGTTCAGGACACATGTAATCCATAGCTATTCATTGTGCTCCCAGGATGTGCCTTGACTATTCCAGTAATGACAACAACTGGTTCTCATTCAAGAAGTAAAAAGTTTGAGGTGGAATGATAAAAGGGATTTCTAAACCAGTTAGGATGCTGAGGAGGTGGTAGGGGATTTTGTTCAATAGGTAATGAGTTATAGATACAGAAAATGATGACCTCTGGTATGATAGAGCACAGCAGTTTAATTATAGATAATCACAATGGGGAAGAATTGAATAATTGGAAAAGTAGATATATTCTGAGTTAAACATTGTATGAAATATGCATGCTTTGAAATGTATCTGTATGTATGTGTAATTTATGTATTTAGTACAGTTATTAAAATATAAGTAAAAATGAGTGAGAAATGAAAATTTAATAGGAAAATATATTGTTTAAAGACTAAATGTATATTGTTAATAATGAAGAGAATGTACAGAAGTGAACTGTGGGAATATTTGAGGAAACATTCATATCATTTGGAGGTTTGCATAGTATGATAGCTAGTCAGTTCAATCTAGGCCTTGAAAGAGTAAAACTTTTATGATAAATTTCAGACTGCGTATTTTAAAGGAAAGGATAGAGGAAAATAAAGTCCTGCAAGTGTGGATTGTGCTTTTGAAAGAAACCAGTAATAACTCAATATTCAAGCAGGCTAGACTTAGGATCATGGATTGTAGAAGAAAGTCAGGTTATAAAGTCTATGTTCATCATGCATTAAAATGATATTTTATCTTTCAGGTAAAACAAAGCCTGGAGAGTTTTGGGAATAGACATGATGTAATATAATTTTCTTGATGAATATTCCTGAAAGAAATGATGAAAGAAAACAGTAGACACTGGCAGGCAGTGAGTCAGCTGTTAGATATTCAGCAAAGGAGTAGCTCCTCACTTTGGACAATGATGGAGAAATAGAAGCAGGAGGATTCGAGTCAATGGAGACAGAATTGTTTAGATTGTGATTTTCTGAATGTTGTGAATACCCATGTATGTGTAAAAACCACAACATCATTTCTAGCTGGTATTAAGCAGTGGTGTCGCTGCTGTGTAATATTAACTTCTTGTCTGTCTGGTCTGAAACATCCAGTGTGAAAGATTATCATATTTGTAAATGGTCACTTCAAAGATACCTACAAATGATCACTATGAGAAAAATTGGTAATAATATTTCTATGTCAGAATCATTGATAAAATTTATCATTAATTATCATGGAAAGTATTTATGCAGTAATATAGTAGTAGGATAAACTTTTTGAGCTTATTTGTATCAGGAATATAAAAGTGAGAGCCACAGGGTCAGGGAGTTTGCTGTGAGATTGTGTAATGTCAGAAAATTCACCCATAAAGTCTCATAAACACAATGGCCCAAATTTGAGCAGAGGAAAAATAACACAAATGAGCATATTACAGTGGAGAGTGAAAAGCCCAAGAGTCCTCTGCCCTACACAAACAACTACAGACAGATGAGGAACTCTTGGAGCAGGGGAAAATCTTCCCCAGGGGCAAGCACACCAATTGATTATCAAATACCCAATGGTCAGCTCTAAAAATATACAAACAAGGAAAGTCATACAGACAGAGACAGTTATTTTCAGCCACGCACACCAAAGCACACAAAAATAAACATTAAACAACAAGGTAAAAAAAAACAGACTATAAATTTTAAAGAAGTCAAAAAGCAAGGAGAGATCTTTGGGAGAACTTGGAGGAAGGAAAAGGAAGGGAGAAATGTAACTATTATAATCTCGAAAAAGAAAAAAATTAATACCTTCTGAAAGAAATAAAATATATAAATAAATGAAAAAGTGTGAAGACTCTGAATCTATATAGTTCTAGATAAGGGTTGGGGGAGGAGAGACAGAGAAAGGTGCAGCAGTGATTCACACCAAGAGGAAAAAAATACAATTAGTGTAGAAGGAGGGGTAAATTCAAACTCTTAAGCAAATGTGATTCAAGCATCCTCACTTGGGCCTTTCTTGCTTAACTTATTTGTGAGGTGTAACATGGGTATTCTGTACATTTTGCTAATATCTAATTTTCAGTGAGTACATACCACACAAGTTCTTTTGGGTCTGGGTTATAACACTTTGGGTGACATTTTCTTTTTTCTTTTTTTTTTCTTTTTCTTTCGTTCTTTTATTGGATTTTTAAAATTTATTTAAATTTCAAATGTTATCCCCTATCCTGGTTTCCCATCCATACTCTACCTATCCCTTCCTCCTCCCCCTTCTTCTAAAAGGGTGTTCCCCCACCCATCCACCCACCTTCCTTCCTCCCCGCATCAGTATTTTCCTACACTGCGGTTGGGGGGGGAGTTCAGCCTTGGCAGGGCCAAGAGCTTCTCCTCCCATTGGTGCACAACAAGACCATCCCCTTCTACATATGTAGCTAGAGCCATGGGTCTGTTCATTATGTACTCTTTGGATGGTGGTTTAGTTCCTGGGAGGTCTGGTGGATTGGTATTTTTCTTATGGGGTTGCAAACCCCTTCCAGCTCTTTCAATCCTTTCTCTAACTCCTCCAATGGGGACCTCATCCTCAGTTCAATGGTTGGCTATGAGTGTCTTCCTCTGTACCTGTCATGCTCTGGCAGACCCTCTCAGAAGACAGCTATATCAGGCTCTTGTCAACATGCAGTTCTTGGCATCAGCAATATTGTCTGGGTATGGTGGTTGTATGTATACGGGCAGGATTCCCAAGTAGGGCAGTTTCTAGATGACCTTTCCTTCAGTGTCTACTCCAATCTTTGCCTCTATATTTCCTCCTATCAATATTTTTGTTCTCCCTTCTAAGAAAGACAGAAGCATCCACACTTTGGTCGTTCTTCTTTTTGAGCTTCATGTAGTCTGTAGATTGTATCTTGGGTAATCAGAGTTTTTGGTCTAATAGCCACTTATCAGTGAGTGCATTATCATGTGTGTTTTTTTGTGACTGGGTTACCTCACTCAGGGTGATATTTTCTAATTCCATCTATTTGCCTATGAATTGTTAACTTCATAAACAATGAGTTATTAGAAACTCATTGTTTCTAATAGCTGAGCAGACTCCATTGTGTAAATGTACCACATTTTCTGTATCCATTCCTCTGTTTAAGGGCATCTGGGTTCTTTCCAGCTTCTGGTTACTATAAATAAGGCTGCTATGAACATATATTTTGTAGCTCCATTCATTCGCTTGAAAAATTCATTAGATGTCTTTGTTTTCAATAACTAAAATGTATTCTTTTTTTATAAATGTGCTACTACATTTTCCATATTTGTTTTTTAGTTGAGAGATATCCAAGCAAGGATGCTTGAATCACACTTAGAAAGGGAAAACAAAATAGTCCTAGGAAGCAGAGGGAGGGTGAAGGAAAGGTAAGAGGAATGGGGCACAGAATCAGGTGTGGGGAGAGTCAAGAGAGAGTCCCAGAGGGCCAGAAGAATGAATGGAAATCTTCAGTTACCAAGGGTGTGGGTCAAGAAACCTAGTAGTGTAAACGTGAAACCTGAATAGGCCACCTCCTGTAACCAGGCAGGACACCCAGTAGAGAAATAAGGAAACACCAACCCACGCACAAAGTTTTCAAGCCAAATTTTGTCCTGTCTAAAAGAAATATAGGGACAAAGATCAAGCCAAAAGTGAAGAAATTGACAAGCAATAACCAGTGCAATTTGAGACCCATGGACAAGCACCAATCCCTGACATCATTAGTAGTACTTTGTTATGCTTGAAGACAGGAGTCTAGCATAACTATCCTCTGAGAGGCTCTTCCCAGCAGGAGACTGACACAGCTGAAGTACCACAGAAACATTGGGCAGAAATTGATTACTCTTGGAAGAGTTGGAAGAAAGATTAAAAACCCTGAAGGAGATGAGAACCCCACAAGAAGACCAACAGATTCCAATATCCTGGATCTTTGAGCGTTCTCAGATACCAACCAAAGAATATACATGGGCTGGAATGAGGACCCAGGCACAGAGTAGCTGATTTGTTGCTCTATCTCCATGACTGTGTTGTCTGGCCTTGTGGGTGGAATACTAAGGTGGAGGCCCACCCTCTCAGAGGAGAAAGGGAGGAATTTGGAGGAGGGGCTCAGTGACGGGGACCTAGAGGGGGAACAGCATTTGAGATATAAATAAATAAATAAAAATTTTAAAAAGAAGATGAATAGGAATTTTAATTTTTTGAGTAAACATTGTTAATAACTATGAAGAAATAAATCAGATATATCAGATAATAAACTATTAACAAATGTCATACTTGCATATTTATCCTTTATAGAATATGATCATGAGTACATTATGCTTTAATATAAAATTCATATAATAAATAATGAATGAGAGTGGAAACCTCACCTCATAAAAAAAATTCATATGATACAGATGCCTTTAGTATCAGACTTTTTCCTAGTGGTGTTTGCCTCTTTCAATTTAAATACGAAGAATTCAAGAAAATTCTATTCTCTTATGCGATTCTTTGTACTCAGCCATGTGATATATAGGATGTGCACAAGTTCACTTTATAATTTTACAATCATACATTAGCTTCTGGATACAGGGCAGCAATATGACATAATTTATTTTTAAAAAATGAGTAAATTTGGCTATGCATTTGCAATTAAATTTTAAACTCCATGAAATCACATTTTTAGAAACACACTGAAATAAAAGTAACTTCTACACTTTAAATTCATTTACTAAGATAAGCTGTATCCTTGCACCATTTAAAAACTATATAATACCAGATTATGTATGAATAAATCCCATCAAACTTGAATGAAAGTCTTTGTCATGACATATTTTAGAAGAAGGGCCTCCTTTTGGCTTTTTAACTCTTCACTGGGATTTGATAAGCATTATGAATCTTGTGTTTTTCAGTTTGTCATGGCTTCATGGTTTTCAGTGAGAATCATTTGAAAACTTGCAGCGAAGAAAAGTCTATTTGCAACTTGTAGACATCCTTAGGAGGAGAAAAGAGGACCTATGTAAATTAAGAGTTTGAAGTAGTTGGCACTATGGCTGACTTAATAAAATTCATCACATACAGCCTTACAATAAGTGTTAGTTATTATTGATACTATTATTATATTTCATTCCATGTAGAATTTGTCCTAATTATTTACATGAACTTAGGACTTTTGTGCTCATAGAAATAGCATAGTATAGGTCATTTAAAATATATTTATTTGATTGCTGTCTTTGTTATATTTGAAGTTTACTTTTAAACAACACTCAAAACACATGAAGGCATGTATGAAGTGTCACATGATGTGAGCATTGATGCATTCTAAATGGTATTTTAAGCTACTTGTGTTTCTATTTTTTATTGATATCCTGGGTCTTAGGGTCATTTATCATTTTATTCTCAGGGATTTCTTCTTTTGCTTTATCTGCCTTTCTGTGAATGTCTTTAATATTTTTATACTTGTACTTTGATGTATGAATAGGTCATTAGGATATGTCTTTGTGTACATTTGGGACTCTATGTACAATAGAAAACAGATGTAATATCATTATGTCTGAATGATAATACTATTTTACCACTGAACATAATACACAAACTGAGAACCTAATTTTATGTCATTTTGCCCCACTTACATTTATTTTTCAAGTATTTTCTTAAATATTCACCTACATTCAGGGAATGTCATAACTGTCCTTTCCACCGACCGATATAATTCAGAATATTCAAACAGAAAGAAAAAATGTATTGTATTATTTGAGTTTTAATTCTTTTACTTGTTCATTGTGCTCCTATATAGTGTTCTATATGATTTCCCATTACTTCTTTAAACATATGTTTTTTCCCTTAGTCATTTTTCTGTAGGACACTGCTGATTACAAAGTCCTAGTTAATTTTCCATTCACTATTTTCATTAATTAGAAATATTCTTTGAACTTATCATTTGAATATTTGCCCCTCACACTTCACTTCCTCTTTTCATATTCCATCACCCTTCCTCACCCCACGATATACCTCAACACTGGGAGGGTCCGGCCTTGGCAGGACCAAGGATTTCTCCTCGCATTGGTGCCCAACAAGGTCATCCTCTGCTACATATGCAGCTGGAGCCATGCGTCTGATCATGTGTAGACTTTGGGTAGTGGTTTAGTCCCTAGGCACTCTGGTTCATTGGTATTGTTGTTCTTATAGGGTTGCAAAAGCCTTCAGCTCCTTAATCCTTTCTCAAATTCCTCCTACAGGGACTCCATTCTCAATTCCATGGTTTGCTGCTAGCATTCACCTCTGTATTTGACATGCTCTGGCTGATCTTCTCAGAAGATAGTTATATCAAGCTCCTGTCAACATGCACTTCTTGGTTTCATCATATTATCCAGTTTTGGTGGCTGTTTATATATGGATTGTATCCCCAGTTGGGAAAGGCAATGAATGGCCATTCCTTCAGTCTCTGCTCCAAACTTTGTCTCCATATCCCATCCTATGAATATTTTTGTTTCCCGTTTTAAAGAGGACTGAAACATTCAGCATATTTTAATCTCCATGTGGTTTGTGGATTGTATCTTGTGTAATTCAAGCTTTTGAGCTAATATCCACTTATCAGTGAGTGCATACCATGTGTGCTTTTTGTGATTGAGTTACCTCACTAAACATGATATTTTCTAGTTCCATCCATTTGCCTATGATTTTCATGAAATCAATGCTTTTGATAGTTGAATAGAATTCCATTGTGTAGATGTACCACATTTTCTGTATCCATTCCTCTGTTGAAGGGCATCTGTGTTCTTTTCAGCTACTGACTATTATAAATAAGGCTGCTATTAACATAGTGTCCAGTTTTCTGACAAAACCCCAAAAGGATTTCCAGAGTTGTTGTACCAGTTTGCAATCTGACAAACAATGGAGGAGTGTTCCTCTTTCTCCACATCCTCAACAGCATCTCTTTTAACGTGAGTTTTTTATTTTAGCCATTTTGACTGGTGTGAGGTAGAATCTCAGGGTTGTTTTGATTTGCATTTTCCTAATGACTAAGGATGTTGAGCATTTCTTTAGGTATATCTCAGCCACTCGATATTCCTCAGCTGGGAATTTTTTGTTTAGCTCTGTACCCCATTTTAATGGGGTTATTTGACTATTTGGAGTCTAGTTTCTTGTGTTTTTGTATATATGGGATACTAGTCCTCAATTGGATGTAGGACGAGTAAAGTTCTTTTCCCAATCTTTTGGTTGGCATTTTGTCCTAATGACAGTGTCCTTTCCTTACAGAAGCTTTGCAGTTATACAAGGTCCCATTTCTCGATTCTTGATCTTAGAGCATAAGCCATTGGTGTTATGTTCAGGAAATTTTCCCCAGTGCCCATACATTGGAGGCTCTTCCCCACTTTTTCTTCTATTAGTTTGAGTGTACCTGGCTTTATGGAGAGGTCCTTGATCCATTTGGACTTAATCTTTGTACAGGGTGACAAGAAAGGGGTAAATTCGCCTTCATCTTCATGCTGACCTCCAGTTGCATCAGCACCATTTGTTGAAAATGCTATCTTTTTTCCACTGCATGGTCTTAGCACCTTTGTCAAAGATCAAGTGTCCATAGGTGTGTGCGTTCATTTCAGGGTCTTCAATTCCATTCCACTGATATACCTGCCTGGCTCTGTATCAATATCAGACTGTTTTTTATCACTATTGCTCTGTAATAGTGCTTAAGGTCAGGGATGGTGATTCCCCCAGATTTTCTTTTATTGTTGAGGATAGTTTTCACTATCCTGCATTTTTTACTATTCCAAATGAACTTGCAAATTGCTCTTTTTAACTCTAGGAAGAATTGAGTTGGAATTTTGATGGGGATCACATTGAATCTGTAGATTGCTTTTGGCAAAATGGCCATTTTTACTATATTAATCATGTCAATCCATGTTCATGGAAGATCTTTCCATCTTCTGAGATCTTCTTCAATTTCTTTCCTCAGAGACTTGAAATTCTTGTCATACAGATCTTTCACTTGCTTGGATAGTGTCACACCAAGGTATTATATGTTATTTGGGACTATTGTTAAGGGTGTCAATTCTCTAATTTCTTTCTCACCCTGATTATCCTTTGAGTAGAGGAAGGCTACTTAATTGTTTGAGTTAATTTTATGTTCAGCCACTTAGCTGAAGTTTTTTATCAGGTGTAGTAGTTCTCTGGTGGAACTTTTGGGGTCTTAAGTATATTGTCATGTCATCTGCAAATAGTGATATTTTGACTTCTTCCTTTTCAATTTTTATCCCTTTGACCTCCTTTTGTTGTCTGGTTGCTTTGGCTAGGATTTTAAGTACTATATTGAATAAGTAGGTAGAGAGTGGGCAGCCTTGTCTAGTCCCTGATTTTAGAGGATTGTTTCACGTTTCTTTCCATTTAGTTTAATGTTTGCTACTCATTTGCTGTATATTTCTCTTACTATGTTTAGGTATGGGCCTTGAACTCCTGATCTTACCAAGACATGTATCATGAAGGGGTGTTGAATTTTTTCAAATGCTTTCTCAGTATCTAATAAATTGATTATGTGTTTTTCTTTCTTTGAGTTTGTTTATATAGTGGATTATGTTGATGGATTTCCATATATTCAACAATGCCTCCATCCCTGGGATGAAGCCTACTTGATCATGATGGATGGTTGTTTTGATATATTCTTGGATTTGGTTAGCGAGAATTTTATTGAGTACTTCATGTCAATCTTCATTAGGGAATTTGGTCTGAAGTTCCTATTCATAAAGATCTTTCACTTGTTTGATTATAGTTAACCCAAGGTAGTTTATATTATCTATGGCCATTGTAAAGGGAATTCTTTCCCTAATTTCTTTCTCAGCCTGTTTATCATTTGTATAAACGAACACTACTGATTTATTTTAGCTAATTTTATATCTGGCCACTTTGTTTATCACCTGGAGAAGTTCTGCGGTAGAATTTTTGGGATCACTTTTGTATACTATTATCATCTGCAAATTGTGATACCTTTAGTTCTTCTTAGCCAATTTGTATCCCCTTGATTTCTTTTTGTTTTCTTATTGTTCTAGTACTTATTGTTTCAAGTACTATATTGAATAGATATGGGGAGAGTAGGCTTCCTTGTCTTGTTTCAGATTTTAATGGGATTTCTTTAAGTATCTCTCCATTTAATTTGATGTTACCTGTTGGATTGCAGTAAGTTGCTTTTATTATATTTAGTTAGGGACTTTGAATTCCTGATCTCTCCAGTACTTTTAATATGAAGGGGGGCTATATTTTGTCAAATGATTTTTCTGCATCTAAGAAGATGATCATATGATTTTTTCTTTGAGTTTATTTATATAGTGGATTATGCTAATGGATTTTCATATATTGAACCAACCTTGCATCTCTGTGATGAACACAATTTGATTGTGGTCAATGATGGTTTTGATGTGTTCTTGGATTCAGTTTGCAAGAATTTTATTGACTATTAATGCAAAAACACTCAGGTTGGTCTGAAGTTCTCTGTTTTTGGTAGAGTCCTTGTATAGTTTAGGTATCAGAGTTACTGTGGCTTTATAGACTGAATTAGATAGTGTTCCTTCTGTTTCTATTTTATGGAATAGTTTGAGTAATATTGGTATCAGGTCTTCTTTGAATGTCTGGTAGAATTCTGAACTAAAGCCATCTGGCCCTGGGCTTTTTTTGGTTGGGAGGTTTTTAATAACTTCTTCTATTTCATTATGGCATATGGGCCTGTTTAGAAAATTTACATCCTCTTGATTTAACTTTGGTGTGTGGTACCTGCCTAGAAAACCATCTATTTCATTTAGATTTTCCAGTTTTGTTGAGTATAGGCTTTTGTAGTAGGATCTAATGATTTTTTTGAATTTCCTCCATTTCTCTTGTTATGTCTCCCTTTTCATTTCTGATTTTGCTAATTTGGATACTGCCTCTGAGTCCTTTAATTTGTTTGGATAGAAGTTTATCTATCTTACTTATTCTCTCAAAGAACCAGCTTTTGGTTTTGCTGATTCTTTGTATTGTTCTCTTTGTTTCAATTTGGTTGATTTCAGCCCTGATTTTGATCATTTCCTGCCTTCTACTTCTCTTGAGTGAGTTGCTTCTTTTTGTTCTAGAGCTTTCAGGCATGCTGTTAAGTTGCTAGTGTAAGATCTCTCCAGTTTCTTTACCAGTGCACTTAGTGCTATTAATTTTCTTCTTAGCACTGCTTTCATTGTTTTTCTTAAGTTTGGGTATGATGTGTCAACATTTTCATTAAATTACAGGATGTCTTTAATTTCTTTCTTTATTTTTATCATTGACTAAATTATCACTGAGTTGAGAGTTGTTCAGTTTCAACATGTTTGTGGGTTATCATTGCTTTTCCTGTTATTGAAGACCAGCTTTAGGCTATGGTGGTCTGATAGGGGGCATGGGATTATTTCAATCTTCTTGCATTGTTTGAGCCTTGTTTTTGACCAATTATATGGTCAATTTTGGAGAAGGTACCATGAGGTACTGAAAAGAAAGTATATTCTTTTGTTTTAGGGTGAAATGCTCTGTAGATACCTGTTAAATACATTTGGTTCATAACCTCTATTAGTTTCACTGTGTCTCTGTTTAGTTTCTGTTTCAATGACCTGTTGATTGGTGAGAGTATAGTGTTGAAGTCTCCCACTATTATTGTGTGGGTTTCAATGTGTGTTTTGAGCATTACTAAAGTTTCTTTCATGAATGTGGGTGCCCTTGCATTTGGGGAATAGATGTTCAGAATTGAGACTTTCCCTTGGTGGATTTTCCCTTTCATGAATATGAAGTGTCATTACTAATCATGTTTGATAATTTTGGTTGAAAATCTATTTTATTTGGTATTAGGATGGCAATTCCATCTTGTTTCTTGGAGCCATTTGCTTAGTAGACTTTCTTCCATCCTTTTACTCTGAGATAGTGTCTGTCTTTGTGAATGAGGTGTGTTTCTTGTATTCAGCAAAATGCTGTATCTTGTCTGCCTATCCAGTCTGTTAGCTTATGTCATTTTATAGGTGAGTTGGGTCCATTATTATTGAGAGATATTAAAGACAGATGACTGTTGGTTCCTGTTATATTTGCTTTTTTAGGTAGCTTTATATGCTTGTGGTTTTCTCCTTTTGGCTTTGTTGTGAAATGCTTAATATCTTCTCTTTTCTTTTCCCTTAATTGAAAATAGATTCTTCTCTTATACAATACATCCTGCCCACTATTTCTCCATATACTATTCCTATCTCCCCTCCCCTGCCACACACACACACACACACACACACACACACACACACACACACACACCTCTGCCCTAGATCCATGTCCCTTTTCTCTTCTGAAAGGAGCAGACTTCCAAGAGACAACAGTCAAACTAACAAAAACTTATAAAACATGGCAACAGCTGCCATATTGAGGATGGAGAAGACAACCCAATAGGAGAAAAAGAGTTCCAAGACCAGGAAAAAACTTCAGAGATACATATGTTTCCATTGTTAGGAGTACAGAAAACCACTAAGTCAACAGCCAAAATATGTATGCAGAGGACCTGATATAGACCTTTGCGGGTCCTGAGCTTTCTGTTAAGATTCTATGATTCTGTGTGAGTTCTGCTTACTTGATCCAGTGGACCTTGCTCTTTTGATGTCCTTCATTTCATCTAACATCTACAAACTTTCTTCTCCCTCTTTTGTGTTCCCTTACCACTGAGGGGAGGGAACTGACTGAGACTTCAAATTTAGACTATATGTCCATATAATGTCTGGCTGTGAGTCTCTGCACCTTCTATTTGCTGTGGCCACAGAAAGCCTCTGTGATCATTACTGGACAAGACACTGACTTATGATGTTAGCAAAATATCATTAGGAATCATTTCATTTATTTATTTATTTATTTATTTATTATTTTCTTCTTGTGTTTAGTTTTACTCTAGGTTTCTGGTTCCTGGCTATTCAGCCAGTTAGGGCATCAGCTTCTTTCAATAGCTTGGTCTTCAGGATAAACCAGACATTGTTTGTTGATCACTCACACAAGTTCTGAGCTACCACTGCCAAAGCACATCTTGCTGGCAAGACAGAATTTATGTCCAGGATATTGTGGCTGGATTGGTGTCAATGGTTCTCACTTTATAGCCTACAGAATATCTCCTACACCAATAATGGTGTGATAGGGAATGGGTTGGAATGGAGAGAAGATGTGAAGAAGAAAGACAGCTAAAATTGGCAGGCAGTTTGGAAATGGTATAGAAACATAATGAAGTGGAAAGTTTCTGGAATCTTTGAGATTAAGCCTAGCAAGAACTATAAGAAATGTATAATATAAAATCTGAGCTAGCCATATTTTTAGCCAGACAAATTTTCCAGTGATGAGACTGGGTTGCATTCAGTTAAATTGCTGACTATCCTGTAGAGAACCCTAAACAATGCAGATTGATCTTAGGATAAGGGATCACTCCATTAAAACTTATACCAGGGTACCATTACTAAGCAATCATCCACATAGCGCATTTAATGTCCAGAGGTCGAGTTGTTGCCTGCATGGAGCCTTCACCCTACATTTTATCGTGTTTTTTTCAAGCTGTTTGATCTTGTGCAAAAATTGTATAGGTAATTTCTGCTTTCATGAGTTCATAAGTGGAAGAAATGGGCCTTGCATAGAAGACATCTTATGCACTCCTCTCATGGTCAAGCTCTTACATATCTCTTCTTCCTTGAGCATTGGTTTAGGGATTGATATAGATACATTCATTTAGAGTTGAACATTCAGTCTTTTACTCTTAGTACATTGAACAGTAATGTGTCTTGTCATTATCTATTGCCCACTGAATGCTTTTGCTGATGAGAAGACTGACTTAAAAGGTTTTTGCCTCTCATTCTTCAAAATCTTTTGGTAATTCCAGCAGGGTCTTCCCTTTCCAATATGGCATTCATCACCACATACATTGCATGTGGGATACTGTGATTTTTACCTAAGTCTTTTCAGAATTGAAATTTTGCATTTACATTTCAAAAGTTTCACTAAGATGATTCTTAGTGTGATTTTTCTTAGAAATATATATTCTTTGAAGTCCATTGCATTTCCTCAATCTACAGAATTATATTTTTGAAAAAAGTATTATTTTTTGCATTTTTATTTGATATTTTCTTTATCTATGTTTTAATATTTCCTGTCTTCCTGGTTTCCCCTCCAGAAACTCCTATCCCATCCCCTTACCCCCTACCTCTATGAGGGTGCTCCCCCACTCACCCACATACTTTCTCCTGCCTCCCTGCACTGGCATTCCCCTACACTGGGGCAATAAGCCTTCATAGGATCAAGGGACATCCTCTGCTACATATGCTGCTGGATATGGGTCATTCAATGCATACTCTTTAGATTGGTCGTTTAGTTACTGGGATCTCTGGGTTGTCTGGCTGGTTGGTACTGTTGTTCTGATGGGGTGCAAACCCCTTCAGCTCCTTCAATTCTTTCTCTAACACCTCCATTGGGGAACCCATTCTCAGTTCAATGGTTGCTGCAAGCATCTGTCTCTGTCTTTGTTAGGCTATGACAGAGCCTCTCAGGAGTCAGCTATACTAGGTTTCTGTCACCATGTTCCACTTGGCATCCCCAATAGTCAATGGGTTTGATGACTGCAGGTGGGATGGATCCCAAGGTGGGGCAGTCTCTGGATGGCCTTTCCTTCAGTTTGTGCTCTATAATTTGTCTCCATATGTCCCTCTGTGAGTATTTTGTTCCCCCTTTTAAGAAGGACTGAAGCATCCACACTTTGGTTGTCCTTTTTTCTTGAGCTTCATGTGGTCTATAAATTTTATCTTGGGTATTCCAAGATTTTGGGCTAATATTCACTTAGTGAATTCATATCATGTGTATTTTGTGTGATTGGGTTACCTCACTCAGGATGATATTTTCTAGTTCCAATAACTTTCCTATGTCATTGTTTTAATACCTAAGTGGTACTCCATTGCGTAAATGTACCACAGTTTCTGTATCCATTCCTCTGTTGAAGGACATCTGGGTTCTTTCTAGCCTCTGGCTATTATAAATATGTCTGTTGTGAACATAGTAGAGCATTTGTCTTTGTTATATGTTGGAGCATCTTTTGGGTCTATGCCCAGGAGTGGTACAGCTTGGTCCTCAGGTAACACTAAGTCCAGTTTTCTGAGAAACCTCCAAACTGATTTCCAGATTGGTTGTACCAGCTTGCAATCCCACCAACAATGAAAGAGTCAAAATTTTTATATTTTGGCCTTATTCATTTCAATAATTTTCTATTAGTATGCTTATTATATTCTAATTCATTTTTTGGTTATAATATTTTTTGTTATTTGTGAAGTACCTAATACTCAAATTTTTATATCTTGGCTTTGCTAGGAATTTGCTTAATTTACAATTTTTAAGAAAATTTCAGCTAATTCTGATATCTCTGTTAAATTAGTGTTGACGTCAATTGATTGCCTCTGATGTTTGGAATCATTTCTTATCAATGTTATGAGCCATTTCTTATTGAAATGTGGATATTGTGAGGGTGTTGCCACAGGACTCTAGAACTTGATTTTAATTTGTGATAGAGCATGTGTTGTGTTACAGATCTTAATTATTGTCCTGTTATATAAAACATATCCATATACAGTTAATAGTAACTATTTGGGATATATTCAATTTCAGTGACTGTGGGGTTTACTTACTTATGTTTAAACTTAATCTGACACTTTTTCCCCTGTAGAGCATCATTTTGAAAGGGTCTGTTTATGTTTCCATTTTAAATATAAACAAATTATGCAGACATATGCTTCTCTACTGGAGAAGAAAACATAACCTTCTGCACATAGTGATTCTACTGTGCTTATCCCATTTAATAAACACGACACAAAGCAACTTCAGCATACTATGATGGTCTGAAATCCTTCTTATAAATGTCAACTTTGTTGCTGTAAAAATCACAGGTGAAACTACCTTTTAAAACGATGAGCAACAATGTTATTTCTTTTTATAAATGATATTTTAATTAGCATGAAAACTTATATCACAAATTAAAAAGGTAATTAAATGCTTTATGCAATTTTAAATGTATGCTAACTAGATATGGATAGTTTAACAAATGTCACACCTTTAAAATTTCCATTAATGATTTTAATATCTTCATAATTGTTATAACAAACAACATAACTTTTCTTTATTAATTCTTTATGAGCAGAATTTTATTAAAATTTTTTTAAAATTTGCATGTCCCTTGGTATCTATCAAAATTAAATTTCTGCATTCAAAATTAAAACTTTTATAAGCACAATAACATCTTTGTTTTCAAAAGTCTAGTTCATTGTCTACTTTGTCAAAAATGACATGAAACATACAGAATTTCCTAAGGAAATGGATAGATCTAAAAAGATACCATCCTGAGTGAAGTAACCCAGACCTAAAATGATATGCAACTTTATCATACTAAAACCATACTATAATTACCAAATCCAAGGAAACCAAATTATAACCAGTGTTCAAGGGAAGAAGTTTGAATCTTTCTCAGAAGGGGAAACAATATAGATATTGGGCATAGAAGGAAGGAGGGAACCGATGGTAAAGGGGATGTGGAAGGGAATGGGGGAGGAGGGGAAAGATACTATGTAGGAAGAGCAGGGTCTATAGAAGGGTCATCAGCTTGGAGTGACAATCTCGAGGAGTTGCTAGATACTTGGGATGGGGAGAGGCTCCCGAGGGTCTAAAAGGGCAACTCTATCAGTGGGAGATATCGATCCCAAAGTGGCCATTTCCTTTTCCAGGCAGGACTCCCAGTAACAGGATAAGAAAAACAACTCACTCACAAAGCCTTTTACTTAAAATGTGCCCTGCCTACAAAGTGGGCAGGGACAAAGATAAAGCAGAGACTGAGGGAATGACCAGCCAATGACTGCCCCAAATTCAGACCCTTCCCGTGGGCAGGAACAAATCCCCGATACTACTAGTGATACTCCATTATACTTGCACACAGGAACCTAGATTAACAGTTCTCTGAGAGGCTCTCCCCTTCAGGAGCAGAAATGTAAAGAGATGTAGAGATTCATACCCAAACATTAGATGGGGCTTGAGGAGTATTAAGAAGAGTTGAGAGAAAGATTGAGGAACCCGAAGAAGACAGGGACTCTATAGAAAGACCAAAAATATCAACTAACCTGGACCTCGAGAGCATGGACTATGAGCCAAAGAGCAAGCCTCGAGCTGGACCTCGATCCCTTGCACATATGTAGCAGATGAACAGCTTGGCTTCGCATGGGCCCTCCTAACATCTGTAGCAGAGGTTGTCCTTGAGCCTGTTGCCTGTCTGCCTGCTTTGCTGTGGATCCCATGCCCCTAAATGGACAGCCTTGTCTGGCCTCAGGTGATAGGTTTTACCTACTACAGTAAATTGGTGTGTGTTTGTGTGTGTGTGTGTGTGTGTGTGTGTGTTACTGAGAGGAAAGGAAGGGTTGATATTAGGTTGTCAAAGGAATAAATAAATAAATATAATACATAATTCAATAAAAAATTGAAATAAAGAAATCCAATCCTATCGTAATTTTGTATTTATTGAAAATAAGTTGTACACTATAGTGATCATAATATAGATTTGAACTCAAGCACATTTGATGATGTGTTATTTTAGCAGTGAAATGTTTGTCAAAATTAACTTGTTTTACACAGAGAATAGTACCAATTTTATAAGATAATTATAATAATTATTGCCCAAGTTTATACTAAAGAATGTGAAATATTCATAATGCTGGGTTTTCATGCATTTTTCATGTCACTGAGATCACTCAGGAAGCACAGATACCTGTTACCAAGGTTGAAGACCTCAGACAATAGCCAAGGTAAGTGAATCTTGATAGTAAACCTCTGATCTATCTTCACTCGCACACTGTGGGATGTGCCCTCCCTCGCTTAACACTCACAAAATAAAATTCAAGAAAATTCATTTTAAAAGATGTGTTAAAAAGCAAGCAAAGAAACCAATGTGTCTGAGCAATATTGTTCAGCTAAAGATGTAGTACATGCACATATTAAACTTAATTGAATTATAGCTTTACTACGATCCTTGAATAGGGATAATGTTAGCTACTTATTTACTTATTTTTTCCATAATGACCTACCACTGATGAGTGTTTTGTGTTATTTTATTGCAAGGCATGGCTACAACCAGCATGTATCCTTTATACTGTAATGTCTTTTATACTGAGTTAAGTAGATTAGTAAAAAATCATAGCCATTTCCTATGAGCTCTTATGATCTTTGTTTTTAATTCCACTTTTATGAATAAGTTCTCTTTGAATTTAGCTATAGTTTGTGCTGATTTCTATATGTATGTCTGTATACAACAACACATGAAAGCACGGCTATCACACATGTACAGGAAGAGAAGTAACTTGAATTATTGAAAATTCAGTGAAAAATAAGTTGAAGCTAAATACATCATAGTACAACATAAACACATTCACATTTAGTGAAAAAAAGTTGAAATTAAATACATCATACAGCAGACACGTACATATGTATTAAAAGATTGAGAAAAATTCAATTGGTTCAGAATAAATAGGAGCCGAGAGAAGCCAAGGCAACAGTGCTCCTTTGTACAAAGATACAAACAACCATGGAACAGATTCTAGTACAGAAATAAACTCCACATAAAGACACATAAATCAACTTATTGATTTTACTGTGTCACCAAGGTAATTCAGATGGGAGGTAACAACCTTTTGAACAGTGTGGTCATAATTTAACTTTCTATCTTTAAAAAAAAATGGCAACAAAACTTTATTCTTTATTCACACTTTGTACAAAAAAATCTTGAAGAAATAAAGGCTAACATTAAATGAAAACAATAATAAAACAAAAGTTATCCATGCCCAGATTATGTAAATGTTTATTAGAAAAATGGGACATGAGCCATAAAGATCAAATAATAATAATACATTGAATTTCAACAATATTATCTTCTTTTTTAAAATCAAAATAAAATGTAAAGTGCTCCACAGCTGAGAAAAACATATAAAACAATTTATATACAACTTATAAAAAATGTTATGATAATTCAGCAATGAGAGGATAAATGAGGTTTTACAAATCTGTATGATACTGAGGCTATAGCACCCTTTTCTTTGAGGGCCAGAATGAGCAACTTAGCAAAACCATGGGAAAATCACTGAAGATTTGCAGAGACTGTGAGCGTCTGAGGACTAGCATGTCTTTAAAAGGAAGTTCTTGGGATGTGACAGAAAAGCAGAACACAGGAAATCTCAGCAATATGGTTGCCTAAACAAGATTTAATTATGTAGAGGAATTTTAATCCTGTAACATAACTGCTCTGGAAAGGGATCACATCCAAAGACCTTCTAGGTCTGTGTCAACTGACTAGCATGATACACATTTAATCCCTCTGGCTGGAATGAAGAAATACCCTTAGTTAATGACTTTAATCTCAAACAATGAAGGTAAAATTAGTTTGTAGAAAGAAGCAGTCATGTTTGAAAATGAAGTCTAATTGAAGGGCAGACAAAGCGACAAATCAGAGAAAGATTTGACGAATGAGCCAGAGACAGGATATGGTCAAATCTCATAAGAACAGACAAAATAGAGCGGCAGGTAAATAGTAGTACAAAGTAGGTTAGGAGTGAAGGGCAGTTCAGTGAGTATAGTTCAGTTGAGACCAGCAATGCAGTGGAATTTTGTTGAGTTCAGTTCAGTGTAGTTCAGTTGAATGAAGTTGAGTTCCGCTGAGTTCCTGAAGTTCTCTTAAGTTCCTGCAATCAATGCGGTTCACTTCATGGAGTGAGGTCAGTTAAGTTTATACAGTTTGGCTACTGCAATTCCATTTAGTTATGTTGAGTGCAGTTAGAGTCAGTGCGGTAGAGTTGAGTTTGGTTGAAATCAGTTCTATTTGGTTCACAGACCTTCTAGGTCTATGTGAACGGACTAGTACGAGACACATTTAATCTTTCTGACTGGAATGAAGACATACCCTTAGTCAATAACTTTAATCTCAATCAATGAAGATAAAGCTAGTTTGAAGAAAGAAGCAGTCATATTTGAAAGTGATGTCTAATTGAAGGTGCAGTCAGTGCAATGCAGATCAGTTCATAAACAGCAGAGGAAATTTAGAAAGACACAGGTAAAAACAGAATGAGCCAAAGAGTAAGAGCCAGAGATTAGAACAAATTTTCAGTGTTAGTTTGAGGCCAAGCAGCGAAATTCAGTGATAAACCAAGAGAAGCCATATTGAATCAGTTAGCTTGGAGAGCATTTAGAGCTAGAACAGCCATGTTGATCCAGCAGCTGAAGTTCAGAAAGAGCTAGAGAGCATGAGGTTAGTAAGTTACTTTTACAGAGGAGTAGCATACTGACTGTATTAAGAGCTGAATCATTACATGGCTCTAACCAGTGAATTCCAACTGATGCAGCAGCTGGAGAACCCTTCTTGGAGACAATTTATCATAAGGCTCTGACCCAGTAAGGTGAAATGTAATTATAATTAAAAATATATGCGTCAACTCCTAAAATCTTGGTTTTGATTACTTTTCAATTTGTTATAGCCTTATGTCATTTTTTGAGTTCCTTGATTTTTCTTACTTTTCCCAACACCAAAGGGGTTAATTTTCTATCCATATCAAATCTTTCCTTAACTCTTTTGAATTTGTTTTCTGAGAAATGCACATGAAGTGTTTTGTACAGGTCTACCTTTATTACCCAACTATTTCCAGATCCACCCCACTTATCTACCCATACAAGGTTGTATCCTATTTTCTTTTAACCCTTCAAGGCAAATTAGTACAAAAAGATAATATCAGATGGAAAAATTTCCACTGGAGAGTAGTCAACTTACCAGAGGTTACACTCTAGAGACAACTGTGTCTCCATTTTTAGTTTCATTACACCCTTACGATGTGATGTGCAACGTCACACGTTAAGATACATGTTCAATAAAATAGGAAAGACTTTCTAAATAGAGTAGGATTAGTTATTGGTCAAGGATATATGAATAGCTGTGATCCCCACTAGATCCTCCAAACAAGCATTCATTTATTCCTTAGCTGACCGGTAACATTCACTTTGCATATTTTCCTTCCTTTTCTTGAATCTGTTCTGTATGTTCCTCCTGGCAGTGTGATATTTGAGACTAATTTGATATCATAAACTGCTTTGCATTTACATTGCCATTATCCATATCATGTTCTTAGCACATTTATGTATCATTTGCTGTTATTATTAGTTATTATGAAATACTAGAAATATTGAGGTATTTCTCTGTACTTTTTTCTTTTAAATAATTATATATAAGTGATGATTTGTATGAAGTAGTTCATCAAAGTATCAAAGTGGATATTATCAATTTTTTACATTTAAAATTAGACTTGTTTTTTGACATAAGAATTTTTTGAGATTTTGACAATTTCAATTCTTAGTTTTTGAAAATTTCATGCATAAGTACTAATAACTTCATCCTTTCTACTACCCACTTTTGGCTGCTTATTTAATTATTGTTTTGTGTGTGTGTGTGTGTGTGTGTGTGTGTGTGTGTGTGTGTGTGTAAAACTTACTGAGTTTATTTAGTATCGTTGTTATGTATCTACTCAAATGAGAATGAATAACGTATTAGAGGCTAAAGCTTAGACAGACTGTCAATATCTCTGCTTTGCAAGATTTTCCCCATACATATTGGCACACCAATTATGATATTGTCACCACAGATATTGTTAGGCAATCATCTTGTTTCAGATTTTTTTTGGGGGATATAGATTCCCTGTCATCTTTAGTATAGAGGATATTATCTTGTACCTGGTATCTTGTGGCTCCTGAAGCCTTTTCTGTCCAAATTCACCAACATTCCCTGAGCCATGATGTAAGAATTACATTTATTTGAAGATAGGGCATTTAGGTTGACATATATCAGTCAGATATTTTCTACATTTTGATCATTTGTGTATTTTTTTGATAAAAAAGAAATTTCTTTGAGGAGAGATGAAAGATACAGTTACTTGTTCATTTAAGGATAAGAAATTTGGATAGGTAAAAGAACACTACCTATGAGATGCTACATGTCTTATAAGTATACTATATTGGTGAACTGGAAAATAATAATAAACAAACTCTGTACTAAAACATTAACTCAAATTTATGTCCTTAAAGAAATTTCATAATCATATAAATCATCTTAAATATTTCCATGAAAATAGAACATAATTTTAAATCCATCTATAGATATTTTGACATTTAAGGCACACAATTACATGTGGTTTTACAAAAATATGAAGAAGTCTACATAATATTTATATACTTTAATAATTTATACAGATGTATATTTGCATATATACATATGAGTTTACAGATATTTTTGTGTATTTTACACATTTATAACATGTTTATATATGTATATATATTATATGTGTACACACACATACATACACACACACACACACCCGCGTAGTGTGTTACTTCCAATATCACTATTTTCCAGAATCATTGTTGTTGCTAAGACTTGTAGATATCCTCTACATACTTGCTTTAGGTATTGTGTGACAGAGTGCTACTACCAGAATATGACTTAAGTTCACTGTAAATTTTTTATCAGACTTTGATTTTTCTTTGAAATTTCTTATAGCTTTTAATTAGTATAATGTTTTATTTTTGAAGAATTACTTTTTAAAAATGATACAGTCTCTGCATTTGTGGCAGAAGATTAGTTCTTGTAACTGTTTCAATGTTGCTTTTTACAGGCCTTTTTTTAAGCTTATTAACAACCTATGACTAGCTGAGCTACAAAGGAGACACTTAACTTACTCCCCCTGCAGAAAATCAATTCTTTTAGTCTTACTTGTAGCAAAAGTGGGCAACTTCCTTGATGGTGTGACACTGAGCCTCTGTTTTCTAGTCTACTTTCTAGCTGTGGAACGTGAAGATTTGATGTCACTCCCATCTAGGTTGCTTGATTTTGTTTTTACTTTCATTTAATTTTGCTCATTGAGTTTGTAGTAGAAATTTATATTTGACCTATGTGATCGCACATGTGTACAGTTTATCTCTGTGTGTGCATGTGTGTTTGTGTTCATGCACATGTTAGAGGCCAGAGGTAGATTTTTCTGTGTTCCCTAATCTCTATCTTAGTTCATGATACTAAGCCACTGGAGCTCAAGAATTCTGGGAGTTGCAAATTATCAGTATTTATAAAGTAACTGATTTTGCACCTTTTTTTTTTTTTGCCTGTGACCACAGCAGAACAATGTCTCCTAGAATGTATCTACATAAAGTTACTAGAATAGTGTCTCTCTTGCTTAGTTGACATACCCATCAAAACTAACAACTTAAAATCAGAGTTTGCCCCATTCAATTCAGCATGGCTGTAGCTGACTAAAAAAAAATTACATACTTATTCTTTACTAGCCTCTTTTACTAACTGAATTATTCATTGGCCAGTAAAAGGAGCCTCCTTGCTGACATTTCAGCAGGTTTTACGGTTTCTTTCAAGGAATACAAGTCAAAAAAAAAAAAAAAAAAAAAAAGAACACTCCAGAAAATACAGGTCTGTTCTATTTCATCTAAATGGCAGTCTAAAATAAAGGGTTTCCAAGGCTCTCTTTACCTGTGTGCGTCTGTGAGTGCATGATAATTCATGTTCTCTAGTAGAGGTAAAGAAAGCATTCAATCTCCTGGACAAGGAAATCCTTAGCTGGGTAGGAAGGCAGACTCAGCTGAGCTAAGTGACCCAGTTCTTGCCACCCTGTGCTGAGTCAAGATCTGGTGACTTGACAACCAAGTGGAAGGGGTGTCTCGTTGCCTAGCTAGCTCTGAGAACTTGGACAACGCAGCTTCCACCTGGGCAAACACAGAGTAGTGCTAGAGCCTTGCTGTGGCAGATGAGTGCCGTGTGTCAGAGAACCGGGTTACTAACGAGCACACTGGAAGCTGAAACGAGAGAAGGCTCTGGATGGTTTTTAAACGAACAACGTGAAAACATTCAAGATTGAAAAGTTGTATTTAATGTGTGATCATTTCCTAGGTTCCTATTAGCAGAATGACTATCCTCGGTGTGGTTTCTATGGTGGTATAAAGGGTTAATTTTACTTAAGGCAGTTAAACTTAATGCGATTTTTTTTTTAACCCTTAAAAAAGTGACAGATGTATCCAATTGTTAATGACATGGAAGTGTTTACTTTCTCTTGAGGAAAAGTGAATTTCTTATCAGAAGATCTTGCTGGCCCTGTAATTTAACTTATAAAATTTTGGAGAAAAAAAAAGAATTCTGTTCGTTGATTTGGCCAATAATGCCCAGGACTCTCTCTGTCTGTTTTGCCAGTTGTAGGAACAATCACAAAAGTATCCTGCTTCTATGGGTTTCTGAAGGTCTGGATCGGTGTTCCTATGCTTGACTGGTAATTGAGCCATATCCCTAGAACCCAGTGAGAATTGCTCTTAAACAGCAGTGTTAAAATGTATCAACCCGTTTCTAAATCTGATGCGCAGATTTCTGTGCTTGTTGCTTTTTTTACCTGACTCCATTGCTCCTTTACATATGTCCTTTAGATAGTTGCATGTGATTCAAAACAATTTCTGCTATATTACTTATTCATAAGATTTCTGATACTATGCTCAATTAACCAATATTGCTCTATCCAAGTGTTATATATTTCTGTTTCAATGTGGGACATTTATTCTTTTTTATACCATTTAATGTCTTTGGAATTTATTCTTTAGGATGTTAGACAGCATTTACATTTTAGACACAAGCATGCTATAAATAGATTAGATTTTTATAATAGGAATTTTAGTTATCTAAGTGGTTGTCTCTTATATTTGAAACTGTACCAGTTTTTGAATATATATTTTTAAATTATGGATGACAACATTGCTGAAACTTCCTATGAATTTTCATGATTTTCTTGTTGAGTCTTTTGGAATTTTTGCTTAAAAATGTGTCATCTATAAATAATCATAATTTTGTTTTCTCTTTTCAATATTTAAAACTCATCTTTTAAAATAGTGAGTCATATTGAAAAAATCTTCATTCAATTCTGAAAATATGTTTCTAGGAAGCAATGATTTGTGTAATGTCAGAAGTTACATCTATGAAATATCAACAACATGGCTGCTTAATCTTGAGCTTAATAAGGATGTCATAACATCCTTGAGCATAGCATACATGTCAAAGTAGACAGGAGAAAACCCAGGAGGCCTCAGTCCTCCTTGGAACTCTAATAAATGCTGAGGTTGGAAAAACCTTTTTTTTTTTAAAACAGGAAAGAGTGTACCAATTGGTTATTCAATTCCAAATCATAAATCCTGAAAACATGCATACAAGTAAGATTATATAGACTGAGCAGGCTATAACTTGGGAATGTGTGTGTGTGTGTGTGTGTGTGTGTGTGTGTGTGTGTGTGTGTGTATGCATGTGTGTGTACATGTATACATACAACAATTAGTGGAAAATGAGGCCAACAGATTAAAGCATGTCAGGCAAAAAAGGGAGAAATGTAAATATTTTATAATCTCAAAACAAGAAATAATAAAATTATTTCATAATGCTTTTCAAAGTGCTTGCATATAACCAGAAATTTTAGTTATATTACCTTTAATTTCTAACATTATATGTCTAATATAAAAGAACAACTTACATAATAATTATAAGACACTGGCTTGTTGAAGTTAAATAGCCCTGATATCAAGATATAAAGTATTTCAAATCTCCAAAAAGCTCCCTTATTCTTTTCATTGACAAAAAATGGAAAATAAAATGATGTTGTATGGGCTTTTAAATCAGTAGATTTGTTTTATTCATTCTCAAAATTCATTCATGTGCAAAAATAAAAATCATTTGTCTGACTTCTTTCATTCCATGTTTTTCTAAGAGTAACTAAGATGTAAGTAAAATGATGTACCTTGAAAATTTAGTTTCAATTATTATGTAATAGTTAACCCCATTAAATCAAATCAGTTATTGAAGAATATGATGTTGACTTTCAGTTTGTAAAAGATTGTCTCCACTCTGAACACACCACAAGAACATATTCTCCTGTTCTTGGATAATATTGAAAATCTATGTATCATATAACTATTTATGTTAATGTTTGCTTTCTAAATATATTTCTTTATTACTTATTTTATATTTATTATTTTCTCTATGGAAAAACATTTTAGAGAATAATTCTTAAAGAAAAGAGAATGCTAAAGGCAAAAGGGACTGTAATAAAGGCCAACAATACACTACAGGCCAACAATAAGGTATTTAAAATTAATTCATTTTATTGGATATTTTTTATTACATTTCAAATGTTATCCCCTTTCCCGGTTTCCCATCCTTAAAACCCTTATCCCACCCCCTCCCACCCTTCTTCTATGAGGGTGTCCTCCACCCACCTACCCAGTCCTTCTTACCTCCCCGCCCTGACATTCCCCTACACTGGAGGGGGGGGTCCAGCCTTGGCAGGACTAAGGGCTTCTCCTCTCATTGTTGCTCAATAAGGCCATCCTCTGCTATATATACAGCTGGAGCCATGAGTCTGGCCATGTGTACTCTTTGGGTGGGGGCTTAGTCCCTGGGAGCTCTGGTTCATTGGTATTATTGTTCTTATGGGGTTGCAAACCACTTCAGCCCTTTTCTCTAACTCTCCAATGGGGACCCCATTCTTAGTTCAATGGTTGGCTGTGAGCATTTGTCCCTGTATTTGTCATGCTCTGGCAGAGGCTCTCAGAAGACAGCTATATCAGGCTCCTGTCAGCATGCACTTCTACTCATCCATCTTAAAACAATAATTTAAAATTAAGGCTTTCAGGACATATTCTTCTTACATTACCTAGAGGTACATTTTAGGGTTTTCATTTTCAGATTTAGTGAGTTAAATGCAGAAAAGCATATTGCATAGTAGGATGGACCCTTCTATACCAATAATAAAGACATCCTCTCAAAGACATCATCATAGGTCCACCTCAGATGGAGAATCCTTCAGTTAAAACTTCTTTAGATCACACACTCTAGGCTATGTCTAGAGTCTGAATCTAACTAAGACAACTTCTGAATTCAATACTCTCAATTTTAATTTTTAAAAGTAGATAATACACTCATTTTAATATTTTAAACAAATATTTCAATGACATCATCTACTTTTACAATGCTGTGCAACTGTCATCACTGTTTTTAATTTTGAAATTTGTTATCCATTACATAATAGCTTGGTATTTCTTCTTCATTCAGCCTTCTGTTCCCTCTTTATGAACTGTCTAAAGCAAACGCAAATTTATTTTAACTAAAATAAAGTAAGTCATACAATCTTTGTCATTTTGTGTGTTTTTTAATTTTTATTAGTGTTTTTAATATGTAAAGTGTCATCAAAATTAAACCAAATTGCATTACATGTGTGTCCAGTTTTTAAACCTTGCACAAACTGAATTGTGTTCAATTGTGTGTGTGTGTTCAAAATACATTATTCGTTCACCCATTGATCGGTTTCAAATCTATTTCTACCTTTTGACACCTGTCAATATTTGTTTTTAGCTATCACACAAGTATCTAGCCATAAAATAACTCCCGGGGGTCAAGCTGTCTCTGGGTGTGGGTGGGGGAGGGGAGCTGCAGTACAGGATCTGTTTCCAGGCACAGAAGCAAATTTGAAGGCACAACTTTGCATTCTTACCAGTAATTCATATCTGTTCCCTGCCTTTCATTACCATTATTATTCTCTGTTTTTAGTACTTGCTATTATTATTGGCAATTATTGCAATTATTTAATCTTTGCCATGATTTTGACTTTCACTTTCTTATTGATTAATTTTACAAACATATTTTCAAGTGTTTGTTAAACAATTGTAAGTCTTCCTTGAAGAAATGCCCCTCTACAACCTTTCATCATCTTTAAGCTAGTGGTTTGATGTTTTGTTTTAAGACTATGAGATTATTTTGGGTGTTGGTCTCTCAACATGTATATGATTTTAAAATATTTTCTTTCATTTAGTGAGTTGCTTTGCACTGTGTTCTTAGTATGCTATGGCAACAAAGTTTAATTTTGACAAATTCTATTTTTTTCTGCATTTTTCTTCACTTGTGCTTTAGCTATGATATCTAAGACATTTTAAAAGCCTTTAATTGCATAAAAATCATACACATGAATATTTTTATAGAATGCTGTTGGAAACATTTGAATTTCATGTTGCATAAGTGTGAATCTCTGGGATTAAGATTTATTACATTCTTTTTTTAATGCAGAACAAATGTACCGTGTTATCTGATCTTTAATTTTCACTAAATAGCTAACTTGGATTTAAAGAGCGGTTTGTGCTTGACTAGGTATTTTTTATCAAAATAGTGAAAAATATACATGTATATTCTTCACTATTGTGTGTGTGTGTGTGTGTGTGTGTGTGTGTGTGTGTGTCTTAGGGGCAGATGCTTAAACACTAACAAAATATAGAATGGTTTAAAAAGATTATAGTAACAAAATATCACATTTTTCTTCAGTCTTTAAATATCCTATATAATAAATTATAAACAAATTCTTTAAGGCAAATTCTTTGATATATGTTGACATTGAAAGAGCCATGAAAAACCCCACTTAGGAAGGATTTTGTGGGGCTACAGTGACTGATGTTTCTGTGGTAAGAATAGTTGTCGTTCTACTAGAGACTCAAGTACAGTTTGTAGAACCCATGTAAAGGCCACTGTAACTGAAACTCCAGTCCCTGAAGATCTGATGCCCTTTTCTCATTTCTGTTGTCACCACTCCCCCCCAACCCACATATGTCATTCTCTCTGATGGCCACATAGACACAAATAATGATAATAAAAATAAAATTAAAATATTTTAAAGACTTTACACTCATAGGATAAAAGTAATATTGTTCTCTCTTTTTCTGCCATTTTGAAAGACAGTTTTAATGTAATCTTCAAGATGATATGTATACATTCTATCTGGAATCTAAAAACCAGAATGTAGTAAATTCAGAAAAAATCCTAACCTTACCTCTAAAACAGAAATAAAACAATTTTGAAAACTTGCAGTGTACATTAAATTATTCTTTCCACATCCATAATATTCTCACAATTTAAATAAAAGTCAAGTGTAAAATAGATTCTCAGATATTTAGAATAGTTTTCCAATAAACACAATATTTTATATCATATAAAATAAAGTACTTGAACCAAGGTTTTGATACTTAAGAAGGAAGAAACATAGTGAATGATCTCCATAATTACAGATGATAAAAGTCCTATGCTAATGGAATTCTGTTAAACAAGATGGGCACATTTAAGCTATTGTTTGCTCCAAGTAGTGCTTCCATGACCCTAATCAGAAATTAAATGTAAAGTAACACTTGATGTTGTACTTAAGTAATATTGTTCTTTATGTCTCAGTTATGTGATGGAAGGAATGATATTGGCATAATATACTTTAGTGTTACTCTGTCAGTTTCATATGTAAGACCACATAACCTGTAAAGCGGCTGTATTTTTCTTTTCAGAATACCTTTAACTTTTTAAAAATTCCTATTCTTTTAAATTCAGAATTAAGACATCTTTGAAATTTAAGGCATAACATAATCGTACAGTATTTAAAGAAATTCACAAAACAAATTCACATTTAAAAATACAAACTTAAGGTACTTGTAGGCTTAGATTTTTTTCTCCATGTCTACTTTATTTAGGGTTCTTGAATGTTTCTACCTTCCTTTTAGTCCACAAACCAAAGGTAGGATTAAAAGAAGGTTTATTAGAAAAGGGGGTTGTAGACCTGTGTAAAAGTAGTTCTTTGGGGGGGTGTGATTCTAATTTTTATTGTCAGGACACAGCAGTGCTGTCCAATAGCAAATGCCAATCCTGAATCAGTAGCAGTGGCTTAATCCAGCAGAAAACTCAAGGCTCAGCTGAATCTGCAAGAGTCAGTAGAATCAGAAACAAACAGCTGAAATACTTCGAGAAGTTCTTTGGTGCATTTCTCTCTATGAAGTAAAGAGCAGCAATGCATTGCCTGGCCAGCAAAGACCAGCAAATGATACAAGGTATAACAATACAAGAGTATTCTTTCAATGACTATTGGCATCTACTTATAATCTTAACAAACATCACTTACCTTCACAAGCATCCACTCCAGCAAAACATCACATGCCCTCTCACATGTCTGCGTCAGCAAAACATCCTCTCACAAGATAGCTTCCAAAGGGAAAAAAAACAAAAAAACAAAGGATAAAAACTAAAGCAAAAACAAAAAAAAAAACCATCATATAACACAAGTGAGTTTCCAAGGAAACCAGAAATTTATACTTCATATTCCCCTTTCTGTTTTTTTAAACTTTTTCTCTAGCATTAAAAAATCTACATACATAGAAAATATTATGAGAACCATAAAGTAGAACTTTATTTCACATTTGACATAAGCTGCTTATGTACAATATATCAAGCAATATCAAAACAACTTTAAAAATACTTATCATTAAACAGTAGTCAAATGAAACAACCTAAAATTTCTATCAATATACATTAATCCATGCCAAAATAAAATATTTAAGACTAGCATTTCTTTTTATTAAAATTATTTACTTACTGCTATATTATTTCCTTTACCCCAACGTTAGATAAGAGAAAAAGATAAGAAATAACGAAAAATAGAGGACTAAGTGCACTGATTTAAATTTTATTTTGTTTCCTCCCTGATCGTAACCAATAACAACCTACAACCCTGATGATAACCAATACTTTAAACGTCCAAAACTATCCATCCTGATTTCAGGGACCTGGATGATGGTCTTATAATTGTTACATGATCTACTGGGGCAAAGAATTTCTGTTTGGGGCCCTGTAAAAAATATTAGTCTTATAAAACCTAACCATAAATGTGTTGTTCATGTTAGGTTCAAGAATCACCACACAAACCATATGAACATTGATCTCAGTTAAGCAAGAATAGTTTATTGAATACATAACCCAAAACTGGTTGATTACGACAAGAAAAAGGTCTCAGGAGCCTAATTGTGGTAACATTCTGTTACTAGGACAGGCTTTTTATAGAAAAAAAAAACAAGTTTAGGTGTTCAGAAGGAAAGAGTGGAGGTAGTACCACATATTGGCTGACTGGAGAAAGTATTATCAGCTGACTTTTAAACTGATTGGTCCTGAGTGAAATAAGAAAGATGGTAGATGAGATTTTTTAAGAGTATTGAGAAAACATGTTATTACAACCACAGCGTTATTACGTTTTAGGAGAATTTCATTGTCAGCTATGGATAATTGCTTCTGGAAAGTGGAGTATGAGAACCACAACTTAATTTCACCTTTTGACCTAAATGGAGACTAAATACAAAATGGCTACAGTTATATTAACAGGAACAGACTTCAAAAGTCTGCCCATTCTCTATGTTATCAATTATTTGGGCGAGATCCTCTGAAGTTGATTTGCATTAATATTTTGGAAAATAGTAACATAGACATTTGGAGAGTAAATCACCTGGGAATTTGCTTTGTGAAGACATTCATGTATAAGATTACAAGAGGTTTGCCCTGGTTAGATCTAATCTTTATATGTTTTGCTCGTAACCATGTTTTTTCATTCTCTATGGACACTCAAACATAATTACTTCCCCATCCTAATAATATTGCAGGTTTCCATTCTAATGTCAACAAATCCTCAGAGTGCATTCGTTGGCCTGGTTCCTCAGTTTTCTGTTTTTTTTTTATTTTTTTATTTTGCATTTGATAACTCAGTGTCTTTCAGCTGCTGTTGTTCCTTTTTTACCAATGTTAAAAAAATTTAGAATTAACAAAGCAAAATTTTGTCTGTCCCTGGGGTTTTTTACCTTTTCTTTTTGTGTAATAAGTGTCTCTTTTTTGGATCTATCTATAACTGCTCATCCTGTGTGTTTCTGTGATATACTAGTAACATTCTTTATATTGCAATATGCAAATAACTGCTTCATGTTATTAGATACATTATGAGGGAGTATTATCAGTATTTTGTGGGAGTTATTGTCATAATTGCCATTATTACAGTAAGTGTGTAATTATACAATCAGCCTTTTCACATTTTAAAGCAGTTGCCCATTGAAAACCCTGAGTATGTATCAATGGTAGGGTGTACATTCATTTGTTTTCCAAATTCTGCAAAATAAAAACATCCATCAGCCAGATGTCACTTCTTTTGATACCCCTAGAATTACCACCAGCAGGTAATAGAGAAAACATGTGTTATTTATTATTATTATTATTATTATTATTATTACTATTATTATTATTATTTCTTCTTTTGTTTGCTGTCAAGTTATACAAATTTTTAGTTTAAATCTTCCCTGTCAATGTGATATTTTTCATGAAATTTCTATTGATAACTGGTCAATTTTCTCATTCCCTTGAGATAATAGTCATGGTAAATCTACATGAGACTGAATATGAATAATATATAATGAATAGTTTCTACTTCTGATGGTCTGTTGCAAGTGTATAAAGAACAAAATTAATTCTGAGTTATCAAGAATGAACCTAGCTCTCTCTATATACAAAACAACGCTTTCTGCATGTAAAGAGTCAATAATTATATTAAGAGATTCAGAAAAACCCAATAATACCACAAGGATTGTGTACAATTCTGATTTTTGAACTGAAATATATGGACTTTTTATCACCTTGCTTATTTTCTCTGACTTATAACCTGCCATCCCCATCTTGATTGCATGAGTATAGAATGCTGGTACTTCTGGGCTTGTTTTTCTCCTTACAATATGTGGAAGAATCAAATCAGTTCTTTTTATAAATTGTATATGCTTGTTCTTGGAATATTTGTTATTATATTTCTCCCAATCTCTTTGCCAATCTTCTTTTATCACTCATAATGACACAATCTAAACCTTAGTAAGAGGTATTACAATTTATGCCAGATCTGTTCCTGACAATTGATATATTCTTTTATTTATTTATTTATTTATTTATTTATTTATTTTCTCTCTTGTCTTTTTAAAAAATTTTATTAGATATATTTCTTTACTTATATTTAAAATGTTATTCCCCTTCCCGGTTTCCATAAGCCCCCATTCCCTCCTCTCCCCATCCCCCAGACAGGTATTCCCCCTATACATCACCTTTTTTTGCCCCCCACATATTCCCCTGCACTGGGAGTCCAACCTTGGCAGGACAAAGGACTTCCCCTTCCCCTGGTGCCACAACAAGGCTTTTGTCTGCTACATATGCAGTTGGAGCCCTGGGTCAGTATATGTATAGTCTTCTGGTAGTGGTTTAGTCTCTGGAAGCTCTGGTTGGTTGGCATTGTTTTTATGGGGTTGTAAGCTCCTTCAACTCTTTCAGTCCTTCCTCTAATTCCCCCCAAGGGGGTCCTATTCTCCTTTCGGTGGTTTGCTGCTAGCACTGACCTCTGTATTGGACACGCTCTGGATGTATCTCTCAGGAGAGATCTATATCAAGTCCCTTTCAGCAGGCATTTTCTAGCTTCATCAATCTTATCTAGTTTTGATGGCTGTATATATATGAGCCACATGTCAGGCTCTGAATGGCCATTTCTTGAGTCGTTGCTCTAAACTTTGCTTCCATATCCCCTTCTTTTTTTCCTCTTATAAGGAGTGGGAGCATTCCCATTTCTGTCATCCTTCCTGAGCTTCCTGTGGTCTGTGGATTGCATCTTGGGTAATTTGAGCTTTTTGACTGATATCCACTTATCAATGAGTGCCTACCAAGTGTCTTTTTCTGTGACTGAGTAACCTCACTCAGGATGATATTTTCTAGTTCATTCCATTTCTCTGTGAATTTCATGAAGTCATTGTTTTTGATAGTTGAGTAGTACTACATTGTGTAGATGTACCACATTTTTTAATCCAACCCTCTGTTGAAGGGCATCTGGGTTCTTGTCAGCTTCTGGATATTATAAATAAGGCTGCTATAAACATAGTGAAGTATGTGTCTTTGTTGTATGTTGGAGCATCTTTTTGGGTATATGCCCAAGAGAGGGATAGCTGGGTCCTCAGCTAGTGGAATGTCCAATTATCTGGAGAATCTCCAGACTGATTTCCAGAGTGGTTGTACCAATTTGCAATCCCACCAACAATGGAGGAGTGTTCCTCTTTCTCCACATCTTCACCAGCATCTGCTGTCACCTGAGTTTTTTATCTTAGCCATTCTGACTGGTGTGAGGTAGAATCTTAGGGTTGTTTTGATTTGCATTTCCCTGATGACTAAGGATATTGAACATTTCTTTAAGTGTATTTTAGCCATTCAATAATCCTCAGCTGAGAATATTTTGTTTAGCTCTGTGACCCAATTTTTTATTAAGGTTATTTGGCTGTCTGGTGTCTAACTTCTTGAGTTCGTTGTATGTTTTAGATATTAGCCCTCTATTAGATGTGGGATTGTTAAAGATCTTCTCCCAATCTTTTGTTTGCTGATTTGTCCTAATGACAGTGTCTTTTGCTTTACAAAAGCTTTGCACTTTTATGAGGTCCCATTTGTCGATTCTTGATCTTAGAGCATAAGCCATTGGTGTTTTGTTCAGGAAATTTTCCCCAGTACCCATGTGTTCGAGACTCTTCACCACTTTTTCTTCTATTAGTTTGAGTGTAACTGGTTTGTTGTGGAGGTCCTTGACCCCCTTGGACTTAAGGTTTGCACAGGGTGATAAGAATGGATCAATTTGGAAACCGGGAAAGGGAATAACACTCGAAATGTATATAAGAAATACTCAAGTTAAAAAATATACATAGTTAAAAATGATGAAAATAAACTGTTGTTTTAGAAATCAAAAAAAATAAAAAGAATGGATCGATTTGCATTCCTCTACATGCTGACCTCCAGTTGAACCAGCACCATTTGTTGAAAATGCTATCCTTCTTCCAATGGATGATTTTAGCTCCTTTGTCAAAGATGCAGTGGCTATAGATCTGTGGATTCATTTCTGGGTCTTCAATTCTGTTCCATTGATCTATCTGTCTGTCTCTGTACCAATACCACACAGTTTTTATGACTATTGCTCTGTAATACTGCTTGAAGTCAGGGATAGTGATTTCCCCAGAATTTTTTTATTGTTGAGTATAGTTTTCGCTATCCTGGGTTTTTTGTTATTCAAAATGAATTTGAAAATTGCTCTTTCTATCTCTATAAAGAATTGAGTAGGAATTCTGACAGCGATTGCGTTGAATCTGTAGATTGCTTTCTACAAAATGGCCATCTTTACTATATTAATCCTGCCAATCCATGAACATGGGAGATCTTTCCATCTTCTGAGATCTTCCTCAATTTCTTTCTTCAGAGACTTGAAGTTCTTGTCATACAGATCTTTCATTTGCTTGGTAAAAGTCACACCAAGATATTTTTATATTATTTGGGACTATTATGAAGGGTGTCCTTTCCTTAATTTCTTTCTCAGCCACTTTATCCTTTGAGTAGAGGAATGCTACTGATTTTTTTTTTTTACTTAAGTTTATACCCGGACAGTTTGCTGAAGTTGTTTGTCATGTTAAATAATTCTCTGTTAGAACTTTTGGGGTCAGTTAAGTACACTATTATATCATCTGCAAATGGTGATATTTTCATTTCCTCTCCTCCAGTTTGTATCCCCTTGACCTCCTTTTGCTGTCTGATTCCTCTGGCTAGGATTTCAAGTACTATATTGAATAAGTAGAGAGAGAATGGGCAGCCTTGTCTAGTCCCTGATTTTAGTAGGATTGTTTCAAGTTTCTCTCCATTTAGTTTGATTATAGCTACTGGTTTGCTGTATATTGCATTTACCATTTAGATATTTAGATATTTAGATATGGGCCTTGAATTCCTGACCTTTCCAGGATTTTTTATCATGAAGGGGTGCTGAATTTTGTCAAATGCTTTCTCTTCATCTACTGAAATGATCATGTGGTTCTTATCTTTGAGTTTGTTTATATAGTGGATTACATTGATGGATTTTCGTATATTAAACCATCCCTGCATCCCTGAGGTGAAGCCTACTTGATCATGATGGATGATCGTTTTGATGTATTCTTGGATACAGTTTGCAAGAATTTCATTGAGTATTTTTGTGTCAATATTCATAAGATAAATTAATCTGAAGTTCTCTTTCTTTGTTGAGTCTTTGTGTGGTTTAGGTATAAGAGTAATTGTGGCTTCATAGAAGGAATTCGGTAGTGCTCCATCTGTTTCTATTTTGTGGAATAGTTTGGACAGTATTGGTTTTTTGTTTTTGTTTTTGTTTTTGTTTTCCCCCGGAGCTGGGGACTGAACCCAGGGCCTTGCGCTTCCTAGGCAAGCGCTCTACCACTGAGCTAAATCCCCAACCCCGTTGGACAGTATTGGTATGAAGTCTTCTATGATGGTCTGATAGAATTCTGCACTAAACCCATCTGGACCAGGGTTCTTTTTGGATGGAAGACTTTTTAATAACTGCTTCTATTTCTTTAGAGCTATGGGGTTGTTTAGACGGTTTATTTATTTGTTCCTGATTTAACATTGGTACCTGGTATTTGTCCAGAAAATTGTCCATTTTCTTCAGATTTTCCAGTTTTGTCGAACATAGGTTTTTGTAGTAAGATCTGATTTTTTTTTAATTTCTTCAGATTCTGTTATGTCTCCCTTTTCATTTCTGACTTTGTTAATTTGGATGTGCTCTCTGTGACCTCTTGTTATTCTGGCTAAGGTTTTTATCTATCTTGTTGATTTTCTCTAAGAACCAGCTACTGGTTTTGTTGATTCTTTGTATAGTCCTTTTCATTTCTACTTGCTTGATTTCAGCTCTGAGTTTGATTATTTCTTGCCTTCTAGTGTTATTCTACTTTTTATAATGAATTCAGCAATCTGTTTATATATAATTTTTTGACTTTGTTGATGCATTTAAAAAATACAGTCCACAATACTATCTTTGAATAATGAGTCCAGTAAGAGAATGAGTTAAGGGAAAATTGTTCGGCCTTTTGGCTCTGTCTTATGGAGGTTCTCTGGGCACAAGGCACTGAAAGTATGTGGGTATGTGGGGCACGGCTGGGCAGCATTTTGTCTTGTAGACTAGTTTGTTTCCTCTTTCATTGTGCAGTAAATCCCCACCTTTAGACACCAAGCTTGAAACCTCTTATTCTCCTCCTACTGGCATATTTCAACATCTACCTGTAAACTTTTAAAGTGCATAGACATATCTCTAATCCACTCTAACACAAGAGAATTGAGTGAAGCTTCTGAATTATCAACTTTCCCACCAATATTTTCAAAATTACAAAACCAGAAACCCCCTCTAGGAGCAAGGCATGAGATCACCCAATAGCAGTACCTGCTATTTTGCCAATTTCCTTAAACAACATTGTTAACCCATCAAAACTTGCCTTTTACTGTACTACATTAGAAGCAAGGTGTCAATTATGCCTATGCCACATTGGGCACCACCTGTAGGATTAGATTTTCTCTAAACTTACTTTATTTAGGGTTCTTGAATGCTTCCACCTCCTCTACTAGTCTACAGACCAGAGGTAGGGAAAAGATACTTATAGAAAAAAAGGGTTGTGAGTTTGTTTAGAAGTAGTTCTTTGGACTGATTCCACTCTTCATTGTCAAGATACTAGCACTCTAGTCTAATAGCAAACACAAAACATGAATCAGTTGCAGTGAACTGATCCTGCAGAAAACACAAAGCTTGGCCAAATGGGCACATGTCAGCAGAAGTGGCAAGAATTATCCTGAATTCCACAAGAAGTTCTTTGGCGCATTTCCCTCTGTGAAGTAAAGACCAATGAAGACTAACAAAAAGGACTGAAGACCAGTGAAGAAAAGTGAAGACCAATGAAGATCAGTGAAGTCCTCTAAGGCATAACAATGCAAGAGGGTCATTTCATTGTTGGGTTCTGATTATACTCCTTCTGAACATCCTGTGCCCTCTCATATGTCTGCTGCAGGGGAACAACCTCTCACGTCTGCTTCACCAAACATTCTCTCACAAGTGCTTCCAGAAAAACATCATGTGACACAACTGAGTGGCTAAAGAAGCCAAAAATTTCTACTTTACGTACCAGCAAAGGATGTCATGCCATAACTTGCCAATGAAGGTACTAAAAGTAGAATTGTAGTCTGTACTTTGACCCACTTATAATAGTTTTCTTTATATGCGGATAATATTTCAGTATCTCCAAAATTATGCCTTTTAGTATGAACATAAGGCAGTTTTATGATTCACATGGAATACTTTTGAAGTAACAGGATTCTAAATCAGATTACCTAAAATATTGAGTGTCCATCAGGGGTATGAAAGAGTGCTACACATCCTTTGTCGTTGTGTAAAAACAAATCCAGGCTACTGTGAGGTATCACCTTACCTACTGAGAGACCTCAAGAAGAACTGCAAAGGTAGAGTTTCCACTTTCACAACATGACAAGAACTAGAAGACTCAAAAAAATCTGCTGTAAGATTGTGTCTCTAAAAATAATAGGGAAGCTACACTATAGTAACACAACAAGTACGGCTGCTGGCTGTCTAAATAAGACCTGAACAAGAAAAACATCAAAGGCATGCTAATGCAGAAGGAGGAACTCTTACAAGGTTCCACTCCAAAACCAAGAGCTACAGTCAGACAGGGCATACTGGGAGATGTAGGAATATTCTCCCCACATCACCCTAACCCACATTCCTTCAGAAGCCTTTTGAATTGATCAAAGTCATGTGATCAATTGTGATATCATGTTGTTGCAAGCACCATTGAAGGGACCTGTCAGATTGTATTTGTATTTATGTATAATTATAAAAGATAAGGAAGAGGAGACCAATAATTTGAAAGTAAGTTATGAGCACATAGGAGTAATTGTAGGAGAGAATTATGTAAACAAACAAAATAAAAACTGACAAAATACAATAAATGCTGAGAAGGATACGAAGTAAAGGGAGCTTTACAAACTCGTGGGAACAGAAAATACTATAGACAGTGTAGAAAATTGTGGTAAGGTTGCTTAAAAATTAAGCACCTAGCTATTTCAGAATTCATTATTTTGATTTTAGTTGCATATTTCATAACAATTAAATTAATATGCTAGAGAAACACCTGAACTACTAAATTTAGTTACAGTAATGCAAGAATGGAAACAATCTGAATGTCAATGAGAGAGCAATGAATAAAGACAGTATCCCACATGTAAACAATTAAATACTATTCTACATCAGAAAAAAAAGAGAAAGGAACAGTGCCATTTTCAACTTTGTCTACAGAATGCACATCATTCAGTTAAGGAAAAACAAGCAAGGCACAGGATGAATGTATGTGGAATGTAAAAACTTGATGTCTTACAAGGTAAGACTTGAATTCTCCTCACCAGTGTCTGTGAAATGGGGCAGGAGACATGAGAAGAAGAAGCTGATGGATGAGTATTAAGTTATGAATTGGCAGAAGAAGAAGAAAGTGATGACACTCTATTATATAGTTATATCCCTCTAAACAGTGATAATATATTGTATATTTTATAAGCTGGGTGAATATATGTTAAATATTTTCACTAAGGAAATGATTAATATTTGAAGAGATTAAAGATCTTAGCCTAGTTTGAACATTACAAGTTCCCTGATAATGCATATAAGATCTATGTTTTATGAATCAACTAAATACCATAATTTTTACTTACTTTAATAGGTTTTAGTAAAATAATATTTGGGATAGCCTACAAGTGGCCATTGCATAGCACTATCTTTCTCTTCTGTATTTTTCTTCCAGTTGATGATTCAATTTATCTCACTACCATCCATCTGTTGAATTAGTTTTGCTTATAATTAATGTCATCTCCAATGAAAACCTCCTACGCTTCAGCAGAATAGCATATCAAAATCATAAATTCTTTCTTTAATAAATGGAAAATATTTCAAATTATGTCTTGAGGGAGTGTTAGAACATCATTTCCATTTAATAGGCTTCAAGAAAAATGTTCCTAAATGATTGAGAATGGTTAGTATCTTCACAAGCTAATCAGGTTAGAAAATAATAGAGGTAGTATAATAATACAACCACTTGGTTAGAACTGATTTCTGCTTTTTTTCTGTGCTGAAGGAAACCAAGTCTTTTCCAAGATGTAAAAGTAAGCAAAACTAAAATTCACACACACCCACACACACACACACACACACACACACACACACAAACACACACACAAACACACACCACACAAACACGTACACACACACACAAACACACACCACACAAACATGTACACACACACACATACACACACACCACACAAACACAAACACACACACACACACACACACACACACACACACGCACGCACGCACACCTCACACAAGGCTGTTTAGAATCCTTTTTCTAAATTTGACATGAAAATGGGGAGTGGTCTCCTTTACACTTGGCTTTTTACTTCTAGAATTTACTTTCTATTAATGGAAATGAAAATGCTGTTGGAACAATAAAAACAATGCCAACTCTTTCTCTGAACTCTCATGGAAGATGCAGCTTGGGATTTTGTAACTAAAAAAAAAAAAAACAAAAACAAAACAACTTTGATTTAGAAATTAAAATGATATAATTGCAAAAATAACCAGATATTAAAGATACCTGACTCTGACTTTGATAGCTTATCATTAAATGTTAAAAACAATCAAGTGTTACTATAATCTTTGCACCGGTTTTTTTTTTTTTTCTAGAACATCCCTTGGATTTGGTAGTCTACATCAAGATACCCTATGTGGGAGTGAAAAATCAACAACTCATATTCTCAGCAATTCAGCCAATTTCTATTTTCTGACGACCATAAACCACTGCCAGAAGACAGTTCTTTGACCATGGCCAACACCACTCTATGTGCATATGAACTCTCTAGCCATGGAGTTTTGACCAGGTTAACATGAAGTGGGCTTCAGATGTAATCAGGAAGGTGTTAACTATCATTAGATATCTAGGTATATCTTGATTGGCTATTGATATTAAAGCACATGATTTACATCTGGGTTTGTTCTTTGATGACTTTTATTACCTCAAAAGCTTGGTAAGAACCTTCCTGCTCTCTGGATGCTACTCAGCAGAAAGGACATTTCCAGCTCAGTCCCAGTTTGATTTCTCTGTATTCTATATCCAAATTGTGTTTTTCTTCAGTAATAGGGTACTTCAACTTCTTGATTCATCAACCGTAGCAAGTGATTATAAATGTATCTTTTAATTCCCTTCTTGTCCTCCCCTCTTCTCAGTACCTGATAGCTACATTATTATTTCATTTATATTTTACATGTATTACAAAGGACTAGGATGGATCTAGAAATCTGAGAGGAGCATTTGCTACAGCTCACGGATTCTGTTGAACTACAGATTAGAACATAATATACAGACTTCTCCTGAATCTCAATTGGATATAGGTGTGATTTTCAAATGCAATGTAGAATATTTTGTTATTGTTGTTGTTGTTGGTGGTGGTGGTGGTGGTGGTGTGGTGGTGGTGGTGGTGGTGGTGGTGGTGGTGGTGGTGGTGTGTGTGTGTGTGTGTGTGTGTGTGTGTGTGTGTGTGTTAGTGCAATAGCTAGGAAATTCATCTAGATACTTTTTCAAAGTTTAAAAGTTTACTCATAACTATTAAATTCTTTGTGTTTTGTTTATTTGTATTCTGTTACCTTTGTATTTCATCTTTTCCTGTAAATATTTTATTACACCTTCAAAAACCAATTAGCAACTATTCATGATAGAGAAAACAAACTTGAAATTTGTCCCCCCCTACCCCCGCCCCGATCCCAATCTGGCACCATGGATGTTGTATAAAGAAAATATCAAAGTGAGTTCTTTAATTCCTTTTGTGTCATCATTATCTTTTATCTGGGGTCACTTCCTGCAAGAGCAAAGAGGAACCTTCCAAAATATAATGGACACTTGTGGTTTGTTCATTTGATACCTTCTACAAAATCTAACAAGACAAAGCAAGACAGCCAAGATAACTTTATTCTGGTAACACACAAACACAATTATTCTGATAACACACAAATACTCAACAAGCAGAACTCAGATGTCTGATTGGTATCAGAGTTAATTGGGCATATCCAGGACTCACATCAAGATTTTATTTTTAATATTGAGAGGTATTATCTTAAAGCAGCTAAGTAAAGACTTAATCATAACAGAATTTGGCAATTAAATATGTCAGTAATGCAAAATTGAAATTTGTTGTAAAAAAAAAGCTACAGGACAAAGCACTATGTAGTAATTGACTTTTAAAGCACATAAGTTGATTGTTCTCCTTTAATGTAGTGGTATAAGCTTATTGAGAAAAAAAAGTGATGGACTATTAGTGTGTTAAAAGCCGGTAAGATTTTTTTTAAATCTAATTGACATCCCCAGGGGAAGAAACTTTCATGGTGCAATTTTGGAAAGAATTCCACTTCTGGAAAGCAACCTGCATAGGGACTGCTGTTTAAGAACAGCTTGAGTTTTATTTGCAAGGAGTGGCAGAGTTCCTTTAATAAAGCTCATCTTGCTGTTCTCACTGATGTTGCCTCCTGCAATGCTTTACAATTTCTCTGCACCAAATGGCTGTGCTTTTAATCCAGTCATTATAGCTCTGAGCTCTTAAAGTACTGCAGACGCAGAGCTTATAACTAGAAACACAACAGAGAAATATTAGCGTGTTAAGTGGGAATTCTGTTATGTCTATGTTCTCTGTGTAATTATGTCTAATTGGTCAGCATGTGGATGAAATCCTTGCTTCTATACACGAGTACTTTAAAAGCAGATATTTCTGAATTGCGTCTTGAGTTTTGTTTTATCAACACCAATGGTGTGTGTTTATATAAGCATCCACTTTTCTGATTTGACCTGTTAGCAAGCTACAAGGAATTTAAATCAAACCAGAAAAACTCTAATTTCCTCATCAGGAGAAAAGAAACCTAACAAAATAGATGATGTGGATTGACCAAGATAAACAGCAATTGCTTCTGTCTTGGTATTTTAAGTAAATTATTCACATAACATTTCCTTTTATATATCTCGAATAGTATATATTTATTATTCATCAGAGGCAAAATAGCAATACACTTAAAATAGAGATAAATAGGTACTTTAAAAAGTGAATGAATTCAGCAAAACATAAAAAAAAAAACTGCTGGGGACTCGGAATTGAATTTCAGAGTTAGTTTTCATGTTCTGAGTAGCAGAGTGCTGTTTTAAATCTCATGTCACACAGAGTAAAGTTTCCTTAAGGATAACCCTGTTCATTTTAATTTCTTGTCCTTGGATCCTAGGCTAATTATAGATCTTAAAAATGCAGCTTTGAAGGTACGTTATATCCTCAGCTTTCTGAAGTGTTCTGAGTCTTCTGAGTAGATCCATACTTCTGTTTGCTCCTTGGTGGAAGGGATGAATACAGATGCGAGTTAAATGAAGTAAATTAAAAAGTAAAATGATAATTAGAAATATTCCTGCAAGCCAGGGTGATTGGGTTCTTTGATACTTACATGAAGCACTACATTTCCATGGTGAATTTCAACCCATGGATTATGACCACCAAGAGTAGCACACAGTGCAGAGAGAGAGAGAAGGTACTATCAAATTTTGAAATACAATTTTTCCTGACTTAAAATAATTTGACCTCAAACTATCATTTGTGTTTCATTGGTCTTGCAAAAGTAAACTTGGCACTTAGCAAGTTATACATCTATATAATTTATTTTGTTAATTTGAAATGGATATTTTCACTTGAAGTTACAATGCTTATCCTATTGAGTTTCATGTTTGATATATGGATGAGATGTATCAGCTGCACTGTTTTATTCTATTATTAGTCTCTCAGAAAAGCTCAAATGTTCCAAAGAGGAAAAACAGTTTCTTTGTAAGTAATTTTTATTATGAATAGTTTATGTTCATACAATATATCTGATTACTATATCTTTTCCCCTTCTCCCAGTTTTTCACACCTCCCCTCACATCTGGATCCACATGCTTTCTGTTTCTCCTTAGGGGAAAAAGGCATATAAAAGATAATAATAGGGGCTGGAGAAATGGCTAAACAGTTAAGAGCACTGACTGCTCTTCCTGAGTGCAATTCCCAGAACCACATAGTGGCTCACAACCCTCTGTAATAGGATCCAATGCCCTCTTCTGGTGTGTCTGAAAAGAGTGACAGTGTACTCACAAAAAATAAATCATCTAAATAATAATAAGATAAAAATAAATAAAGCAAATGGGAATAGGAAAAACCAAACAAACGGAAAAAAGAGAGCTGAAGAAAAATCAGGAGAAGCACATATGAACACAGAGACACACAAACTAGTAAACACCAAAGTTCCATAAAGATGCACATTTGGAAGCCATAATATATACACAAAGGGCCTATAAGGATAAAAAATACAACTTGGTGAAATATTATGAGACAACTTCCCAGTCATTGATATAATTTTTCTGTTGACACCCACTGCTTGGTATGGGGTCTTCCCTTTTAGAGTGGTTTGTATGCTCAGTGAGACTTCAGTGATGAAAACAACTTTTACATTTGCACGTGGTTATCAATTAGAGAAGGGGCAAGTGTCTTCTTCTCCTTCCAGTGCTTGATCCTCATGTGCCTCAGAGCCATGCTAATCCTGTGCATGCTACTCCTCTATGTGTGAACTCGAATGTACGTAGAATACTTGTTTTCCTTGGTGTAATCATTACCCTATGCTTTTTACAATCTTCCTGCCTTTCTAAAATACATGTTTCATAACTCTTTAAAAGGAAATTCAGTGAAAGCCAAATTAATCATTACCTCGGTTACCCAACAGTTCTATCTATCTAGACTGTCAACACCTATGAATCCTTTGACTGCCAGTCACCTGCAGCCTGGATCACCTTCAGGAAAACAAAAAAGGTTAGACTAACATCTGCTGCAGGAGGTTATTACACAGAACAGATTAATCAAAGTGAAGACTGTGGTTTAATGTAGCACCTGTAAATTAGCATTGCATACATAGTCTTTTTTCTTTTTGTTTATTTAAAATATAAATTTTCCATTTTGTTGTATAAGTCCCAATTTGTATTCAGTGGATAACTGTAAAAAACAAAAAACAAAAAACAAAACAAAAAACAATTGGAAAAAAAGTTTCATTCTGGATAATTTAACTCTCTGTTATTTATAACCTAGTCTGATAGAGTGGTTTTGATGTTTGTATGGGTTTTGCAGCCTTTTGATTTTATAAATTGATCCTCAACAAAGCTTGTATACCCAAGATACAATTCCCCAACCATAGGAACCTCAAGAAGAAGGAAGATCAAAATGTGGATGCTACAGTCCTTCTTAGAGGGAAAAACCTACTCATGGGAGGAAATACAGGAATAAAGAGTGGAGCAGAGACTGAAGGAAAAGGCATCAAGAGTAGGAGAATGCCAGGGTGTTGAGGTGGAATTGGGTGGCTGGGAGTGGCGGGGAGCTTCCTCATAGAAGCAGGACTGAGGATGGGAGAGGGAAATCGGGAATGGGAATAACATTTGAAATGTCAATACATAAAATATCAAATAAAAATGCAACTCCCGCCGTCCAAAAAAAGAAAGAAGGGAAAAGGAAGAATCTTCTTTTTAGAAATGATCACTTTAGTAAATCCTAACCAACCCCATTTTTTGAAGAAATTCCGTTTTGTCTGAGACAAGGGGCTAAACTCCAATTCCAGGAAGAAAATCACACCGGAACAAACGTTCTATGACACCCCTACCTAACCTTTAGCAACAGCCAGGCTTCAACAGTAGGACCAAAGCACAAAGCATTAAGACATCTGCAGCAAATAGATAACCTAACCATCCTGTTTGTCAGAAGCTTCTGCCCTTGTTCTTACAGATTATGCCAGAAATGCAGTTTTTAAAATATTACCTCGCTGACCCATATGGAAATACCCCAAATTTGCTGTAACCACAATAAAAATCACGAACTCCTAAACTCATGGTAATCTGACTCACAGCGATGGGGACTGATGAGAGACTTCGCTTGTAATAAAGACCCTTATGTGTTTACATCTGAATTGGCTCCTCGGTGCTCTTTGGGGTACCTGCAATTTGGGCATAACATTTCAGGGCATATTTCTCCTTTCTTGCATATTCCTCCAATTTGTTTGTTTCATCCCTTTTCTGCGGACACTAACATCTCAATCTGTCTGATAGTATGCATGTTAGTAACCAGCTCTTTAGTAGAGCGAGTGTTCTATACCACGGAGTCTTTTTCCTGTACTGTACTTAGTTCTCATAACTGTTTCTTAGTGTGGCACACATATCCCATTTAATTTTTTAATTGTGTCTACATTTTCTTTCATTTTATTTATTTTTATACTTTCTACATTGTTAATTAATTATTTTAGTTATTTACATTCAAAATGTTGCTCCCCCCCCCCACTTCCCTGTACCCTCTCTCAGAGTTCTTTATCTCTTCTCCCTTCCTCTTTTCCTCTGATAGGTTGCTCCCTTCCCTGTCCCCCGTCCTTGGTGCATCAAGTCTCTCCAGTCTTAGGAGAATCTTCTACGAAAGCCAGACAAGGCAGTCTTCTACTACATATGCACCAGGAGCCTCAGACCAGACCCTGTTTGCTCTTTGGTTGGTGGCTTAGTCTCTGGTAGTTCCCAGGGATCCAGGTTAGTTAACACTGTTGATCTTCCTATGAGGTTGCCTTATATAAGTGTATTCATTTCTGAATCTTATATTAAAGTTGAAAAAGTTAATATGTAAAAATTGTTTTCAAGAAATATTAATACTATTTAATTCTTACATCATATGAAATATCATGCCTACTAAACATACTAATCCAAAAATTTTTAGGAATAAAAATATTTTTTCAAATTTCCGGATGATGACTGTAGTGATTTTAATAGCAACTATTTTATTATATGTGAATTACTGACGAGACAAAAATATTGTCAAAATCATAGTTTTATATACATAATCAAATGATTTGTGTTTGGTGAAAGAATATGGATTGAATCACATGGAAACTACATACTTTAACAAGGAAATGTAACCCTGGCTCACTCTGAGAATATTACTTGTTTGTTTTTTCCTTGCTCCTCTACTTTAGTTTAATAAAGAAAAAAAAAAAGCAATGTGCTCTCCACACTCTCTTCTCTTTTTTGATGCAGTAGGGAAACTATTGACTTCCAGATGAGAATCTCATTAAAATTAGTTGCACATGGAATACATAAAATGGTCCTCTATCAAAGTGGAATCTCATATTTTTCTAGGAACATGTATCTCTCTCTCTCTCTCTTTCTCTCTCTCTCTCTCTTCCTCTCTCTCTCTCTCTCTCTCTCTCTCTCTCTCTCCCACCCCCCCACACACACACACACAGAAACACACACACGTGTTTCTTCTTTTTTATCTGGAAATCTTGCTGTCTTTCTACCTTGCTATATCTAACTCCCCACTGTGTATTATGTCGCATATATTCCATTATATTCTCTTTTCCTTCCCTTTCTACTTCCTTGATTTTTCTTTCTTCCCCTCTCATGGTCGTTTCTATGCTCATAAATGATGCAAAACACACACACACACACACACACACACACACTGACACACACACAGACACACACACAGACACACACACAGACACACACACAAGTACATGCACACACAGGCACACACCCACACACACACACAAATTTAGAGTCTACATCTAACAGAGAGCATGCTACATTTGCGTTTTCATGTTGGGTTTAGTTTGTGTCACATAATTATCAGTTGCAATCACTTGCCTGCAAATGTTTCATTTCATTTTCCTTTTAATTAAAACAATTAATAAATTTCTAATATCTGCTCGGTTAGGTCTGGAACTCTGCAAGCACATTCCTTTCTCCATTCTGGGAGTTTGTCTGGCTTGAATGCGTGCAGGTCTTTTGTGGGCTGTCACAGCCTCCGAGTTCACAGAGCAAAGGAATTTGATACCTACTAGGAAACAAAGTCAATTTTTCTTCAATGAAGTGGCATTTGTAACATAGAACATACTGCAGGGCAGGAGTGATTGGCCAATATAAGTTTACTCTGTAGTTATTGGGGTTTTTGTCATTGTTGTACTTGTGTATACACTTTTTTTTTTAATAAGAAAGAGTGATTAATAAGTTGAATAGATAATGTTAGGGGGATCTTGGAATAGTTGGAGGAAGGGAAATAATATGAACAAAATATACTTTTAAAATTTATCAAATACACCCAAATCCCGTGGGAGGGAGAGCTAAACCTACAGAGAGGCAGACACGCCTGGGAAACCAGAAGAGACTGCACTCTTAACACATCTCTGATGCCAGAGGAAAACACCAAACGCCATCTGGAAACCTGGTGCACAGAGGCTCCTGGAAACAGCAGCGCAGATCTTCCTGGTTGCAGCCGCTGCAGAGAGCTCGTAGGCAGCACCCTACGAGCAAACTTGAGCCTCTGGACCACAGGTAAGACCAACTTTTCTGCTGCAAGAGACCTGCCTGGTGAACTCAGGACACACAGAGGCAAAATTCCTCTAGGACCGGGCACTTCCTGTGTTTACCAGGAGTCCCAAACCCGCGGATCCTGGCCCGCAGCAGCTCTCTGCTCCCAGACCCCGTGGGAGAGAGACCTCACCGCCTGGTCAGGTGGGCATTCCTGAGGCTGCAGAGTGGAAGAGACCACCAACACTGCCCACCCCTGCCCACATCCCTGGCCCAAGAGGAAACTGTATACGGCCTCTGGGTTCCTGTGGGGGAGGGCCCAGGAGCGGCAGGACCCCAGCGCCTAAGACACGGCTGGAACCTGAAGGGACAGATCAGATAAACAGTTCTCTGCACACAAATCCCATGGGAGGGAGAGCTAAACCTACAGAGAGGCAGACACGCCTGGGAAACAGAAGAGACAGAACTCTGCACACATCTCTGACGCCAGAGGAAAATACCCCACGAGCAAACGTGAGCCTCGGGACGACAGGTAAGACCAAATTTTCTGCTGCAAGTGACCTGCCTGGTGAACTCAAGACACAGGCCCACAGGAAGAGCTGAAGACCTGTAGATAGGAAAAACTACAGACCCAAAAGCAGAACACTCTGTCCCCATAACTGGCTAAAAGAAAACAGGAAAACAGGTCTACAGCACTCCTGACACACAGGCTTATAGGACAGTCTAGCCACTATCAGAAATAGCAGAACAAAGTAACACTAGAGATAATCTGATGGCGAGAGGCAAGCGCAGGAACCCAAGCAACAGAAACCAAGACTACATGGCATCATCGGAGCCCAATTCTCCCACCAAAGCAAACAGGAAATATCCAAACACACCAGAAAAGGAAGATCTAGTTTCAAAATCATATTTGATCATGATGCTGGAGGACTTCAAGAAAGACATGAAGAACTCCCTTAGAGAACAAGTAGAAGCCTACAGAGAGTAATCGCAAAAATCCCTGAAAGAATTCGAGGAAAACACAATCAAACAGTTGAAGGAATTAAGAATGGAAATAGAAGCAATCAAGAAGGAACACATGGAAACAACCTTGGATATAGAAAACCAAAAGAAGAGTCAAGGAGCTGTAGATACGAGCTTCACCAACAGAATACAAGAGATGGAAGAGAGAATCTCAGGAGCAGAAGATTCCATAGAAATCATTGACTCAACTGTCAAAGATAATGTAAAGAAGAAAAAGCTACTGGTCCAAAACATACAGGAAATCCAAGACTCAATGAGAAGATCAAACCTATGGATAATAGGTATAGAAGAGAGTGAAGACTCCCAGCTCAAAGGACCAGTAAATATCTTCAAAAAAATCATAGAAGAAAACTTCCCTAACCTAAAAAAAGAGATACCCATAGGCATACAAGAAGCCTACAGAACTCCAAATAGATTGGACCAGAAAAGAAACACCTCCCGTCACATAATAGTCAAAACACAAAACACACAAAATAAAGAAAGAATATTAAAAGCAGTAAGGGAAAAAGGTCAAGTAACATATGAAGGCAGACCTATCAGAATTACACCAGACTTTTCGCCAGAAACTATGAAAGCTAGAAGATCCTAGACAGATGTCATACAGACCCTAAGAGAACACAAATGCCAGCCCAGGTTACTGTATCCTGCAAAACTCTCAATTAACATAGATGGAGTAACCAAGATATTCCATGACAAAAAAAATTTACACAATATCTTTCTACAAATCCAGCACTACAAAGGATAATAAATGGTAAAGCCCAACATAAGGAGGCAAGCTATACCCTAGAAGAAGCAAGAAACTAATCGTCTTGGCAACAAAACAAAGAGAAGAAAAGCACACAAACATAACCTCACATCCAAATATGAATATAACAGGAAGCAATAATCACTATTCCTTAATATCTCTCAATATCAATGGCCTCAACTCCCCAATAAAAAGACATAGATTAACAAACTGGATACGCAACGAGGACCCTGCATTCTGCTGCCTACAGGAAACACACCTCAGAGACAAAGACAGACACTACCTCAGAGTGAAAGGCTGGAAAACAAATTTCCAAGCAAATGGTCAGAAGAAGCAAGCTGGAGTAGCCATTCTAAATTCAAATAAAATCAATTTTCAACTAAAATTCATCAAAAAAGATAAGGAAGCACACTTCATATTCATCAAAGAAAAAATCCACCAAGATGAACTCTCAATCCTAAATATCTATGCCCCAAATACAAGGGCACCTACATACATAAAAGAAACCTTACTAAAGCTCAAAACACACATTGCACCTCATACAATAATAGTAGGGGACTTCAACACCACACTCTCATCAATGGACAGATCATGGAAACAGAAATTAAACAGAGATGTAGACAGACTAAGAGAAGTCATGAGCCAAATGGACTTAACAGATATTTATAGAACATTCTACCCTACAGCAAAAGGATATACCTTCTTCTCAGCTCCTCATGGTACTTTCTCCAAAATTGAACATATAATTGGTCAAAATAGGGCCTCAACAGGTACAGAAAGAGAAATAATCTCATGCGTGCTATCGGACGACCACGGCCTAAAACTGGTCTTCAACAAAAATAACAGAAGAATGCCCACATATACGTGGAAATTGGACAATGCTCTACTCAATGATAACCTAGTCAAGGAAGAAATAAAGAAAGAAATTAAAGACTTTTTAGAATTTAATGAAAATGAAGGTACAACATACCCAAACTTATGGGACGCAATGAAAGCTGTGCTAAGAGGAAAACTCATAGCGCTGAGTGCCTGCAGAAAGAAACAGGAAAGAGCATATGTCAGCAGCTTGACAGTACACCTAAAAGCTCTAGAACAAAAAGAAGAAAATACACCCAGGAGGAGTAGAAGGCAGGAAATAATCAAACTCAGAGCTGAAATCAACCAAGTAGAAACAAAAAGGACCATAGAAAGAATCAACAGAACCAAAAGTGGGTTCTTTGAGAAAATCAACAAGATAGATAGATAAACCCTTAGCCGGACTAACAAGAGGACACAGAGAGTGTGTCCAAATTAACAAAATCAGAAATGAAAAGGGAGACATAACTACAGATTCAGAGGAAATTCAAAAAATCATCAGATCTTACTATAAAAGCCTATATTCAACAAAACTTGAAAATCTGCAGGAAATGGACAATTTCCTAGACAGATACCAGGTACCGAAGTTAAATCAGGAATAGATAAACCAGGTAAACAACCCCATAACTCCTAAGGAAATAGAAGCAGTCATTAAAGGTCTCTCAACCAAAAGAGCCCAGGTCCAGACGGGTTTAGTGCAGAATTCTATCAGACCTTCACAGAAGACCATGTACCAATATTATCCAAACTATTCCACAAAATTGAAACAGATGGAGCACTACCGAATTCCTTCTATGAAGCCACAATTAGTCTTATACCTAAACCACACAAAGACCCAACAAAGAAAGAGAACCTCAGACCAATTTCCCTTATGAATATCGACGCAAAAATACTCGATAAAATTCTGGCAAACTGAATCCAAGAGCACATCAAAACAATCATCCACCGTGATCAAGTAGGCTTCATCCCAGGCATGCAGGGATGGTTTAATATACGGAAAACCATCAACGTGATCCATTATATAAACAAACTTAAAGAACAAAACCACATGATCATTTCATTAGATGCTGAGAAAGCATTTGACAAAATTCAACACCCCTTCATGATAAAAGTCCTGGAAAGAATAGGAATTCAAGGCCCATACCTAAACATAGTAAAAGCCATATACAGCAAACCAGTTTCTAACATTAAACTAAATGGAGAGAAACTTGAAGCAATCCCACTAAAATCAGGGACTAGCAAGACTGCCCACTCTCTCCCTACTTATTCAATATAGTTCTTGAATTTCTAGCCAGAGCAATCAGAGAACAAAAGGAGGTCAAGGCGATACAGATCGGAAAAGAAGAAGTCAAAATATCACTATTTGCAGATGATATGATAGTTTATTTAAGGGATCCCAAAAGTTCCACCAGAGAACTACTAAAGCTGATAAACAAGTTCAGCAAAGTGGCTGGGTAAAAAATTAACTCAAAGAAATTAGTAGCCTTCCTCTACACAAAAGAGAAACAAGCCTAGAACGAAATTAGGGAAACGACACCCTTCATAATAGACGCAAATAATATAAAGTACCTCGGTGTGACTTTAACCAAGCAAGTAAAAGATTTGTACAATAAGAACTTCAAGACTCTGAAGAAAGAAATTGAAGAAGTCCTCAGAAGATGGAAAGATATCCCATGCTCATGGATTGGCAGGATTAATATAGTAAAAATGGCCATTTTACCAAAGCGATCTACAGATTCAATGCAATCCCCATCAAAATACCAATCCAATTCTTCAAAGAGTTAGACAGAACAATTTGCAAATTCATCTGGAATAACAAAAAAACCCAGGATAGCTAAAACTATCCTCGACAATAAAAGGACTTCAGGGGGAATCACTATCCCCGAACTCAAGCAGTATTACACAGCAATAGTGATAAAAACTGCATGGTATTGGTACAGAGACAGACAGACAGACCAATGGAACAGATTTGAAGACCCAGAAATGAACCCACACACCTATGGGCACTTGATTTTTGACAAAGGAGCCAAAAACATCAAATGGAAAAAAGACAGCATTTTTAGCAAATGGTGCTGGTTCAACTGGAGGGCAACATGTAGACGAATGCAGATCGATCCATGCTTATCACCCTGTACAAAGCTTAAGTCCAAGTGGATCAAGGACCTCCACATCAAACCAGATACACTCAAACGAGTAGAAAAAAAAAAGAACTAGGGCAGCATCTCGAACACATGGGCACTGGAAAAAATTTCCTGAACAAAACACCAATGGCTTATGCTCTACGATCAAGAATCGACAAATGGTATCTCATAAAACTGCAAAGCTTCTGAAAGGCAGAGGACACTGTAGTTAGGACAAAACGGCAACCAACAGATTGGGAAAAGATCTTTACCAATCCTACAACAAATAGAGGCCTTATGTCCAAAATATAGAAAGAACTCAAGAAGTTAGACTGCAGGGAGACAAATAACCCTATTAAAAAATGGGGTTCAGAGCTAAACAAACAATTCACAGCTGAGGAATGCTGAATGGCTGAGAAACACCTAAAGAAATGTTCAACATCTTTAGTCATAAGGGAAATGCAAATCAAAACAACCCTGAGATTTCACCTCACACCAGTGAGAATGGCTAAGATCAAAAACTCAGGTGACAGCAGATGCTGGCGAGGATTCGGAGAAAGAGGAACACTCCTCCATTTTGGTGGGATTACCGACTGGTACAACCATTCTGGAAATCAGTCTGGAGGTTCCTCAGAAAATTGGACATTGAACTGCCTGAGGATCCAGCTATACCTCTCTTGGGCATATACCCAAAAGATGCCCCAACACATAAAAAAGTCACGTGCTCCACTATGTTCATCGCAGCCTTATTTATAATAGCCAGAAGCTGGAAAGAACCCAGATCCCTTCAACAGAGGAATGGATACACAAAATGAGGTACATATACACAATGGAATATTACTCAGCTATCAAAAACAATGACTTTATGTAATTCGTAGCCAAATGGTCGGAATGGGAAAATATCATCCTGAATGAGGCAACCCAATCACAGAAAAACACACATGGTATGCACTCATTGATAAGTGGCTATTAGCCCAAATGCTTGAATTACCCTAGATGCCTAGAACAAATGAAACTCAAGACGGATGATCAAAATGTGAATGCTTCACTCCTTCTTTAAAAGGGGAATAAGAATACCCTTGGCAGAGAATAGAGAGGCAAAGATTAAAACAGACACAGAAGGAACACCCATTCAGAGCCTGCCCCACATGTGGCCCATGCATATACAGCCATCCAATTAGACAAGATGGATGAAGCAAAGAAGTGCAGGCCGACAGGAGCCGGATGCAGATCTCTCCCGAGAGACACAGCCAGAATACAGCAAACACAGAGGCGTATGCCAGCAGCAAACCACTGAATTGAGAATAGGACCCCTGTTGAAGAAATCAGAGAAAGAACTGGAAGAGCTTAAGGGGCTCGAGACCCCATATGTACAACAATGCAAAGCAACCAGAGCTTCCAGGGACTAAGCCACTACCTAAAGACTATACATGGACTGACCCTGGATCTGACCTCATAGGTAGCAATGAATATCCTAGTAAGAGCACCAGTGGAAGGGGAAGCCCTGGGTCCTGCTAAGACTGAGCCCCCAGTCAACTAGATTTTTGGGGGAAGGGCAACAAGGGGGGGAGGATTGGGAGGGGAACACCCATAAAAAAGGGGAGGGCAGAGGGGGATGTTTGCCCGGAGACCGGGAAAGGGAATAACATTCGAAATGTATATAAGAAATACTCAAGTTAATAAAAAAATTTATCAAATACATAAATGAAAATTAATTTTTAAATACCTAATTTTATAGTCCATAATAAAGACAATAAGACTTGCTGATTCAAGTAATGGACAGTCAGTCCTTGATTCTTATTATTCCTTTCTACAATAATGGTGAAACTGAAGGTCTGAAGACATTCATAATTAGTTGAGCAAATTATGCAAAAGCAATGATTGCAAGTATTTCAAGCATGCTTACCATTTCAAACCTCAGTATATTAAGGAAGAGTATAAAACCATAAAAAATTAATGACAGAAATAAGATAGACTTAGTTAACATGCATTATAACTATAATGTAGCAGGGTAAGTCTTTTATAATCATAGTATGTAGACTTGAGAATAAAAATAAGAAAAATACATGCTCATGAAGTGGGAGAATTAATATATTAAAAATGAGTATTTTGCCAAAAATAATTTTCAGATTTAATGCAACCCCCATCAAAATTCCAACCCAATTCTTCATAGAGTTAGAAAAAGCAAGTTGCAAATTCATTTGGAGTAACAACAACCCAGGATTTTAGAAACTATCTTCAACAATTAAAGAACTTTTGGGGGAAATCACCATCCCTGGTTTCAATCTGTAGAACAGAGCAATAGTGATAAAAACTGTATGGTATTGGTACAGAGACAGGCATGTAGATCAATGAAATAGAATTGAAGACCCAGAAATGAACCCATACACCTATGTTACTTGTTCTTTGACAAAGGAGCTAAAATTATTCAATGGAAAAAAAGATAACATTTTCAACAAATGGTGCTCATTCAACTGGCAATGTAAATCTATCCATTCTTTTCACCTTGTACAAAGTTCAAGCCTAAGTAGATCAAGGACTTCTATATAAAACCAGATACACTGAAACTATTAGAAGAGAAAGTGCCCTCAAAAACATGGGCATGGGGGGTGATTTCCAGAAAAGAACACCAATGGATTATGCTCTAAGATCAAGAATCGACAAATGAGACCTCATAAAATTACAAAGTTTCTGCAATGGAAAATGTCAATAGGACAAAACAGCAACCAACAGATTGGGAAAAGAGTTTTACCAATCCTACACCTGATAGAGGGCTAATATCCAATATGTATAAAGAACTCAAGAAGGTAGACTCCAGAGAATCAAATAACTCTATTAATAATTGGGGTACAGAACTTAACAAATATTTCTCAATTGAACAATATCAAATGGCTGAAAAGCACGTAAAGAAATTTGCAACATCCTTAGTCACCACAGAAAGGGAAATTAAACAACCCTGGGTGAGATTCTGCCTCTATCAGTCAGAATGGTTAAAATAAAAAGATCAGGTGAGAACAGATGCTGGTAAGGGTGTGGAGAAGGAGGGATTGCAAGCTGGTACAACCATTTTGGAAATCAGTCTGGGGGGTTGCTCAGAAAATTGGACATAGTACTACCTGATAGCCTAGTTATATCCTAGGCATATACCCAAAAGATGCTCCCATATATAACAAGGACACATGCTCCTCTATGTTCATAGCAGCCTTCTTCGTAATAGCAGAGGCTGGAAAAAACACAGATGTCCTTCAATAGAGGAATGGATTCTGAAAATGTGGTACATTTACATAAGGGAGAACTACTCAGCTATTAAAAACAATGACTACATGAAATTTTTAGGCAAATGGATGAAACTCAAAATTATCATCCTGAATGAGGTAACTCAATGACAAAAAAACACATATGGTATACACTCACTAATAAATGGATATTAGCCTAAAAGCTCGGAATACCCAAAATACAATTCACAGACCATATGAAGCTCAACAAGAAGGAGCACCAAAGTGTGGATGCTTCAGTCCTTCTTAGAATACTAATAGGAGGAAATATGGAGAAAAGTGTGGAGCAGAGATTGAAGGAAAGGACATCCGGAGACTGCCCCACCTGTGGATCCATCCCATATACAGCTACCAAACTCAGACAATATTGGGGATGCCAAGAAGAGCATGCTAACAGGAGCCTGATATAGCTGTCTCCTGAGAGGCTTTGCCAGAGTCTGACAGATATGAGGCAGGTGCTCACCGCCAACCATTGAGCTGAGAACTGGGTCACCAGAGAAATTAGAGAAAGGACTGAAAGAGCTGAAGGAATTTGCAACCCCATAAGAAGAACAACAATATCAATTAACCAACCCCCCCAAGAGCTCCCAGGGACTGAACCACCATCCAAAGAATACACAGGAATGGATCTATAGCTCCAGTCACATATGTAGCAGAGGGTGGTCTTCATGGGCATCAATGGGAGGAGAAGCCCTTAGTACTGTGAAGGCTTTATGCTCCCTTGTAGGGGAAGATCAGGGTGTGGGGAAGTCAGGAGGGAATGGGTATGTGGGTGGGTAGGGGAGTACCCTCATAGAAGCAGGGGGAAAGGGGATGGGATTAGTGGGTTTCTGGAGTAGAAACTGAAAAAGGGGATGATAACATTTTAAATGTAAATTAAAAATCCATTAAAAGAGAAAAAGAACAGAAAGAGTGGAAGACATAGGAAAAGGAGAAGATACTGATTATTATGTATAGAAAAATCCTGCTGCTCAGCTTGAAGTTTGACAT